>NW_028288564.1:2008839-2322299 GCF_059628265.1 Tinamus guttatus | reverse complement strand
CTTTCATCTGGTTTTGACTTGGAATCATCTGCAAGCTCAATATGAAGGCTTTCAGCGAT
The DNA here is from genome assembly GCF_059628265.1 of Tinamus guttatus. Taxonomy (NCBI): domain Eukaryota; kingdom Metazoa; phylum Chordata; class Aves; order Tinamiformes; family Tinamidae; genus Tinamus; species Tinamus guttatus. The sequence continues at coordinate 2,322,240 of NW_028288564.1, read as the reverse complement.
TATTATTATGTTCAAACATTGAGTCAGTCTCCAGTAAAACAATTTCTGCTTCCAAATAGACTTGCCAACAGAGGAAGCAAATACTGAACATGTGAGGGGAGATCACAAGCTTTAACTTTAGGACCTGCTATTTCTCAGTCATGTTGCAGTTTTCATACATTAAAGCACTCGAGACAGAACTTATTAATGATTGTTCAACAAAGTATATATGAGAAGTCACAAACCTGTATATATTTTGTTCGTTCAATTTCAGTTGAGCTGTGAAGAAAGCACTTTCAGGAAACTTTCTAGGCTTTAGTAAAAGTACATCCACCTTCTTATATCCTTAGGTTTCAAAAAGTGATGCAAGGGTGACACTGGAGTATGACAGCCAGCCCTGACAAAAAAAAAAAAAAAAAGCTGAAAAAAGTGCAGACTTCACTTACAAAAGAAGCTGTAGTTTTCCAACTGGGAAAAAAAAAGTATGTATCTGAGAGATGCTTCAGTGGTCCTTGTTCATCTTTATGCTGCATTAGTGCTAAGGCTGATTCATCCTTATGCCATGGATAAGGAAAACAGCCTCCTAAGAGCACTCTAATGCAGAGGCAACCTCCAGAAGATTTATTTCTTCCTTAGGAAGAAAGTTCTCTCTGAATGAACAAATGTCCTGATTTGGACACTCTCTAGGAGAATCCAGAGCAGATTAGGAGAAAAAGCAAAGAAAATAGACGAAAGCAGGCAGTACCCCAGGTAGGGAAAGGTGATGCATGTACAAGCAAAATGCACTCCATACTGTCTGTTCTTTTAAAAGTCCTCACCATGAAAAAGAACTACAGTGTTTTGCCGACTTGATTTCGAAGCAGTGGTTCCACGAAGCTCCCAGAGCACATACTAACGCAAAAAAAAGAAAGTAATTGCCTAGTTTAGATGCTGCCAAAGTGTGTATCATCAGTGCTCTGCAGCCCACTTCAAAGGTGGACAGGGCATTAGCAGCTCCTACCTTTCCTAAAGAACAAGATGAGCCGGAGGATAAACACCCCGGCACAGAGCTCTTGGTGAGTTTAACAGCCCCCGTGGAGGAGCTCCCCCGAGCCAGGTGTCCATGAAGTAGCGGATCAGCTATAAACCCCCTACCAGGAGAGCAGGAGGAGGGGACGAGGGCTGGGTGTGCATAATTTTGGTGAGATATTGGACGGGTTTGGTGGTGAGGCCATGGTGCTAGGGAAGTCTCCAGTCTGCGATGTGGGAAAGTGAGGAAAAGACAAGGTTAGGAGTCTAGGTAAGAGATGAGGGTACGTGGGAAGAAGAGAGGAGAAAAACACCCTTTCTCCTGCTTGTACTTGCAAGGCTGGCCACCCCATGGAGGTAGCTCAGCCAGACCTAAAGCTGTTATATTTAACAGCTGCAACGGCAGGACCTCTCATGGAGCCAGTTGAGTTTGGGAACTTTATTAACAGCTGATCAGGGATACGTAGCACACAGACTCCCTGTTCAACACACTTTGAGATGCTTGCTTCAAGGCACGGGGTCTTTATCTCACCAGTTCCTATAGAGACCATACTTTCTGCCCATAAATAAGCCTTACTTCCAAAATGAAAAACAACATCTGAAATAAACTTCCTCCTCAGCTCTGATTGATAGTCTCAAACACATACTGAGCTATTTCTTTAGTAACAGTGGACATGTTGTAGCTTATGGATTGGACAAGGAAGTAGCAAAAGATCTTGTAGCTATTGCTCAAGTCACAAAACAAATCTTTGTAGGATATTTGGCAGATACAATATAAACGTGCTTAGTGCTGTGAGGAAAGCACAAATTGTGCAACTGACTAACCACATGCATATTTAACTTGAAAAACTCAAGAATAAATATGTGAAATATATATTTTCTTTGGGAGGGGTTTAGGCAAGTGCATAAGCCTATGCAGCAATGGGGTGCTAATGCTGGAGAGAACATTAGTCCTAGCAAGAAAAATACTACTGTATTAACCAAGTCTGTAATACCAACCATTCAACTGCAAGTGTTTAAAAGGTGGCAAAGTGTCTAAAAATCCAAATTCACTTTGTGATGGTCCTTCAAATCACTGAGCTCAAATTGACTTATTCTGACTAGAACTCTTGATACTGTATGGAGTGGTGGCTTCTCAACTCAAATAATGCTTTGGACTCCAAATGGAAAATCAGCCTTGGAACCAGAATGTCTGAAAGGCTCCCCGTCCTTGTGGCAAACAGCATAAATTGTGATATAAGAGAGCGACCAGAAATAAAACCTCTTCATCACAGACATCACTAGCATCAAATTATACCAGTTGGAGCAATGAAACACAATTGCATTTTTTTGCATAATTTTGCCAATGTCTAAACTAATTGTTGCACTCTCAGTTAATGTGAGCATGCAGTCTCTGTCGTAGGAAGGGTAATATGAGATCTTTATTACAAATGATTCCTATACTTGAAACAAATTCTGTTTATTGGAGCTGCTTGTTGAGCACTCTGGCTGCTATGAGGGAGGGTTCAAAGGGCATTAGAAAACTTCCAAATGGTCCCAGTCATCTTCAGTTTCTTTCTTGAGAGTTTGAAATAACTCTGAATAGAATTCAGGAACTTAAGATTTGCCAAGGTGACACTCTCCTAGAACTGATTTTTGTCTTAAGCTCCTTCGTGTTCCCTTTCATGATAATTTTGTGAGGGAAAAGCACTGAGAATGGATGACCCAAAGGGTTGTACGGAAGCAAAGACAGCAAGATACTCCAAAATAGGAAGCTGAGACTGAGAAGCTTTGGCTTAAGTGCTTTACTTATAGACACTAAAATAAGGGAAAACGATAAATCCCACCTTTCACCTGTGTTAGCTCTGGGACAGGACCAGAGCACAGCAATCTCCTTAGCAGGAGAAATACCTACGTGGGGAGCTGCGTGGCCCCGTGGTGCGCAGTGCCACAACAGCAGCGAAGAGGGACGCGTGAGCTGCGGGGTGGAAACCTGCTTCAAGAGTCTTCCTGATCGCACATTTTATCTGGCAGAAAAGTGTTTGGTTTTGATCAAAGGGTAAACAAATAGCTTTCAACTCCAAGAGCCAGCTGTGCAACTTTCATCTCCTACACAGTCAGCAAACCTTGAGGTGGCGAAGGAAACAAGATGAACACCCCATCTCCAGCACCTGGAAATATTAGTGTAAAGGGCAAGCAAGAAATTCCCTGATGAGCCTGTGCCACCTTCATTTATTTATTTTCTCTCTCAAGGAAATTGAGACATAAATAGCACAAATAGAAAAGGCAGAGGGGGAGAGGGAGACTTTTTCGTGGTTTTTGTGCCCAGTTATGTTTCTTTATTAGAGCTGTGGGCTCCCAGCCCTGCAGCGCTAAGCGCATGGTGTGAGACCGGCACCACGTGCATCCGTGCGGGAGGTGTGGGAGAGCCTGGGAAGGCCAGGTCGGGATACGGCACCTCCGTGACCCACAGCAGCCCTGTGGTGAGGGGCAGGCACCGGGCCCGGCCTCCTGGGCAAAGCAGGGCACAGTGGTCACCAAACCACTTTGAGACGTGGCTTACCGTCGTTAATGGTGCTGAATTTTCTGTCGACAGCCCTGGGACCAGAGTCACTTGAGGCCTCTGACAATGTGGTATATTTTTTTTTCTTTTACACAGAGTGAAAATATGTGCCAAAGACAGAATATGTTAACCTACATGGAGTTTATTTGGCACAGAGGTACAGTTACTGTTGGAAGAGATTTTATCTTTTAGCAGCTGCAGTTCTCTATCAGTAAATAAAAATAAACTCTGCTCTTCTATTGAACCTTCGGTATTTGCCATTTCAGTTCAAAACTGATGGCAAAATCAAAACCAAATCCTGCTACAAGAACTTGAAGAGCTCTGTGCTTTGAAGTTATAATTATTTCTTACATCTAATATGCTTTCCATTCACATTGCTTTAGAGGACTTCAGCAATTGGGGGGGTTTCTTTTCAATCTTCATATATTCATATGGGCAGAAAATATTGTTATTTCTGCTTGTCTTTTTTTCTTGATATTTTCATATACATGCAAATAGTTGCAATCCTGTGTTAAAAACCTGTGTAGGTTTTTAAGCCTAAAAAATACAGTGATGGCTTGGCAAGTATTTGTTGGGGGAGGCAGAGGGGGCACTGCCATATCCCTGTGCTAAAGACTCAATTGAAATGCTGATCAGAAACAAGACTAGCATGGAAAAATCTTGGGTATTAGTGAAAAAATATCTTTTTCAAAGTGTTTTTACTTTTAACCCCCCATTCTTTATTATATCACCAATTTACTTTCTTAGCCAGTTTTGTTCTGTAATATGATCAACATTGGGATTTTTTCATTTTTTTTTTTACTTCTGTTTCAAATTATGCTTACAAATGAATTCGCTTGTTAGCTGGAGCTAACAAGCTTTGTTTTTTTTTCCCCTCCTTTTGAGTTCTTTGATTTCCAGACACCCTGTTCCCCGTGACATGCGGAGCGGGAGAAACGTTGCAGGCAGCGCTTTTCTGTTCACTGGTGGTGGCACCAAATTCTCCTTCCCTTGGGGTTCGCCTGTGTTAGGGAAGGAGCCTAATATGAGGACGAAGCCTCAGGAAAGCTTCGAGGGGTGGGAGCAGCAGTGGGGCTTGAGCTCCTGCCACGCTCCGGTCCTCCCTGCTCTCTGCATGGAGAAGGTGACACGATCTGTATGTCCCATGGCAGCAGAAGACCCTAAAACAAAACCCAATCCTCTGTAGTCTGGGATATTCTCATTTTACTTAGGGATTTACCCTACTTTCAGGCTTGGGTAAGGTTTGATTGCTAGATTCATAAGCAGGTACCTTAGAAAGCGGCTCAATTTTGACAGCTGCTTCAGCATTCATTACTTTCCAAGTGTATAGGGTTTCCCTGTGAGGTGGTGTTTCCTTAAGTTCAAAACCAAACCTTTTGTGTGAGTAAGTGAACAGAGATTTACATTACAGAAACTGAATACAGGTTTACCTTAATCTGAGACTTCTGACCTATGTTTTCTCAGCATCGAGCTCTTTATTTAGACTAGGCTTAGATATAATCTAGCTTTAGATTACTTTGTCAGCCGTAAACTTTCTACCTTCCTTGAATTTCAGCTCGGTATATTTCATTTTCCACCTCGTATTTCAGGCCGCTGGTTCATTTTTTCGGCGCGCTTCATGGCGCGTCGCTGCGTGAAGGCGGTCGCGGGCGCCGCGCCCGGGGGGCCCTTCCCAAACAGACCTGGGCACCGAAAAGGAGGGTGCATTAGGGTTAAATAGCAAGAAATAGATACAAGCATGTCCAGAGACTTTTTTTAAATGCTTCTTGTTTGGAAGAGAGGAGAGATCCAGAGTGAATCACTCTGATGATAGTCTGTGTATACGCGTTTTGTATATTTTTATTAAAAGCATTAAAAAAAGCTGTTGATAGCTATGAGCAGCAGTCCTATGCACAGACCAATATGCTGACACTTGCCGTGTCAGAAACACATATGCTCTCTTATTGCACCAGGTTTTCTTCAGTCACTAGCACTTGCAGGAGAACATGTTGGTAAAACCTCCCTCCCTCCCTGTGCCCCCTTCTCACAAATCTGGTCGTTTTGTTGATCACTTGCTTTTTATTGTAAATCTGTCTTGTGATACATGAACCACTCTAATAGCCCTGTTTTACATACAGTAGCAAAGTTCTTTGCAACAAAAATTTGCCTTGTATTTGTTGACTATAGGGACAAAAGGCTGGCAGCATGGTAACTTAAATAAAAGTTAAGAAAAAAAAGTTAAGAGTTAAGAAAAAAAACAAATTCTCAATTGTGAATGCAAGTCAATTGTTCTTTTAAACAATAAAATAATCTTTTTTTAAATGTAACTATATTTAGACTCTGAGAAAGTTATGACTAAATTACATTTTTTTAATAAAAGCATGTATAATGTAAAAGCTGACATACTCTCAGTGATAACCTTCTTTCCTAATGTCTTTACCACATTCCTACAGTATTACTTGGAGGTGTCCAGGAATATAAAGCACTCTTTTGCACAGCTATATTATAGCCATCGGTCTTTTTTTTGTGCCTAAAATAGAGTTATTTCCATATGTTGTGCTGCAGCACCTCAGGATGACTCTGCCTGCACTATATCTAAGTTTTTATTGATTATGTAAGAGTCATCTATATTGGAACCAGAATTAATAATGTGATCTGGATGCAAACTGGAATGACTGACTTCTTTGTAGTCATGCTGTATGTAGGAAAAAGAACAGCTATGAGTTTTGTTTCTTTTTGCTGTTGCAAAAATGGCCCGAACAGCAATTCTGCAGAAGCTGGCATTTTTGGTTCCCCTTTTTACTGCAGGTGCTTGAATTGGCCCTTTCTTCTAAGCCACATCTAAAGAAAAGTCTTGGCTCATAATGCATATGCCAAATTATTAAATTTGATAATAGGCTTAAAATATGCATAATGACTAACTCCCACAGAGGCGTATATAGAAAAGCCATCATGTTCTAGCACCGGCCTAGCTTTTGCCATGATAGATGCTCCTGAGCAAACCAGGCAGTCCCACTCTCATGTAACTGCAGGAGGAGGCTGCACGTCGGCTCTGAGAGGGAGCTGCACTGGGGAGGACCCGGTGTGTGCACATGTGGCAGGGGTGACACAAAAAGCAGTGGGGTGCAGCCCCTGTTATGCACGTGCCGTCATGCAGCGTGTGGTTGCAGTGTCGTGGGCATGGCGGGAATGCTGAAAGGAGCAGGGATGACCTTCTGCCAAATGAAAAACATTACGTTAATCCTATGCAATGGCTGAAAGATGGAATAAGCAAGTTACAAACTCTCTCAGTAACTGCATGTTTAGAATGGGGGCATAAAGAAGAGAGCGCAATAAACCTTGCTTGGGAGGGAGACGAGCTCCAGCTTGCTGGATAACCCGCAGGCAGAGCAAGGCAAAGAGCTCGTGTGTGTTGGCTGAAAGGCAGTGGGAGAGCAGCTCTCCTTGGCTTGTTGCAGCTTGCAGGAGCGGCAGAGATTCGCAGTAACTGGGTTTGCCGGGGAACGGCAAGAGCGGGCGGAAGGCCGGGAGCAGCGGACGTGGAAGGAAGGAGCGGGCTGCAACACTGGCTGGTTACTGAATTCCCTCCCTTGTCCAACCACGAGTGGTGGTTGGTTCATCAGTCAAGAACGAGGATGATTCATTTCATTTTTTGTGAAGAATTGCTGAGATTTTAACAACTTGCCCATCTTCACACTCCATTCCATGCAGATGACATTGTCGCTGTGTGTTATTTAGAAGCTCTACTGGTACATTGTAGTTCCTGGAGCTTATAAACAATTCTGAGAACTGAGCCTGTTGTGGAGAAGGGACCAGAGGCGAGATTAATGGGTCATTTACATAATACTAAAGGCATCTGAGTTAACAAATTTGTATATTGAAAACTTTATGAAAACACTACTTCAGTTTGAAAAAAAGCAATAATAATGAATGAATCCATTTCTTCCAACAAATGAGGTTTGAAAGGAGTTTTAGCATTGTAAAAGCACATGTCTTTTGAAGCCATCTGCAGCTCATACTTTGTGGCCATCTTAGGGATCTTCATTTCTCATTCACTGCGTAGAGTCACATTTTGTGTTAGGCAACACTTTTTTTTTTCTTTTTATAAAACATTTATCTTAATTTGAAGAGCATGTCTGCTTCTTTGTTCTTAACCATGGAACATTTCTCAGATCATTGCAGGCCACTTAATTTCCTGTCAAGTTTACCTGGTGGGTTTAATTTCTTGTAGCTTTTACTAAGTCAGTAAATAGCATGATTAGTTCTCAGCTGCTGTAGTTGCCAAGCTGTGTTTTTAAGATGGGTGCTGTATACACCTTACCAGATGACTGGGACAGTGTTTTGGCTTCAGATCAGCTGGATTCAATTACTCCTGGACTTCAATATACAGATAATATAAAGCAGCAGGGGTTCCAGTGCTAGAAAATGGTTTCCAGTGTCTGTTGACAGTATCTGTTTGTATAACCTGTGTACCAGTTAGGTTAAAGGTTGTTTGAGAAACAAAGGAAATGTTTTCTTCCATAAATATGTTTATTCCTTTTTTGGAATTCTGTTCCTCTGCATGAAAGCATTCCCATCAACAGCCTAATTCCCCATCATTTCAGTATTGTCTGGTATTGTCAAAAGACATTAATTTGTGACTTGTTTAATTGCTTTGAAAACATGAAGCATGACATCATCTGAAGGATTAATGAAAATAACAACTTTTAAAATTAACTGTAGAATTTAGACCCATTGGACAATCATCTCACTTAATCCTCTACGTAGGAGCTTATGGCATTTCTGTGAATGTTGCAGGTGCAGGCGCCACCTCCGGCATTTCAGCCGTTTTCCCCAGCACCTCTGGCACAAGCACCTTCTCGCCTTACCAGCACGCTCACAAAGGTACGACTACACACACCATCTGGTTTAGCAGATGTTGCTCCTGAGATTAGCACCCGTCCAATGCAACTGCACTGAAGACTACCGGTGTGTAATTTATTGCTGTGACTTCCAGATCGCTGAACCTGCTACTAAAACCGATTCAGAATGGATTTTTATTTCTTGGTTAATGATTTGTTAATTGTTTGTGGCTACAGAGAAGTGGCATTATGACTCAGCAAAGCTTAGCTTAGATTTGTGAAAGTAATTTAATGCACGGCTACAGCCTCCATAACTCTTGTTGAACCAACATAGACAGTTCTCCATTATGGTTATTAGCTGTTCAAAATACCTGAACATGAGAAGACATAGTAGGAAAAAATGCTGCTAATGAGAGGCTGGTGCTGCTGATCTTCCCCATTTTGTCCGTAGACAGGACCTTGAGGATCATGCTTTCAGAAAAGCTCAAGTCTTCATGCTTTTTATCTTATTTCTCATTTTCTGCATCCTTTTGTGACTTCTGGATTCTAGTTTATTACATTTAAGTTCGGCTTTAAATCCCTTCATACGTATGTTATTTTAAATCCATCTCCCAGCCACCTTGTATTTTAAGTCTCTTCTTAGAAAAGCATCAGTTTTGTGCATGTGCTTTTGACCTGTTTGTCCATACATTTTCTTTTTGATGCTGTTTCCCAGAAGTCGGTGTTAGGAATTCTGCTATTCCTGCTCACGTATAGTTTCCTATATTATCAGCAGTTCCCTATATTACCTCTACATATCTAATGAAGCATGATCAAGTATTTCTTATGACAACTAGCATAAATGTTGTAATTTTGTAAAACCCTGTCAATTAATTTGCCTTTGAGATGAAATACTAAGTTTTTTCAGGGCTCAACAGGACAGGCAAGGGTCAGATCCAATAAAGAAAGATGCAAACTACGTTTAGAGCAGGCTGCAAACTGTTAACTGTTCATTGATTTTGAGAGCAGGTTCTTTACAAAGTATTTCTTTGTGTTTGCAGCAGATCTTTCAGGTCAAGGACATCTGGCTACAGCTCTCATAATTGCAATGTCTACCATATTCATAATGGCTATTGCTATTGTCCTCATCATCATGTTCTACATTGTGAAAACAAAACCTTCCGCTCAAGGTAATTGTTCAGCATATGAAATTTTAGCTGTAAATGCTATTTTTAGGTAGCTACTGAGAATAATCATTAAGTTTTATTTTTATATCCTAGCCTGTTGCAAGAGCCACTCTGTAAAAAATGTTGAAGCTCAGGCCAACACACAAGAAGAGAAGAAAGAAGTGCAAGGTATAAATTGCTTTAGAGTTTGCTTTTTCTATCCAAAATGACACTGAATTAGATATTCTTAATCAATCATACTTGCCATCTCCCCTTTTAATCGTATACATTCTGTGTCAGTTTACTGAAAATGGTATATAATAGTTTTTGCACTTCCAGGATGTCACTTAATCCTCTGTTAGTAATTTAAAAGGGAGCAAAAAGATTTATACTTGCAATAAGATTGCCAGCTGACACAGCTCTTTCTTAAGACAGAACGCTCATTCAGAAATTCACTGGCAATTCAAACTTCTTTACTTCTTGATCTGCAGATAATGTTGTGATATTCTCTGAGAAAGAAGAGTTTGAAAAGCTTACAGCAACTCCAGCTAAAACTGCTAAAAGGTATGTAAAAAATAACTATCCTTCTAGTCTGACTGAAGCAGGAAAGGAACATGCTCACCACATCCAAACTTCCACTGCTGATATTTTTTTTTTTTTTTTTTTGGCGTGGTTTGTAGTAATACACAAAAAGCAAAATGGAGTTAATTGGCCCCCAAATTTTCAATGCTGTAAATTCTGGCAGAGCATGATATAACGTGTCAGTGGTTGTAGGAATCAGCTTTTCTGGGCAAGCTGAGGTGACCACCACCACCTAACGTGCCAGCCTTGCCTGGGACACCATGTGCTCCATCTCACAGCCCAGACAGGCCCCTGAACTGCCACAGACTGGGGAGCCCCCTGTGTCCAACGTTGTGTAGGGCATTGCGTGAATAGGCTCGTGGTTTTGCTTCAGCAGGGTGAAGACCAGATGACTTAGTCATGTTTTCTTCCCCTTCGGTTTCTAAGAGAGACAGGCGAGGACCAAGGAGAGGTCCTCTCCTTCTGCAACCATCAGCCCTTGGTGCTCTGTCTCCTTGTTAGAAAGGTCCATTTTAGGGCTGGAGAGTAGCCCCCACATGCATGCCTTTGGTCAGGTATGTAGGGTTACCTCTTGACTGTCAGCTGGGAGAAGCAAACACAGCTTCTGCTCCAGGCCTTAAGGAAACTCCTTTTTTGGGGTACCACCTGGGCATGTTTTTCGAAAAAATGAAAATCTTTTTTGTTCCATTCTTTGGAATTCCACCAAGAGGGACATCACTAAGATAACCTTATCCTTCATTTTACAGTGAAAATGATGCATCTTCTGAGAATGAACGACTTTTAAGTCGTAGTATGGATAGTGATGAAGAAGCCGCGGTCGACAAGCAAGGGACCCCAGAGAGATGCTTGCTATCTCTAGTGCATTTGGCCAGAGATAAATCTTCTACGAACAACAAAGCAACTGGGGTAAGGCTATTTTGAGATCTAAAAATGGAGGGTACATTTTTTTTTTACAGACACCATCTATCAACCCCAAATGCATTATAGAGATTGAACTAATTTGCAAGAGAATTTCTCCAGACAAATTTATTAGAAAATCTCATAGTGGCATATAGTATTCCTCCAGAATTTCAGAGGTGATCTGTGTATATATATATGCATATATATGTGCTGTTCAGAGTTGAAAAGTAAATTTCTGGCCAGAGTAATAACTTTGTTCTTTTGAGCATTGTGTTTTATAGTTTAAAGAAAGAAAAAATGAACAGCAAAATCCTAACATAGCAACACTTACATTTACCAAGGAAAAAAGAGGATAGAAAAATAAGTTTACAGCTTGCCTGGATTCATATTGTGGCATAGCATTTGGGTTTCTTAGATGTTTTAGAGCAGCTAATGCTCTAATGTGTGGCACGAGTGTTTCTATGTCATACGATTTTCAATAATATGTGGTTTTGTACTTAGGTTTTGTGAGTAATTTTCAAAAACGCAGATTTGAAGGCCACTCCTGTCTTACAAAGAACAACGTCAATCTACTGTTTTACTGCGGAAGGTCTTTTTTTCCTTCCTGCTGGCTGTACACTGCCCAGGGCACTTTTATCACAGTAAGGGTATTTCAAGGCATATTTAGGGCACTCCCTCACCCAGTTGCCTTTTTTATTCGATGTCAACATGAAACCATCCTTAAAAAGAAATCATCTGCTCAGATGTTTTTTAAGCTTTTAGAACTTCAGGAGAGGGGAAAAAAAAAAAAAGCAGAAATAACTGATAAAAGCAATCAGTTAATGTCAGCCATTTGGGGCTTTTTAAGATAAAAAGGTTTGAAAATATACCTTTTCATATTTGCATGTTTTAAATTGTTGAGATGGTTTAGCTCAAACTTTGTAAAATAGCTCCTTTCTCAGCAGAGACCAGATGCAAAAAGTTTCAAACCCGAGAAATATTTTTTTTTTTCACAGACAATTTCAACCAGTGAAAATAACTTACTACTCCAGTGTTCACATTTTAAAATTTAGCCTTATGAGCTTTCGATCTTTATCATACTTTTCTATGCACTTGCTTAAAATTAAATAACACAAGCTGGGTATGCACAAAATCAGAACATTTCATAGGACGTGACTTCCAAAGACCATATGCGCTAGATACTTTCTGTTGAGTACTTTATATAAGCACATGAACTATTTCTTCAAGACTTTCTGTTGTAATATGCTCCTCATGGCCTGAGGCCTGCTGATGGGGTTAAAGACAAGCCTTTCAGTAAAGGTGCAGAGTGCATCAAGGGGCTCTCCCAGCTATCTGAGATTTTGCAGTTAAGCCAGTTGCCAGAAAGTTAGAAGAGCAGCAATTTGTTTGAGGCTAGAGATGAATTAATGTATTTAGTACAGGGAATAAAATTATTAAGCAGCTGTTGGGCAAAGTTAAAGAAAGTTAAAGGCCTACTCTTAACCAAGGCTGCTGCTTCCTAATTAAAACACAAACTATTTTGCAATCATAGAATCATGGAATCACAGAATGCTTAAGTTTGGAAGGGACCTCTAGAGGTCATCTAGTCCAACCCCCCTGCACATGCAGGGTCACCTGGAGCATGTGGCACAGGACTGCGTCCAAGCGGGTTTTGAAGATCTCCAGAGAAGGAGACTCCACAACCTCTCTGGGCAGCCTGTTCCAGTGCTCTGTCACACTCTCTGTTAAGAAATTTTTTCCTTAAGTTCCTGTGGAACTTTTGGTGCTTCGGTTTGTGCCCATTACCTCTAGTTCTGTCGGTCGCCACCAGTGAAAAGAGGCCAGCCCCATCCTCCTCACTGCCTCCCTTGAGGTACTTATAGACACTGATTAGATCCCCTCTCAGCCTTCTCTTCTCCAGGCTGAACAGGCCCAGCTCCCTCAGCCTCTCCTCATACGGCAGATGTTCCAGGCCCCTGATCATCCTTGTAGCCCTGCGCTGGACTCTCTCCAGCAGCTCCACATCCCTCTTGTACTGTGGAACCCAGAACTGGACACAATACATTGGTGGCAATGAGCCACCACAGAGAGGATCTCAAACCAGATTCAGATTTACCTGTTTGCTTTCAGCATAAGCATTACAAATTCTTCAGGCTCTGGTAAAAACAGCATCTTGCATATTTTTTCATTATTTTTCTTTTTTAGGAATTATTAAGTCTCCTTCTCTGCCCGAAAAAGGAGGGCAGAGTAAAAATGGGCATCTAACAGTTTGCTTAAGTGGAATTTTTAAGAATACCATTAAATGAAATTTTTATGCTTCCAGGACTCTGAAACAGCAAATCCGAATGTGCAATAGCTACCTAAATGACCAAACACACATGAATTTTGTGGAGAATATGTGAACAACTTCTATTACCTGCATCTTCATTCCCTGAGATGCAACATATTTGGACAGCCTCTGCGCCTCCGGGTAGAGCTGCCATTTTGTGGGCTCTGAATAAATGTTTATTAATCCATGTAACTGATGTGCCTTGGCCCATGGAGCCCATTGAAAACAAGGAGTTGTTTTCTATGTTTTTCACAAACAAAACAGTCCAAATGGAGCTTTTTCCAAGCTGCTTTTCTGTGAAAAGTGGTGAATTTGTGAAGATAATACTAGAGTCCCATCAAGAAATCAGCTTTTCAAATAGCTCAGTCCTAATGAGACCTGGCAGAGTGTTGACAGTTCCAGTCCCTCAGAACACCTGACACTTTGACATTTTTTTTTCACTACACATTGAATCCAAGGCTAAACCTTGGGAGCACTTCTGCTAAATGAAATTACATCAAAATGTCTGTTTTTGCCTGGAAAATGTCAGGTGTTCAGTCTGCATCTCTTCCTTGTCAAAAATGACTACAGCACCTTGGACCTCAGATTTTCCCTCTCTAAAGCTTCACTGATTTTTTTTATCTATCTGTAAAGTGTTTCAGATTCAACCAGGCATGTATGTAAAATTAGTAATTGCCTAAGCAGTTCTGTGTCAAATGTCAGAAAGCAAGATCCCCTCCTCTACAGTCCTTCTCCATTACTGGGAGAAAGGAATTCCAGTCTGAAATTAATCCCCTGTGGTTAATCCCATCCTCATTTACCTGGATATCCCTGCATTAATTGCCTGTACTATGTGGTACTGTATTTATCCTCTTTGTCAGCACTTTGCTTCAGTCTCAAAGAGAAATTAAATGCAAAAACACTTAAAGCAGAAAAGTGACTGATCTAAAAGGAGATTAGAACGTGAAAAGAAATATCTCTAACAGTGAAAAATGTTTATTCTTCATTGAATTTCTACATGTGCCTCTATACATTTTCAAAAGGGGGCCTGTGAGGACTTTATATAATAAACGCTTGTATTCAGAGCCCTGGTTGAGGATCTCCCAGAGGTTTTATACTGATGGCTGCTAATTATTTACAGTCATTTTCATGACTGGAAAAAAATAAAGAAAGAAATAAAGAAATAAAACTCTTTTCATGCAGATTCAGAGTCGAAGGAAAAAGATACTTGATGTGTACGCCAACGTATGCGACGTTGCAGAAGGTGAGTGTGTAAAACTTGCGGCAATGCTAACAGCACAAAATTAGATCACAGAAAGAATAGAATACAGAATAGAAATCCCCGTCTGCCTGTGGAAAAGTGAGCTATAAGGAAAGCCCAAATGTGGGAGAAGATACTCTGCAAGCAGATCTGTATTCACCTGCCCTTAGGAAGCAACATGGGGCCCCGTTGACAGAACTGTCCTGACTGGATCTGCGCTCTGCTCCAGCTGGATGCCTGGGTTTCCCTCTGACGGGAGGCAGCAGGGGCAGCACTGGGTTGTGTTTGGGCATGCACGGCGGCCAGCTTGTAGGGAAACACTATCTATTCCTCATCCAGTGGAAGCCTGTCTCATTTATGTATTTAGGGTTACTTGAATAACAGATATGAATCTGTTCCAAATGTGAAAGTGTGATTTGCAAAGGGTCAGAATCATATTTTAGATTCTTGACCTATATCTTGACCTCCAAGGTTTCTCTCAATGCTGTCCCGCTCCCCATGACCAAAAGTTTAGCTTCCAAGTAAATTTAAGTGTCTAAGTGTTAACCCTGGATATACAACCACATTTTCTTTCCCCTGACATATGTAAACTGTGTGTGTGTGTTTGCGTGCACATTTGTGGGTTTTCTGTTGTTCAGGAAGGTCTATCTCCCACCAAACTGCTGCCACTATGTACAAAGCAGGAAAACTATAATCCAAAAGATTGTTTTTGACAAGATGCTGTTGCTGATTCTCTCCTATGGTCTGTGATCGTACAAGAAATTGTCCAGAAAAACGTAGTGTTCCCTCCCTGTTCCCTCCCCCAAGATGAGCGCTAAATCCTCTCTAGCCATTCAGTGATAGCAATGACAAGCACTTGCAGGGACTTTTTTGCTTGGAAGCGGTCAACATCATTGCTTCACCTCGCTCCTCGTGCTCCTACAAGGACAGTTTTCAACTACGGAGCAGTTAGTGTCACAGGAATATATACAACCCCTGTAATAACTTCTTTCCCAGCCAACTTAATATCCTAATTATTCCACTAATATTGTCCCCTACTGTCACAAGGAAGAATTAACTCCAGTAGTAACATGCAGCAGTGTCATTGTAGCTAGACATATCTATCACAGACTAGCACTTAAAGATATTGGATGTACTTGCTAATAGTGTATGCTGGAGTATTTTAATAAGAAATGTTCTGAACAGCCCAGACTCGTGTGCGGAGCCATCTGACTGCGTAATCCTCCCTTTGCAGGTCTGAGTCCCACGGAGCTGCCATTCGACTGCCTGGAGAAAACGAGCCGAATGCTCAGCTCGACCTACAACACCGAAAAAGCCATCGTGAAGACGTGGCGCCACCTCGCCGAGAGCTTCGGCCTGAAGCGCGATGAGATCGGCGGCATGACGGACGGCATGCAGCTCTTCGACCGCATCAGCACGGCGGGCTACAGCATCCCCGAGCTGCTAACCAAACTGGTGCAGATCGAGCGGCTCGACGCCGTCGAGTCCCTGTGCGCCGATATTCTGGAGTGGGCGCAGGCGATGCCGGCTCCCGAACCGGCAGTGACGTCCTGACATCCCCGCCTGGGACCGTCCTTGCCGCCCCGGCTGCAGGAGCAGTGATTCCAAAGAGCACCACGGCGAAGACTTTGGACAAAGTTTCCCTCCCACTTGGCCAAGAGTGAAGTTCTGCCTGTACCAAAACACCAGCAGAAAACTCCTGGAAAGCTTGATATGAGCATGTGGTTAAACAAAATGGTTTTGTTAAACAGTTACTGGTAGTCAGTGGGCACAAACATCCACTTTGAAGTCTGTGTGTGAGTATATGTGCAGCTCACCCTGCTGATATCCTTCCTGCCTGGCGTTGGAGAAAGCTTTACTCAATAGTATAATAGTTACAGACAAAACAGTACAGCTACCGTACCATTAAATATACATTAGGCACGTACATTTCTATTGGTTTAACACACTTAATATATAACCAGTTTAGTTATCTGTATTTACTATGGATTTGCTGATCTAGAAGTATGTGCACAGGTGTATATAGGCAGTCCTCAGATTAACTCATTATACTGTATGAAAAAAGCTTCAACCTAATTTCCAGATGGAAGTGCTTCAAATCCCTGTATATAATGCATGTACATGCACTCTTGGTCCATACAGACATTTCAGAAATTATAAGTTCAAACTGCTAATTTACTGACGACATGCTGGTTAGGAAGTGCGCAGAAAGCTGACAGTGAATACTTGGGAGCTGACAGCAGCTCAACAGTTTTTCCCTTCTTAGCCACTACAAAAAAGAAGCAACGAAAGAACTTGTCCATCACAGTGAACATTTTTTTTCAGTAATGACATCAATGTATTGAATTATTTTTCAAGCAGAGGAATTTCAGACAATGGCAGTATGCATTCTACACTGAGAACAAAAAGAAAGTAGGTTTCTTCGGCAGCACTTGAAATATACAGGAAAAAGGGGTTTTGAAATCCTCTTCTCTTGTAAATGTAGAACATGAGCGTACACTCCACAGTGAGATGAAAAATAATTTCTCTAAAGCTTATTTCGAGTTTGTGCATGACAAAATACCTTATTTTTTCCTATTAACCAATCTCTAATTTTCTAGGGTGAAAGCTCTTAAAAAGTTTTACAGGCCACAAGTTACCAAACCTATGCAGTTAAGTTATAATTAAAATAAGCAATGACAGATTTCCACAAATGCAACCATTATATTAAACTGAACTGTGAAGTGATACTGCAAGCTCCAAAATGCATGACTGAACAAAACGTTATAAAAATACCAATTCTGATCCTGAATCCTGTATTGGAAACTGCATCTACTCTAAGGTCAACTTGGAAACTAAACCTTACCTACACTGGTATCATAGTTATGTGCTGAGTGTTTAATGTCACCATCTACTGCCTCTGTTTACTGATCTTTTCAGCACTTGTAGTGTACTAGAGAGGAATCGCATTCTGCATTATAAAACTTATCCTTCTCATTTTTCTTTTTCCACCATTTCTTCGGTATTGTAATACATTCTTTATCCATGTGCATATGACAAATTTGATTATATTTTTACCTTTTCTTTAGAGGAAGCAGCAAGTTGCCTTTATTTGAAGATTTAACTAGCTGATTGATATTTAAAATAGAAATGACATTCTTGCTATCTTGCAGTCAATGCCAAACTCAGGTGGATTTCAGCTGGCTTCAGTAAGATTTCTAGGTTTGCTGATAATTTAGCAGTCTTCAACAAGATTTCCAAGACCGTACAGCAGCAGTTTTAGTCCATTGCTAAGAAAACATAAAAAAGGGGCAAAAGAAGAAAGTTTTAGCATGTACATTCTATTCGCCATGTGTTAGTGTGTAACTACAGTGTTACTGCTATATTTTGTGTTACAGATAATAGTACATACCATTTATTTCTTTAAAAGAAAACACAGGAATCCTCTTTTATTACGTTTATGGGGCCTTGAAAAATTAAGGTCTTGAAATCAATGGTGCCAATGTGAACATAGACTATTTAACGTTATTTTATTTAGTATACAGTATTTTTATTATTACACAAAAGATGTACAGGAGTGAAAAAAAATTCTGTAGATCTTGCCAAATAATGTTGTCTAATGCTGTATATATAACTTATTATATTGTAAAATATGAACATAAAATATCCTAATAAAAGAAAGAGGTCAGAGTCGTAGCAGTCATTTCTTCAATTAAATTATATATTGTCTTTTAAACCTGTAATTAAATAAGCTACCCAGGGCCCCAGCAGGCACATTCCTGGTATGGGAGTGTCTGGGTAACACACATGAAGGAACCTTTATATTCCAGTAGGATAATGTTTGCCTGCATCACACTCCAGAAAGTGTGAAGCAGAAATCTTTCCTTTCTCAGCATAGTTCTGGTTCTATATTTCAGCTTTTAAGTACTAGGAAATATTAAATTCCTAACAGCAACTGTTTGCCAATCATGTATGTATTGAGAGCTGGTCTCAGCCATGAGACCAGTGAGTAATGGAACCACAGCAATACTCTCAAACATATTGACATTTTACATTCCTAAACTAGCACTACTCCACCACATTATCAGACCTGATTTGGAAGCTTTCATTTTGTGACAGAATAATTACATTCATTCAATCTGGCTAATAAACAGCCTGCCAGCCAGCGTCCACAACACAGCGCTGGAAGCTGAGCTTCCCCGGACACTGCCGAGCTGAGACTTCCTGTGCATTTCACATAGACCAGGCATTTTTCTAAACGGACGGAACACTTCCTTGGGTTTTTTTTTTTTTTTTTTAATAGGGTTGGAGTTTTGTTTGCCCAGATTCATGTGTTGGTTCCATCACTATGAATATTTTCTTTCTCTGTTGGTTCAAGAGGCTCCAACAATATCTTGAGTCTGCCAGGCACTTGAAAGGAAACAATGTTCAGAGTTTTGCCTTACCGTTTTCTTCCTTCTGCAGGATTTTTGCAGGAGTTCCCGCAGCAGGAACGTGCACTCCAACAGGTACTGCCTTGTCTAAGCAGGTAGCTGGAGCTGAGCAGCTTCATCAGCCTCTGCCTGAAGGCGCTCATGGTCAATCCCTCAAGCGGGAAACTTTGGCCTTGCAGGCTTAACAAGGTAAAACATAAACTTGTTTCAATCTGATTCAAATGTCCTTCCACCATATAAAATAATGAAACAAAACAAGCAAACGTAAAAGCCATACCTCATGGTAGTATCTATGAGATGTGTCTTTATTTCGATTTATTTCACTTTTTTCCAGTTATTTCACTTCTCCCAAGAATTTTTAATTCTTGTATAGTCCTGCCAGCACACTGGGAGGTACCTCCTCAAAAGTAGTTGCCTGCAGTGAGATTCACCCCTAAGAAAGGTACCACCTAAAGCAGACATCTCAGTCAATATAAACTGTGTCTAAACATGTCTGTTATTCTTTCTTGGCTACAAAGATTTGTCACTAGAGTGACAAGCCTTGATGCAGAGATCTACTCTACACATGTAAAAGGTTACACGAGTTGACTCTTAGCAATTAACCACTGTATTTCAGGTGTGTCACTGCATTCGAGTTCAAACACAGCTCTGAAATACCCTGGACCAGCAAGTGTAGAATGAAAGTGAATCTGGTCCTATGATAAATTTGATCAACTAGTTTTCTAGTCTTTGTGAGTTATTGGATCAGATGAGTGCTTAAAGGGTAATTAGAGTTGATTTCTCTGTCATTGTGTGACAATGTTCTTGAGTTTTACTCTAAATTTGGCACACACAAGGTCATAGTAAAGCTATGATTGACTCTTCTATCCTAAATATGATAATACTGTTGCAATAAGAATCCAAAACCTTTTTTGCCTTTTTTAACATAAGAATAGTGCAGATATTTAATCTATTATTGTAGACGTTACCTCAAATAGAAGTTCACTATGCACCATATAATCTTAAATCAAACTTACATCAACAATCCAAATTCTGCAGAAAACATCACCATTTGTGCTCTGAAGTGACTCTTTACCACTCCAGCAAGTAGTCGATCAACCACAGATTGCCTTCTTCATGGGTGTGAAGAAACCAATTTGTATTTTTGTTTCAGAAAAAAATACTTTTTTTTCAACTTCGGTTTCAGCTTTCTGACTTAAGACTGAAAGACCAGACTGAACAGGGAAGAAACGATTGCGTCGCATTACAAGAAGCACTCTGTGCCAGTGCGACTCAGCTGCCCCATAGAATGTCTTTGCACAGCTGTAGATCTATTTTAATCACCTCTGGCAATATGTTGTCTTATCATCACAACAAGTGCCTAACAGTCTAAGTGTACCCTATCAAAATAAGGACAGTAAAATATCTTATACCATCATGGGCTTTCCTGCATGATGATCAGGAAGAAAAATAGAGATGTAAACTGTTTCATGTTAAAATTCTGATGAACAGGAAACCTGAGCATAATGTCACTTCATAAGAAATACTTTATGAAGAAGGACTTGACTAACAGTCTAAGTCAACTTTACGATAACAGAGAATTGTCTTTGACGGTTGCGGTACTTTGTGTTCCTTTAAAAGGCAACAGCTCACAAGGAGAGGCTACTGCCTTATGTTGTCCTGATTGCCATTTATTGCCTCAGGCTTTTCCTCTGGATAGAGAAAAAAAGAAAAGCACCTTTGAACATGCCAGCATAAAGAGAGGTCTCAGGGAGGTGAGGTGGGAGAGCCTGAGTGAGGACACCACAGGGCAGCAGGAACAGGGCATCGCTGAGAGGGGCAGAGCCAGACACACAGCGAGGCCTCAAGGAATCGTGATGAATTCCCTGACTTTTCTGGGAACTAGAGGTGGCAGAATTTGCTGCAAGCAGAAACTTTATGGAGCAGAATAAAATTGAAAACTCCTCTGCCAAGGATCCAATGGGTCAGGCAGAATATTACTGACAAGGCCTCTTATTTTCTTTTTGATGTATCTTGCCTTTTCTATATTTTTTTTCTTGAAATTTGTTCCTCTTATTTATAAGAATAATTTATAAAACCCAGCTTAAAAGACCTTTCCATCCTAAAAAATGCTTATGCAAAAAAAGACTTAAGGGCCAGTCAACTCTGGTCAAGTCAAGACCTCCCCAAAAGTCCTTCTAGAGCCAGTGTAAATCACCAGGGATTACTAGAGAGCGCACTCAGTTGTGTCTCTATAGATACATTTCTTTCTAACCCCATTATTAGTCTTTTGGATGACTCTGGAGCATTTCTTATTGTAACACAGGAATAATTATTTCCTTCAAAGACCTCTGCCTCCCATTCAGCTTCTCACACTGGTCAGTATGCCCTCTCTAATCTTCAATTGCAGTCAGGAACTTGGTTCTACATAGAGTCTAATAGCTGGTAGTCCTGGTATGGTGAAAATGAGAGCCAAAAGGAGCAGCAGAGGTGAAGTGCACTGCAAAGGAGGACAACTCTCAGCTTTGGAGCGTAAGCAGCCACAGAAGCCCTCCTCTCTGCTGTATAGTTGGGAGCCATTAATGCTGCATCCATGAGATAAGGACAGATGTAAAGGCCCAGCTGTGTGAGTCGGAAGATAAACTGTTAAGGTACAAAGGTTAAGGAAGAAGTCTGCGGGCTAATTTCTCTTCTTTATTATCAGGGAAGTGTATTTAAAGAGTTGGGGGGAAAACCCTAATGCAAGTGGAAATCGTGCCCTAGAGGTACAACGGCTCCATGCAGAAACCAAACAATCCGCATACTCCTGTGATAATGCAGAGCTCACATCCTTACCATGTGTTGGAGAGATTTCCTAGAGATATTCTCAGAAATCAATAATATAAACAGGATAAGAATACACTGTCACAGTCTATATCTCATTTTAGATACATTGTATTGCATATATTTTTTCTTCCACATGCAAACAAGTTATCCTGATTATTTATTGTCATATGATTTATAATGCATAGTACCTTTCGCTTCAGGTATTAATCTATGTTAGTATAAAATATTACATTTTCAACCACTCTTCAAGCACAGAAAAAATGTTAATTCTTTTTTGTCACTGTTGTGTGAAACCAGACCTGCCAACTGCTTCTCCCGTGGAAGGAGCCCTTGCCGGGTCTGCTGCAGACGATGCCAGTGATTAGCTGCTTCCCAGGTCATACGCAGGTAGGATTTCATTTGTCCACGACCTTCAAAGCAAAATCCTTTTTCTTAGAGATGGTGGGAGAGGCTGCTCTAAATACAAGCCTCTAAATACCTGTAAAAATACATAGGACCCAAGTTAGTATCACACACAGTAATTTTCCAATCCAATCCACCACTTGAAAATGATTAAGAAATCTGGAATAGGTAACACTAACGACAGCCCAGCAGAAAGACAACTGGAATAGAAGGCATTACCAACAAGAGTTGGGCTTCTGTTTCTGCAATGTGGCCTTGGTATGCAAGGCTGTTGTGAAAAAAGGATGGAGTCACTCTTGGACAGAATCCAAGCAAAGTGTTACATTTTGCGAAAGACCATGGAACAGAAAATGGCTTTATTCACATTTCTTATATAAATAGCTCTTGAATTCACATACTAAAATACAGTTTGTTTGGAAGGACAACATCAAAAGAATTTGGCAACAAGTTAATTATTCTCTGATCCCCCTCGAGGCATTTTATTGTCCAGAAAGCTGATGGCTGGATTATTATGCTCTTTGTTGAAAGTCTAGCACCACATAATATTTTCTTTCAATTAAGGAGGATTTTTTTAAAATTTCTTTATCTACAACTCAGAGCACTGAGGATGCCATTTCATTAAGCTGAGGATAACCTTATGGGGGTAATGTAGTAATAGGAATATTGTGTTATTCACGGCTATCATTAGTAGTACTACAGCCACCAATTTTATGGACCTGGCTTGTGTACAAGTACTAGAGCTGCTATTTAACCATTAAGAAGCAGTAATTTGCGATGTGACACAGTCACGGAAATATTGCTTCGGACCAAAATAAATATTTGTGCTTAATAGGCAGGGCAACAAATGAATTGTATTTTATATATATATATATACACACATACATAACATACAGAAATATATATATAGCTGGGCTGGCCACTAAAAAGCTTTCGATAACATACTCAGGAGCTAGTGTAAATTGTCTGTCAACAACTGTCTTTAAAAAACATCTACATCTGTCATTGCAAATCTAGCCTCCCTATAACTCTACTAGCAAATGCTCACGACTCATTTTTCATGTTAAAAAAATCTGTGCACTCAAAAATTATTACTCTCAGTCACAAGCCACATGCACATTTCGTAACTTTACTAAAGCTTTCAAATTTATAGAAGTGTCTTTTTCATAAGACATTTCATATTCATCTATGCAAATCATATATTTCTTGATATGCCTATGTTTACCATAATATGAATGTGAAATCAAGAACTGGTATTTTTCTCCACAGCTTAGTTAAATTCCATTTAAAATCAAAACCACCAGTTTCATCCTTAATGCATCAGTTTCATGAATATTCAACAGATTTAAGAATTTTTTTTTTCACTTTTTAACATAAGCATTCAGGATCATAAAACGTGAAAACCTGGCAGCCCATTAGAGCCCCAGGCCCTAGGGACAAGAGAAGAAGCTGGTGGAGAGGAAGACTTGCCCTGGGTAGAGGAAGATTGGGTCAGAGAGCACCTAAGGAACCTCGATACCCACAAATCCATGGGCCCTGATGGGATGCACCCCAGAGTGCTGCGGGAGCTGGCAGATGCCATAGCTAAGCCCCTCTCCATCATCTTTGAAAGATTCTGGAGAACGGGGGAGGTGCCAGAAGACTGGAAGAAGGCCAATGTCACGCCAGTCTTCAAAAAAGGCAAGAAGGAGGACCCAGGCAACTACAGGCCAGTGAGCCTCACCTCCGTCCCCGGAAAAGTGATGGAACGGCTCATACTGGCTGTTGTCTCCAGGCACATGGAGGACAAGAAGGTGCTCAAGAGTAGTCAGCATGGATTCACCAAGGGGAAATCTTGCCTGACTAACCTGATAGCCTTCTATGATGAAATGACCGGCTGGATAGACGAGGGGAGAGCGGTGGATGTCGTCTATCTCGACTTCACCAAGGCTTTTGACACCGTCCCTCACAACATCCTCCTGGGTAAGCTCCAGAAGTGTGGGATAGATGAGTGCACAGTGAGATGGATTAGGAACTGGCTGGATGGCAGGGCCCAGAGAGTGGTGATCAGCGGTGCAGAGTCTACTTGGAGGCCTGTAGCTAGCGGTGTCCTCCAGGGGTCAGTCCTTGGTCCAGTCCTGTTCAATTTATTCATCAATGACCTGGATGAAGGCACAGAGTGCTCCCTCAGCAAGTTTGCTGATGATACCAAACTGGGAGGAGTAGCCGATACCCCAGAGGGCTGCGCTGCCATCCAGAGGGACCTGGACAGACTGGACAACTGGGCGGTGAAAAACCTCATGCAATTCAACAAGGCCAAGTGCAAGGTTCTGCACCTGGGGAGGAATAACCCTAGACACCAGTACAGGCTGGGGACTGACCTTCTGGAGAGCAGCTCTGCAGAGAAAGACCTGGGTGTCATGGTGGACAACAAGCTGACCATGAGGCAGCAGTGTGCCCTCGTGGCCAAGAAGGCCAATGGGATCCTGGGGTGCATTAAGAAGAGCGTCTCCAGCAGGTCGAGGGAGGTGATCCTGCCCCTCTACTCAGCCCTAGTGAGGCTGCATCTGGAGTATTGTGTCCAGTTCTGGGCTCCACAGTACAAGAGGGATGTGGAGCTTCTGGAGAGTCCAGCGCAGGGCTACAAGGATGATCAGGGACCTGGAACACCTGCCCTACGAGGAGAGGCTGAGAGAGCTGGGCCTGTTCAGCCTGGAGAAGAGAAGGCTGAGAGGGGATCTAATCAGTGTCTGTAAGTACCTCAAGGGAGGGAGTGCAGAGGACGGTGATGGTCTCTTTTCAGTGGTGGCCACTGATAGGACTAGAGGAAATGGCTGGAAACTGAAACACCAAAAATTCCATAGGAACTTAAGGAAAAATTTCTTAACAGTGAGGGTGACAGAGCACTGGAACAGGCTGCCCAGAGAGGTTGTGGAGTCTCCTTCTCTGCAGATCTTCAAAACCCGCTTGGATGCCACCCTGTGCCACGTGCTGTAGGTGACCCTGCGTATGCAGGGGGGTTGGACTAGATGATCTCTAGAGGTCCCTTCCAACCCTAAGCATTCTATGGTTCTATGATTCTATGAAACCGCCATTCATCTTTTCTGACTGCAGACACTTAACTTTTTTAAACAAAGCACATGAGACCAATAGTGAACGCCTGCCCATTTTATGCACTTCTTTACCACATTATATTTCTTCACCATTATTAGATGTATTTAAGTGTTGTAAATTGCTACCATGAGAAGAGTAGTATTTTAACACACACAGTGGTAACACGTGGAAAACCAAGAACAAAATTACCGTTCTTGTAGATGCAGGAAGCCGAACAACTTGATACGGCTTTTTCAGGTTGCCGATTTTCTAGTATTTTTAATGAGTAAGCAAAGAAAGCGCAGTACAGGAAGACTAGAAATACCAAATAAAGAGGGTTTTGTCTCTAGCCAAAAGTTTTACACAAGCTCTGGCGTTGCTGGCAAATCCAACAGGAAAGTGAAACTACCGATGAACATATTTATTCCAAACGGAATCCACTGCGAGCAAAAGCTTTTATCTATGATCAGCATTACTTATAAGTTGCCCAATTTTTTTCCACACCCAAAACTGGTACACACTGCTTGCTCCGTCTTCAGAACATACGTGGCGCCACATTTGCTGCAGAGCTCATTTTTAGAAAAGCTTGTGAGAAATGGAAGTCAGATTGCTGCAAAATGTTCTCTGTTAGAATTTAATTTCAAAGACTCCATGCAAAGACTTTTGGAAAAAAAATACAAAGGCAAAACATGAAAGAACACAAGGGAAAAAAACATCTAACTGAAGTTTTTTACTGATTGCCAGTGTTAACCAAAGACTAACATATGGCAGATCTTTACATTTTAACCACAGTTTCAAAGTTACCATTAAAGACTTTCAGAAGTTACAGTACGAATGATGAATCAGAAACTGGAAATGGAAGATTAAATTCAATTTTGTAGAAGTTTCCTATTTTCTATGGTTGAGAACTTCCAAACAGTGAACTACTGGCACACAAGACAGAATATTCACCTGATGCTCAGAAAGCATATTAACAGACTGAATGAAAATTGTCTAGAAAATTATATATATATATATATTATTATATATAAATTATAGCAGTAATAATGATTTTATGTTAGGGGTTTTTGCAGCCAGACTTTTGACAAAATGTTTTCGTTAACATTTCCAGAGACATTACAATAAAAAGTTATAAGAAACTTTCATTCAAATAAAGCAAGCTGAAACACTTAATGGGACAAACACAAAGAAAGCTCTAGGAAATTGGCATCAAAATGGAAAAAAAAAGTATATATTTAACATATCAAATCAATGTCAGGCTTAGTTAAAGCAAAACTTGTCACTAAAAACAGTCTTGAAGAATTAGAAAATATCTGCCTGCTACTTACCAATCATAGAAAGAAATGAATGAACTCTTAAAACTTCTGAAGAGTAAAAGGTAACTAGTGCCCATAAGCATGAGAGAAGGCTGGCATTACCGGCCCGCTCCCTTCCCCTCAGCCCCGGTGAGGCCACGTCTGGAGCGGTGTCCCGGTATGAGGGCTGTGGGGCCACTGCAGCGAGCCCAGCGGTATGATGGAAGGGGGGGGTCACCTCTCCTACGGGGAGAGGCTGAGGGAGATCTTGGCATTCTTTACTGCAAGGGTAATAGACACTGAGAGAGGATGTCCAGGGAGGCTGGGGAGTCTCCTTCCCTGGAGCTGTTCAAAGGCCGGATGAACAAACTCCTGGGCAATGAAGCTCCAGGTGACCTTGCCTGAGCGAGGAGGGCTGCACTAGATGATCTCCAGGGATCCCTTCCAACTTTAACCCTTTTGGGATTGTGTTATTCTTACTCAAGATATACAACTTTAGTTGAAGGGATCATATTTCATGACTTAACTGAGTTGCTCAGAAAAACAGCAACAATAGACTCTTTTAAAAAAACATTTAAAAAGTCTCTGCATTTTTACTTATTTTTCCCTTTTCTGAATCCATTGATATCAGTAAGATGGCACATAATGCACACGAATTCATACAAAACTGAGGTTTTAATGCATTTATTTATAGAAAACAGTAAAAAAAGGTTTCAGACAAATACTTAAATGTAACACAGAGTTGGTACAAACTATACAGAAAAACAATTAGATTGAAAGATAATTCTAGTGACTTGTGCTTGGACTGGAGGCAAGAGAGTTACTCCTTGCCAGTCCCAAATTAAACAGAATTGAATTAAGGTTTATACAGAGAAAGGCATGATCCGGGTGTGTTGTTCTCTGCAGTTCTTGGATCATTAGGTGAAGAGTAAACAATTCAAACATCTTCTTATTACTTCTGCAAAAGATTATACATAAAATAATTGTCATTTGATAACAGAGATGTTTCAACACTAAAGGTTCTAAAATATAAAACTAAACAGATACAGGAAATGCAGGGATGTAGGACAGATACATGAAATTAAGGTAAACTTAAAACACAACAAAAAATCTAGAATAGATATAACTTACATATCAGAATATTTCAAAGAAGATTCACAATGAAGATTCAGCAAATGTCAGTATTGTGAGGTTTTCTTTAATAAATGCTAAGCTTTAAATAATTGGATATTCTGAACATGTTTCACTTTTATTTTTTTTCCAGTTGAAATTAGATTAGATCATTTTACTTGAAAACAAGTTTTTCCAGAGTTCACATTTTACTTTTAAGAAAGTCAAAGGAAAACCTCAGCTTTGCATTCATCTTCAACTCTAACACAAAAACACAGCTCGGTTTAAATACCCAATTTTATAAATGAAACAATCCTATAAAGTAATGCACCAGTGGTAATGCACCAGTGGTGCTCAACAGCACAATACATTGATATGAGAAAGATCTTTACTACAACAAATTAGTGAACTAACTACAGTAACAGGAACATATCTAATACAGACTAGCATTTCCAGAAGACTGCAAAATAGCTAAAGATTCTACATTTTGTTTTTGAAAGAAATAAAAACTGATGAGACAGACTTAGGCCGAAGTCACATAAGAGACCAACTATTTAAGGTGGCTTTCTACAGAGTACCTGAGTATAATCAAAGGTGAGAGAGAAAGGAAAGGTTTCCCTTCTAAGCATTTTGGTAATCTTCATACATAAGGAACATTTGTTCTACAGATTAGTATTTTTCAGTATGTTTTCTGGAAGCTAGAACAGAGCTACTTACGAGCAAACTGAGAGACCTGTCCAGCACATCTGCGACAAGCCTTTTTTAAGTTAAACATTATCAGAGAAAGTCCAGCACTGTCCACTGTGTAACCAATTAACAGCAAAACAGAGACGAGTTTTTGAAAAAGGAGAAAGATCTCCAAGTTTCCTGATGTAACAATAATCAAGAGAATTCTGCAATTATCTGAATAATGATGAAAATAAAAATTACTTTATTCTGGAGAGCTTTTGCAGTATCACACAGAGCTTTTCCAAAATCTGAAGATCTAGCTTAGGTGTTCGAAGTAATACAGAACATGTACGGAAAAAGGATTCGTTACTGCAGGCTTCCAGGAAAGGCTGCAGGGAATCTGTAAAGGAAAAGAATCAGTTTTATCACAGAACTTGGTACAGGGAAAGGTAACACAGCTTTTCATAGCTTTAGAGCATTTCTAATGCCCTATATTGTGCAACTATTTGAACCATATAATAAGAGGGTTTGTACTGGGCACATGATGCTAAACTGGAAGTTAAAATAAACTTAAGTTCCTAAGAGATCTGACCCTTGTTGGTAATTATATTAACCAAACACTACTCCCTTGAGAACAAAAGAAAACTGGAAACAGCAATTAAGACTTGAATTATTATTCTCATCTTGAACATGTTTTTTCATTACACTTTTCACAGTTCTTTCCTCTTATCCTGTGAAAGGAACATCGAGCTGGGCAAAACAAGTATTTTAAGCTGTGGCACAACAGCATGGATAGGGACAGCCTGTGCAGATGAGCAGGACAGATGAACTTCTAAATGCTCTTAAGAAGCAAGCAAAACAATAATTGATAGGTAAAAATGTCGCAGCTGCGTAAGAACAGGGATATCAACAAAACTCCCCTAAAACACCATCCACTATTTTAATATTGCCATGCTGTGTAATCTTGCACTTTATCCAGTTCCCTGCAATTTACTCACATTACAATGCAGTACAAATACCTGTTCCCTTTCATTACCTTTTTGTTTATTCTTATTAATATAGATTGATTTATGGCAAAACCATAGAGAAAATACGTAACATCTGATACCTTTAATAAATGCAGTTATGTTTTTCATTTCACATAGAGCATTCATATTAGAAGAAAACAGATGTGAGGAAAATATTTTAATGTTTGCCTAATGTTAAACATGCTTTAAATATCACAAGTAATAAGAAACTAGAATGACTAAAGCTATAAACACGAACATAACAAAAACTCTTTGCACATACACTGAGCACTGTAATTTATAAATAGGATGTCAAGATGCTTTTATCAGTTCAGAAAATACTAGGTGTTTTTTTGGTTAAAATTTTCCCCTTTTCCTTCTCCAAGGACATAAAACTTATTAGCTGTAACAAGTAGCCTTGGAGTGAATTCAAGGTTTTAATTTATTTCCGGAAGCTTACTGATATAAAATCATGAAGAACAGCTTACATTACAGAATGCTGTTTGGAACAGGGCTTAAAAATATCAACTTGGCAATTACAAGGTCAGCCTGAGAGCTTAAACAATTTTTTCAGGCAAGGGATTTGTATTTAATATTCAACATTGACACAGTAACTCCTAGAACTTACTGTTAGGAAGATGATCTTTCAAAATACGCTTTTTGCAAAACAACAACATGTCATTGGGCTACACCAATAAATGGCCCAATGGATTAATATATACTGAAGATCCAGTGCTCTTTATTTGATGTTCTACATAACATTACTTCAAAGTTCTTAAAAAAAAAAAAAACAGAAGTGAAAAAGCTGAAAAAAATCATTAACCTATAATTCAGTTCTCTTTATGGTGACGCCACCTCACAGCAAGTCTAACTTGAAAATACCCATGAAAAGAGGCCACAAAACTATGAATGGATGTAGTTCGCAGATTTCCTAGAAATAAACAAATAGGTTTAATGAACACCTGCAGGAAAAAAAAAAAAAAAAGGGCCTTCTTAGAGCAATTCATATCACTACATTTCTATTACTTGAGACTATTTGAAGTCAAAACTTTCAGAGATAGCAGCAAGCGATAACCTTCTGTTCAAGTACTACAAATTGTGTTATCATTCAGCAGCTAGAGCTCTGTGGAATTCTTCCACAGTTTGTGTGAGTCCCTGCAAATGATTGTATGCTGCCAAGAAAATGAAACGGTCTGGGGAAAATATACTGCTCCACTGATGAAGTAATAAAATCTATTTTAGCAACACGAATCCAAACGGTATCTCATCTACCAAAATATTATCATAATATATTATAAGAAAGGTAAGAGCCAAAAAAGAATAAATGCTGGAGGGTGTCCAGAGAAGGGCAACAGAGCTGGTGAAAGGGCTGCCGCACAGGCCTTCTGAGGAACGGCTGAGGGAGCTGTAGTTATTTAGTCTGGAGGAGACTCAGGGAGACCTTATCACTCTCTACAACTACCTGAAAGGAGGTTGTAGCGAGGCAGGGGTCGATCTCTTCTCCAGAATAACTACCGATAGGACAAGAGGAAATGGCCTCAAGTTGTGCCAGAGAGGTTCACGTCAGACATTAGGAAGAATTTCTACATGGAGGGAGTAGTGAAGCCTTGGAACAGGCTGCCCAGCAAGTGGTGGAGTCACTGTCTCTGGCAGAGTTCAAGAAATGTGGAGATGAGACACTTAGTGATATGGTTCAGCAGGCAGGGTGGTAAAGGGTTTTTGGTTGGACTCAATGCTCTTGAAGGTCTTTTTCAACCATAATGATCCTATGATTCTGTATAAGAATACTGACATTCAAGAAGCAAAATAAGAGAAAAGTTTTTTCCTACTGTCTGTTAAAACAAGAAATGGCCTTAGAAATTTCCTTGATTTAACCCAGCTTCTGACTCAGCTGAATACGGACTAATGAGAGAGAGAGGAGAATGCTCCCCACAGCATTCTCCTGTGGTCAAAACCTAGGTCCTACAATTTGTTCCCATAAATATCCCTTAAATAGTCATAAGAAATCTTCAAATCCTTTCTACAAAGGGAAATGAATACTGCATTCAGCTGACTAGGACATTTTTTTTTCCTGAGTTATTCACAGTGGTCCCTTAAAAACATGTTATTTTAAAAGATATACGTACAGTATAAAAATTCTTTCACTGTTAGGTTTGCAAAACAACATATAGGATATACATTACTTTTTAAAACAGAGGAATTTTTACTACATAACAGAGTAAGTGGAAATAACTTGCTACATTTCACAAAGTCAATTATATGAAAACAAACTGATAAAGATGCACCCCTAAATGGACTTTTTTCTGGTACACTGTCTACAAATTCACTTAGGATAAGCTTTTGCAGGTCGTGCACCAGAAGGTGTGATACAAAACAAATGAATCAAAAAAACCTCCAAAAACAACATTACTTAAATGAATCTTCAATCTGCCCAACTAAAAGAAAGCAATAGCTTCACATTTTTAAAATATTTATTTTGGTCTTTTATACTTGCACAATTTTCTATTACATATTCTAGAAAAACTAAATCATCTATCTTGTCAGGACTTCAGCACTATTTAAAATAATCTTCAAATTCTCCCACTAACATTCTTTAAAAACTGCAACACATTGTAGTTGCATTAACAGCTTGACTGGTAGACTGTCATTGAACAAGTGTGATTTAAAATCACGGACAAAATTTATTTGAAATTTACTGTCGAAGTAATCTCTGTCTAGCAGCATACAATCTCACCAGCTTTAGCTATCCAGAAAGTTCTGTTTTATATCTAGAACCTCTTCATCTGAGAAAATGAAGACTGTCTGGAATGACAAGCCTAAATTGAGGATTTAAGTTTTGCCAAACTTTTATCAGAATCTGCCAGAGAATAGAAAACACACAATAGCACTGTCTACCAGTGTGGAGAAGTTCATTAATGCTTCCGATCACAAAAGCGCTTAAAAATAAATAGTACTATAACTTACAGGTTACTGATAAACAACAGTCTACAACACAGGCACCTGTAAGAGTTGAGCAACTTGATGTTTTTTCTTCTGTTTCACCACAAACCCAGCTGCTGAGAGACAGTAAAGCCTGCTGGAGGCAGGCTGCGATCCCACTTAACTTGAAGGCACCTGAAGCGCAGGTGTCCACATGGCTGACCCGGAGTCAAGAGAAACCAAGGAGCAATTCAGCTCATCACTCATATGCGCTGCCCTCAGGGTGATCCGAATTGTCCTTCAGACACTTTCCTAGGACGTGCAGGATGGTCATGCAAACAGAATACAGGGTGACCACCATCATTCTCACATGACAATTGAACCTAGCGAACGACAAACAATGCCAGACACCCACTTCTGGGCACTTCCATTGAGCTTTAAACTCACTAAACTCCACTCATTAAAATGGGTAGTTCAAAACAAGACTATAATGCAGGACAGTTACCTGCAGACATCTAAATTTAGCTGACCAAGCACGAAGCTGATTCCTACCAGCAGTGCTGTTTAACTGCATACTCATTCATCAGAAAATATTCACATATAATCATAGTTTGAGTAATATTATTGTTACTCAAACATTACGGAAGTAATCTAAGAGCAAATTATTAAAAGATCAAAAGACAGAGAAGTGATGGAGGAAGTTGACCAAGCCAAAAACTGCCACTGGGATAATAAAAGGATATCTGGATAGCTAAGTATTTAACAAGACACAGTAAATTCACCCTTATTAATTATTCCTTAATTGTTTGATTCCAGTATCTTTATATGGGTCCATACATAATATTACCTGACAAAAATATACGAGGATGAAAGACAGATTTTTCCATGTAAAACAAAATGGAGAGGGGAGAAGAGGGAGAGGGGATTTTATCAACATGTATAAATATCTGAGGGAGAATGTAAATAGGATGGGGCCAAACTCTTCTCGGTGATGGCCAGCGACAGGCCCCCACACAAGGGATAATGGATAAAAAATGAAACACAGGAAGTTCCACGTCCATGTGAGGAAGAACTTCTTTCCTGTGAGGGTGACAGAGCACGTGACAGGCTGCCCA
This sequence comes from Tinamus guttatus, assembly GCF_059628265.1. Taxonomy (NCBI): domain Eukaryota; kingdom Metazoa; phylum Chordata; class Aves; order Tinamiformes; family Tinamidae; genus Tinamus; species Tinamus guttatus. Next base: position 2,288,913 of record NW_028288564.1, on the reverse strand, counting down.
GAGAGGCTGTGGAGTCTCCTTCTCTGGAGATCTTCCAAACCCGCCTGGATGCCACCCTGTGCCACGTGCTCTGGGTGTCCCTGCTGGAGCAGGGGGTTGGCCTAGATGATCTCTAGAGGTCCCTTCCAACCTCAACCATTCTGGGATTCTGTACACATTAAAGCCAAAACATTTATAAGGCAGGGAAAAAAAGGTTATGCTTTCACAAAATATCTGGAAAAGTCATTTTGAAGCTGCATTTAAAGCACGAAAAGAACTCTATTTAAAAGACGAAAAACCTTGCAGGACTATTAATGCCACAAAAGATCTAGGGGGAACAGAAAAAGGACTGATCAGAAAGAAACAAACAAAAAGAAACAAGTTAGTCCAACTACAGTATTCGCAATTCTTGAAAGCTTGAGAAAAGTTTGCTACTAAGAAGAGCTGCTCTGCAGTGTGTATTAATTTTTTAACTTAATTATACCTAATTGTTTGAAATTATGCCATTTTATGGAAAAGTATTTGAAAATAACATACAAAAATATAAGTTTAGCAAATAATAGTAAAGAAAATCCTGTTTTAGTAAGCTCTATTGTTCTAAAGTATTCATAAAAATGTGTAGGAATAGAAAAAAAAAAAAAAGGTTAACATTCACATCTGCCTTCAAATGGTTATGGTGCTCATAAAGTCCAGTATTACTACTCTAAATATTTTTTAAGAGTCTGCTTTATTTCTGATTTTGGAGTGGATGAAATGGGAATATCTAAAACTCAAAATGGTTAAGGCATTATAAATTCGTTACTAGAACAAGAAGAAAAGAATTACAGACTTGTTTTTTTCTTATTAGAGAGAAGGCTACTATGACTTCAGTAGAAGTTAATGAGCTCACACCATTTATGTATTCATATTTAAAGACTGTAACTATTTATTTCATCAAAACATCCAAACTAAGCCTGCAATGAATTGGCAAAAGTATCAGAAAACTCTTGGTGCATCCTTTTCTTCTCAACTTTTGAAAACTGCCTGTAATACACAGGCCTAACATTACCATCGGTTGTATTTAGCTAAACATACTTACCTGTGTTTAAAAGATTAATCCAACAGATTTGCTGTTTTCAGAAGAAAGAATAAAAATTTAGGAAGGTAAGGCGGAGGAAGGATTTCCTTTCAAGTAGTTTGTATTTCAACGTTTATTCCACATAAGCTATAAATCATTCTTCCTGCTTTAGCTTCAAACACTGTTCCTCAGGATAATATCACACCTGCCTTTCATATAGGCTGTAGAGGGGGGAACCTTCCCTTACAGACCTGATTTTTACCCTTTCAATGCTGCAGAATAACCTCACTTGAAAACCTTCAATCCTATAAAGCCATCAGTAAAAACAATAGGCTCACAAATGCGGTTAAAATTTAACCTAAGATGACAGGCATTTTCATTTCTTATCTTAAATGGCTGTAGTCCTTAAAAATCTCAAAATGCTCAGGCAAAAACAAAAAACAAACAAAAAAGCAATTATTTACATACACACAAAAACATTCACCAGCATTTCTTTGACAGATTCTACACATTCGCTTTTTAGAGATACCGGTTCTAGCATTTTTAAGGATGCATACCAACTCAAAGGAAGAGCAGAAGATACACTGGGAGTGTGCATGTTGGCAGTCCACATAAAAAAAAAATGTTTACAAGTAAATAATAATAATAATAGCTTATTATAGACACAATCTTTGTATCTCCATTGACTTAACTAGCATCCCTAATGAAATGAATTAGCTCTCCCATGAAACAGGTAAATCTGGATACAGAATTGCTTATATGCATGACCAGAATATTTTCTCTCTCAAAAGAAAAAAAGAGTCATGTTTAGTGAATATATGCTTAAAGTCCTAAAAAATTTGTTGCATTAACATGGTTAAGAAACTGGATTTAAGCTTTATCACAACATGCCTTAGCTTACGATAAGCACAGACTCATTTATAGATTGTTTTTTCAATATGCAATTTTTGAATAGGCATACACTAATGTAAACGAGTTTCCTGGTAAATGAAAAATAGGGAAGTAATTGTAACTTCTGTACTGTGTCGAAGACGCAGTAATAAGCCAAGGCCAATGCCCTGGGAATGTTTAATGCATGAATAAACTTTGATTTCTGTGAATGAACATAAGACAAGCAACACACCAATCCTATATGCCAGAAATGAGCAATTTTGCACAAGAAATTTAGAATACATGCTGCCTTGGGTAGAACTGAAAGAGTGAAGCTGATAGGCAGTTCTCTGCTAAAAGCAGTATGTGAATCAGAATCAGACTATGGTTAAACAACTGATATTTTTGGTAAATGACTAAAAGGTTACTACACCCTTTTAACTAACTCATAGCTTAAAAAAATACAATAAGCTGCATGAGACAGACAGGAACCAGAGTATTTAACAAGATAGCATATGATAAGTATTCAGCTACAGGCTGATTTCATACTATTGGATGTCATGCTCTTCTTCACTCCCAGAAGACATTTTCCTGCTGAGGTCAAATATGTTGCATATGTAGCACACAGGATTTTTTCTTCTTGATCTACAACTACAGGCCTAGAAACAATATCTGCTGAGGAAAGATATTTGTACTCATATAGAAAGGACTTCAGGGTATGAAGTAGCTTTGGATGCCACTGGTATAAACCTATAATAATCTGAATGATTAAAAGAAACTATCATTTTATTAAACTTTAATTTTCATAGCAGTTTAAATGTGAAATGTTAAGAACTATGCCAAAGAATAAATATATTGTTAGCCATTCAACCAAATCAAAACAAATCAATATTTAGCAGTTTTAACACATTTTACTTTCAACATTTCAAAGGATGTCAGAGCACTGAATTTGGAAATCTCTCTGAACACATTCAGCTGAAGTTTATTAAGACATGAAATGTACTTTTTTGGACAATATTTTCAGAGAAAGCTTTATTTCAGTTTATTCAAAAATGTCTATGTCCTTATACCTGCAAAACCTTCATACATTCCGCAAAGCTAGTAGAAAACTGTGGGCTTTCTGATGATGCCTTGTGCAAACATTTTTATGACACAAAAAGTTTTCAAATCTGCCAGTAATAAACTGTCCGTCTGCAATCAGACATTTTGCTAGGTTCCTTCCAGCTTTAGACTGCTTCACAGCTAATAGATGGAGCTAAAACCCAAACAGCTTAGCTTGGCAGTCTGCTAGGCCAGTGCCTACAGGAGGCAAGAAAATCTTTAAAAACCTTAGGTACTTCCAAAAAACTTTCTTGCTTGTCAAATGAAGAGGAATTTATCTGGTCCCTCTTTATTCCTTGGAATACCAAAAAGATGTCAGACCAACCATAAACGAAGAACATGTGATCATGATGAGATCAAAGAAGCATTAAGTTGAATAGTACTGCATTCATTAGATGGACTCTTGCAAAGCAACATCATTCTAAGAGCATGAAGGACTTGCTCCCTTGATTCTACTTTGCAGCATGGAAATATGGGTACCTTTCAGAAAATAAAGATGGTCTGGGAGTCAAATAAGAGCCTGAAAATGACAAATTTGCGCTAGTATTCATCCTGTGTGACCATGAAACAAAGACAGCACTGATGAGAAAGCTACAGTAAAAACAGCTAAAATAGCCCTTAGTTATTATGTTTATATATACCAGTTATTCAAAATGAACACCAGTCTATTCACTGTTATTAACATTTTTAGACAAAAATATAAGAACAATGTTTTAAGAGAAAAAGGATAAAATATTCCAACTGAGTTGACTTTCTACTGTCATGTTCATAAAATGTTAATTCTCCCCACCTTGAAATTTAGAAGCAACCTATTGCTTCCATTGAAGACAGATGACCACATTCATCATTCAATTTAGACCACTCAAACAGCTCATCCAGAGGTTGCCAATGAGTTCACCACACAAACAATATGAAACAAAAACATAACCCTAACAATTACTTACAGCTGAATTTCAGCTATGAAGTTTCTAGGTATCTGCTAACAGAGGAAGCAATCGGATAAGATTTCATTCACCTGCACTTTTTTTTTTCCCCACAAATGTAATAATCACTGTGTCTCTAAGGCCTAGCTGACTAGATGCACTGTTTTTATCTACTCTTGAACGGTTTGTGTTGAGTTAACTTGTATTCAGTGCACGAAGCTGTGGACCTCGGGCATATTTTTATCTATAGTTTTAAATGAGCTTAGAGTTGGTTTATGAGATCTACTAGTCTGGCATCATTCTTGTGGAATGTGGTAAGCACTCACTAATGTGGAATCAAAGATGAAAGTGCAAAACTTGATCCTGGTAGTGACTGAAAACGTTCCAATCTGAAATAAAATGTAATATAGAGGGATGAACAAAAAAAGCGTCTTGAAGGCTGAGAGCGTATCTTGTGGATCCAAAAATGATGTCAAATGGTGTTATCAGTAAGAATGTAAATGGACTTGCTGACACACAGAGGGTCAAAACAAGTTGGTATTTCTGCAATAAGAATAAAATGTTTAAGCCCTGAATACTGTGGATAATTTACTGCTCTTCTATCATCTAAATGAACATGCGCCTTCAACAGTATCTTGTCACAAAGATGTGCATGGGAAAGGTAACTCAAGAGTAGGAACTCACTGAAACTACATGTAACATTACCCAAACTCTCTTGCACTCACTAGATCTGGTGATTCCAAGTCAAGTTTCCTGAAAGAAAGTCTGTTACTAAGAGCTGGGGAGGGCCATTTGTGTGCCAGCCTATGCTTTTTGCTTTGTAGCTCGCACAGCCAAGTTAAGCAGTGCAAAAAATGTATCATCTGCTTCCTCCTTCACACTGGAACTGAAGTCATAGAGGACCTTCAAATTCTTAATAAGCAGAGAGTTTCCTTACTCTTTGAACATAATCTTAAAATGGCAGTAGTATTTCATGTTTTTAACTCCCATTCTGATAGCTATCTTCATCAGCAACAGTCTTGAGGGCACGGAGGTGCCCATACATCCAAAAGCATGCATGGGCACATTGCACGCAAGGAGGCATGATACACAGAGACTTTGGCTGTCATCTGCCTCTCCCCACACAGGTTTTACTTCTTCCCACTCTGTGGGAGGCTTTTCATAAATGGACTACTTGCTTTAATAAAGTTAGCCTTACCCTGACAGAAGAACATGGTTAGTATCAACACACACTTAGCAAAAGACGAAGATCTCTGCCAAACAATTCCTGATTTACTGCTCTTTATTAGACTTTTTTTAACCGATCATTTCTGTTTTACTCTTTCCCAAATATTGCCCATGAGAAGCCAAGCTAGTTTTGGGTGCAAAGAAAGTCTGGAAAGAAATATGGCATCTCTAAAGTACCAAAAAACGATGCTACAGATCTTTTACCATACAATTCCTTGTTAAATGCTATGCCAAGCCTACCAAGCACAGAGCAGTGAAAAACATTTAACGTATTATTTGGCTTTCCAGGAGGAAATAAGGAAACGAATCAGCTGCATGCATTTCTGTTCAGTTTCTGAAGTGCCCTAAAGCCATGGTGTGGACCATCTTCTAGCTGATCTAGCTAGATCAGCTGCTCTGTCAGGGAATATACTGAAGAATTAATTATTCCTCCATCTCTGCTCTTGATTCTTTTCATTCTTGCAAAATAAAAGATCTAACAGAAAAAAAAAAAAAGCATCTATCCCCCTCTAACTAGGAGTCTTTGGAGTAACATAATTTGAACAATGTTTTGAATACAGCACGCTGACCTAACATTACTGTTTTTTAATTTACTGCCAAGGAAATCAGGCAAGGAAGTGCGAGTACATACGGAAACAGACTATTTGCAGAACTAGATGCTATAAATATCTGATTAAATATTATCACAGGAAGTAAACGCACTAAAATGAAATTTTGTTCCATGATTTCCAAAATAAGCTTTCCTGCACTTCTGTAAATCCAACTTTCAAGTACAGAAAAGACAGAGCTGTATAAAATTATCTTTACATATCTTTAATAAAAATATCTTTACAGCTACTAGGAAGCTGAAATCCTCTAAACCACTGAACTTAAATAATTTAGTGTAAGAGTATACTAACCTCACAGTCAGGAAAAGAAGCTAGAAAGTAAAATAAAAAATTGTTACTATCCACTCCTCTGATCTAAGACAGCGAGTGATTTTTACTGAAGAAATAATAAGGTTTATTCAACATGGCACTGGAATGTACCTACTAAGAGGTTATCATATACTATCATATACTTAGTCTTTAATCACTTGAGAAATCACCTTGACCTTTCAAAAGGGCAGAGCAGATTCCAGTGAAAAATAACTATCTCCTGTAGACAAGCTGTCTCCTATTAGTAGGAAATAACTAGGGATGAGCTGCTCCTCAAATCAGAAAAAGATTTCCAGTAAAAAACGTATTTTTTTTTTATCTTCATCTGCTGTCAGGCTGTACATGAAATGACTGCTCTAGCAAAGCAGAAAACTTCAAAGAAAAGTATCCATCGGCAAAAAGACAGCAAGGTAGAACAGGGGAATGAATGTTAGCCAACACAAACAACAACAACAACAAAACTCACACCAGAAAATCAGAAATCAAGCAGGGTAAAATATAAAGCATGTATGCTGAGAGGGGAAAGAAAAGACAAGGAACTAACATAAATTCAGAAATACAGTTTACGTTTTTGGGGTATTTGCATGACAGAAATGCATGCTAACACTAGACCTGATTATCTGTACAGAGGAATCATGTTAATGTTCATTTGGTACTTACGCTTACCTCATCCATTTTCATCATTTTATTAAAACTGTATTTTTTTTTTAAAAAAAGCAAATTTACCAGACTCCATGGTCATCTGAAGTAATCCATCAAGAGCACTGGAAAGCAGACCTTTGCTGGATATTTTTAAGTGATTTAGTAAGACAGGCACACACTGGTACTCCAAAAATAAAGACTTTCCTTCATCTGTCTTCAAGTCTACGCAAAGGGAATCAAATGCCTGAGCCAGGTAGTCTGCTGAAAGATACCAAAGACAAGCAGAAAAAAAAATATAACCACAGTTCTACTAAACAATACTGGAATGGTTATTCTGAGAGTGGTGCTGCAGATATTGTATTAAAAACAACAAACAAACAAACCAAAAAAATCCTCTGCCTGCATTTGTTCCTTAATACATTTGTTGTGCTTTAACTCAAAAGAGTGGACAAAAAATCTGACTATAGCCCATATACTTAAACTTAAAAAGAAATGGAGCCTGTACAGTGTTTTACATATGAGAGAAAAAATATATATACAAATTGACATCTTTTGAGACTGTGTTGATTTTGCCATCTAGAAATCCTCTAACAAAGGAGCTGGATCATCTGAATGGAGTACTCACATTCTTTTTTCAAAGAAATTGTTAGATGTTTAAGTTCCAGTGCATACATTATATATATTCATCCATTTTCATGTACTAAGTTATACAGATAATTTAGGTTAAATGGATCTATCCAATTTTCTAATTTCCCGATTTCAAATCTTTCTTAGCAACTACAAATAACACTGATCAGTTGAAGTGCAAAAAGATAAATAAGAGGAAACAATTTTTCCAGTAGCAAAAGCAAAAATGCAGTGCCACCTGCTGGGTATTGTAATGTTGAAAAAAAACAGAAGATACATGTTTAAGCTAAACGTGCTACTTTGAGTAGGTCATTTGTGCCATTTTGTCATTTTTGCCAAACAAAATTCATACACAGTATTTATTTTTTTACATATGGTTAACATAAATAATATTTTTCCTTTTATACAAGCTAGCAACCACGAGAAGCTAACCTGATTCACTCTAATCACCAGCTTTCGTCACTTAGGATAGGCCTCTGAAATGACTATCTTTTCTATTACAATTGCTTTTGCATCAGTTTTAGCGAGTACTTCCAGAAATGTAAATCTCAATTTAAAATTATCATGCTTCCACAAAATATATTGAATGAAACTGTTCCCTCCAGTAGCTAAAATGCTCTATTTTTTTTCCACTAAGGGTTTCAGGGTGTTCTTTGAGAATATTTAAATCCTCTATTTACCATAAGTATTCACAATATATATAGAACATAGGTCAATTAAGCATAAAGATACACCACCATGCTTATCCACTTAATCGAGACGGATCATTTCCAGGAATGGGAATGGTGTTCAATATCAAGGGAATTTAAATCTTCGCATCCCTGGTTAACATCAATCAGCCTGCCAGAGATGACAGCAGCTCTGTTATACAAATCTTTGCTTCCTAAGAACTGGCCCAAAATATTTAAAAAGACTGAAAGGAAAAAAAAAATGACTGATTTAAGATTGATTAATAAAAACAGAGATGCCCAAGTAGGAACTGTCATTCTGGCATGACTTTGCAATGGGAACATCTCTATAACTCCTCTCCACCTCTTCATGTTACCTGCCTAGAGGATGCAGGCTCTCCTATTTTCAAAGGCAATTTAAAGTAGACAGAACAAACATACAGCTACCAGATAACTCGAGCTGGAGATCGTCTGGTCCAACCGCCTGCCCAACGAAGGGCCAGCTTTATCAGTTTGATCATGATTACTGCACAGGGAAAAATAATTGTGTTCTGATGATACCAAAATTATTTTTGAAGTATCTTCAAGAAAGGAAGAATAAGGGGCTTGTAACACAAAGATCCGGAAAGGGGTTATAGAAGTATTCTCTTTTAAGATAGCTTTGTACGCCTCATTCTTAAATAAAATCCCTGTTACACAGCAAGGTACCACATGGTACATACCAAGAGTGGCTGCAGGCAGCACCTCTTACCCCTCTTCTGAACTGCATCTACCTGGTGTTTTCCTCCTGCCTTCCATATAAAGGATAAAAACACTTTTTTCCTCATTGTTTTTCCCAAAGGGACAAAAGGCCCTCCCTGAACTTAGCAGCAAACAAATCAGTTGAAAAAAGTTATTCTATACTTTGTGCTTTCCACAGCTTTCTTGAACCCTGTCCAGACACAACCTGATTCTTATTAACTGGTAGTGTGTATTTTTAACTTTCGCCTTCTCTCTCAAACCCAAGTCACAGCGAAGACCCAGTCTCACCCACTTCTTTGCAAAATATGTAGTATTCTATTTTACACAACAATTATATATCTCTTCTAATGAGAAGGATGGGAAGATTCTGGAGGCAATATTAGAGGAAAAGGGAAAAAAAAAGCATACTGAAGAGAGGCCCTCATCCTGCAGTTTGTTTGATATCTCTACCACCCTCTCTCCCCAGAAAACATAACAAATATTCTGTTTGCCTAATGAATGGCAGAAGTGAGAACTGAAAATGTACTTGTTTCAGATACAACAACCCACTAACAGGCAGGAGAGGCTGTCTGGACCCTAGTCTGCACTATAGTATTAAAGAGGCTATTTGACTTTATTAAAAAAAAAAGTCTTAATACATTCAAAAGCTCAACTGAATAATCACAGAGCATGATAGAGCATTCCATCCCCACAAGCAAAGCAATTATTAAAGCAGGCTCCTCAACAAAAAAGGCCTTCTATAAGCTTGTCATATGTGTGACTCTAGTTCACTTGAGGTAGTAGAAAGCTTAGATATAAAACCTATATATGAACACAATGATTTAAAGATGATCTAAAACACAAAATTACAGCAGTACTTATAGGCTTTCCTGCCTTTGTGAAAACTGTACTGGAAGCTCTACTTCCTAAATAACATAAAAGGTAATGGACCAAGATATTTAGGGTTCATAGGGGACCTATCAACTCTGCTGCTTTCATGCTGATGGATTCTTGTTGCACTGGCAAACAAGATTACTTTCCAGCGATCAATCAGTCCATTATTGAATTAAAACAGTTCTGTCAAATGAGAAACCTAATGGGAGAAGTTCAAATAAGACACTCTCTTGGACCACTCATCGAATCTGGATTCCAAATACAATTTGGAATAAGTATTAGTGCTGCAGCATTCAAAGAACGCATATTTCAATTAGAAATAGAACCTGTTTAAATGATCAACATTAATCTGTAACTTAATTTAAAAAATATTCATAAATCAAATCAATTGAAGCTTTGCTTCCCTGGGATCAGACAGAAAAGGATCTGAGTTTGTGTGCCTTCTCAGAATACTCAACGTTCATGGTTCAATAGAAATAACCCTTTTTGTCATGCTTTTGAAGAACGTGCTTTTAGTCCTTTTGGAGAATTCCTGTTTTCAAAAAATACCCTGCTGAGATGATCTGCCACAGCATTCTGAAAACTCTGTACAGTGGAGCAACTGTCATGATCTTAAGAAGAACTCGCTATTTTCAGAGCTGTATTATCTCTTTATAAGAGTAGATATAGTCTTATTTGTCTTTGTTAATACCACCATATATTGCTATACTATATCTGCCTAAGAATTTTTTAAAATTTTGGAAGAAAATACCACTTTTCTTGCTACACAGTTGGTTTTGAACTCCGAAGTATCTTTACGTTAGCAAGAACTGTGTTGCTTTTGCTACTGAGCCAACAAAGTGAAAATCAAAGGAATGGCAAATTTGGAATGTTGCATTTTTCAGTGTTGATAATGCTGGATGGGGAGCCATTCACATGGATGGACTAAAGAGAAGAGAAGAGCCCTAGCACTGTGTGAAATTTGCTACTTATAAATAAGACAGCAAGTTGCACCCCTCTCTGCAGTAAAGATCTTGGAGATACAAACACTCTTATAGTGATAATTTGACATGATTACCATCTTTTTTTTTCTCTTTCTTCTGAAATGTGGATCCCTCTGACACCAAGAATTCATATCAAAGTGATCGTACGCAATACAACAGGAAAATTAGTGACAGCAAGGCTTGTATTTGTTCCAGCGTATTTTGCTTCATGTGGTGTTAAAATCTGAATAAAACACTCTTTATAAAAAAAAGCAATCAGACACTACAGTGCAACTGAACTGACAAGCCCTGCACATTTACTTTTTGTCCAGACACAGGACTGAAACTGGAGTGGGGTAAAATCAGAACTTACCTTGTGTCACTGTCTTGAGAACAATTAAAGTTGACAGAAACCTCAGAGGCATGAAGGAGCTCTTAAAGAAAGCTGCTGATTTTGATTTACTTTCATTAGGCTGTTCAGGAGAACTGTGCAGCCTTCCTTTACTCGCCACGCCTTTAAAAACTTCTTCACCAAGTCTCCTCATTGTTGATGCCATTGCTGCATGCTGTTAAAAGCAGTGCATTTAGAGTAAACATTTAAACACATGAAAACTTGGTGTTCTATGTACAGGATATGCTCTACTATGTATTAAGCTAAATGCTTTGACACTGTCACAATATAATTCTGTGTAGAAGATGCTATTTTGCCTTCCCAAGCAACCCAACGGCATCAGTACAGGGCTTTATCAGCACTGCACAGCAAGACCTGTTAGCAAGGACACCTTATGGGCACCCTTTCCCTCTGGTTGTAGAACAAGCTGAGTTTCAGTCAACCCTGCCTACTACACGATGCTCCATTTTGTGGGCATGCTAAAACTTATGGTCTCTAAAAGCATTTACAGAATCAAGGCTTACATACAAGCCCAAGCAACACTGTACGGGATCCTATCAGATTTTTCAATGTAAGCTATACAGAAACATTACTTTGAGACAAAACTTATTACCATGCATATTTAAAATATAGTTTTTTATAAGCAGTGAAACAGCTTATAAGCTCTTCTACTGCATTTTAACTCAGGATACTTACAAGTTTTCCCAACTCTTGCTGGAACTATTGATAGTGCTATGCAATATTGACTGTGTCCTTATACTGTGGTTACTCTCTTTTTTCTGTATTATACTATGAAATATTTCCTTATATTGTAGCAGTCTAGTCTAAGGGCAAAAAAGGATGTTTTGTGGTTAAGCCACTAAGCAGCGAACAAAGAAGTCTGAAATTAATTTTTCCTTTGCCATGTCTATTTCAGCAAGTTTCTTTCATAAAATGGACCTAAAAATACTAGTTCACAAGTTCTGTAAAGATATATGTAAAAATACAATTTCTGAAATGCTTAAATAGAGATCACCTATATATGTAAAAACCAATCACGTATCTGTGGTAAATAATATGAATTTATACTTTGCAAAGACAGAAAGATATGTACAATCTAAAAAACCCATTTTCAAATATACTTAATATAAAAAATACAGGAATATCTTCTGGAAATGTATATTAAAAAAAGGTATTTTAAAAGGACTACTTGTTTTACCTGCATACCGGTGTCTAGCTGTCTTATAGACCAGTAAATAAATTTAATCACAGGCATATGTAGTTTAGAATTCACAAATGGCATCCACTGGAGTTGCTCAGCAACTACAGGCAAAAGCTGAAAAATATATAAAAGTAAAATTACAGATGGTGTATAAAATTACTGTGCAAACTAACTAAATTAACTATGAGTTAAAAAATAAAAAAAATAATGCTGTTTTTCTTGGAGAATAGTATATTGCAAACGAAAACACTTGCTGGGCAGAACTCATCCAGGTAACAGAAAATATCTCCATTTTTGCATGCAAAACTATATAATTTATATAATATGCTAAATTATATAATAAAGCCTATTTATATGCCTAATTCTATGAGTTCAGCCTCAGTGTGTACAACACCAATGAATGTTTTTAATATAATAAAAAAAATTAAGTGTAAAAGCAGATTTTCTGAACACATCACTAATTTTCAAATGTTGCTATCTCAAGAAAGAAGATAACGGTTCAATATAGCATTAATATTATTTTTATAAGTCACTTATTGAATCTTTCAATACAAGTATAAAGAAATTTAAATTAGATATGCACATGTCCTGAGGGAAACAAAATGTAATATATAAAAATTATGAAATACAAGAAAATACAAGATACTATCATCTGATAAAAGAGACTTGAAGTAAAAGACAATCTGAGACTGAGCTCTAGGTTTACTTTTCCTAGAAATGATCCATATATATATACATACACACACACATGTATTTTTAATATGAATGAAGAATAATCTACTGTATCTCACTGCTGGAATTAGCCCTGATTTATTAACTATGCCTTTTATTTTAACTTATTATCCAAAGCATGTATAAAACAGGCAGACATACTATAATCAAAGTTCATTTTTTTAAAAAGCAAACAAACAAACAAAACCACAGAAACCCAGGCAAACAATCCAAATCTCTTGGATCCATACTCACCTTCATACACTTCTCCTGGGTGTACGTTTTTTTGGAGTTCTGGGTAAGCAGAAGTTTATGACTGCCCTCTCTTTCTTCTTGTGTTTTTACTTTGCTAAGATCCTGGTCCGAGATCCAATCCATAAGAGCAGTTAAAAGCTCATAAACTTGTAAATTCAATGGTACCTGTAATAAACTCACATCATTACATATTTCAGCTTCCAAGTTTTGCTTTTCTAAACCCAACTATTTTCCATGGTAACAGGCTGAAACTAGTACGGAAACATTTTTCACAATTTGAGGGAGCATGATTAGATGTCCAATAAAATCTGGCAGTTGTTATTTGCAATTGCTTCTGGGTGCAAAAGAAATGTGTGCATACTTTTTATTTCCAGGCACAATACCTCCACTGCTTAACTGCATACAAACACACCATTATTACAATTTAACTGGGCAACTAAGATCTGAAAAAAAAAAAAAGGGTAAGACCTCATGAAATTGTCATGCTGTCCCTTTAATATGATTGCACTGAAATTCACTGTGAAAGATATAAAAAGATCCCTAAGCCAGGCTGCATGAACAGTGCTTTTAAAGTTTCTTCTGCCTAACTTTATAGTTCTCCTTTGCACTCAGAACTATAACTCATGATACTGTTTTTACTTCACTTGTAATCAAAGCACATTAAGATGTATATACACACGCTGTTTACATGATATCTGCATTGCTGGCTATGTAGAGATGCCATCCTCTTAAGGCAGCTGATATAGATTAATTAAGATGGCATGAATACCACTCTTTCTCATTACACCGTTTAGTTGCTGGCTGGAAAAAGTCATTATCAGTATGGAAGTGTTGGCAGAGCACTACCAGAGAACTTGCTATTAAATGGAACAGCATTAAGTGACATAATGTGATGACTCTAAAAGGAACTATGTAGGAACACTGTGTTTATTCTCTTTCCGACATTAAAGGCCATTTCTCAAAAAAAAAAAAAAAAAAAAGCAACAGCAGTGTAATCAGCTCTGGCTTACAAAATCATCACCTTTACCTGACACCTCTAACTACTTATATTTTCCATGGCTTAGCATCTTCGGAAAGCATCTTCCACTTTGTCCAATTCTTACCTTAGCAATTTTGGACACCACTGTTCCTTTTTCTTTGCTTGACAGGTTTACTTTGTTGCACCACTTGCATATACATCCTTAGATTTCTGTACTGTCAAAAATTCATGCTTTCTCTACAACAAAATGATGAATTATACTTCGTTTACTCTAAAGGAAGCGGACATCTGTAAGAACAGACCTTACTTGTAGATTCTCTAAACGAGCTTGTACTTTTCTTGCTTGACCTTCCAGCTTCTTGTTCAACTCGCTGATGTCACTTAACTGAAAGAATGAGAAAAACATGTCAAATATTTGTAGATTCAAAACTTACTACTTTACTCAATTACCATCCTAAAATCATTTAATGCTGTTGCTGTGCAACTGACTTAATTAAAGCTCAAGTTTCTTCTTCCACGTATGGGGCAGTTATAAGAAGAAAATTACTACCTATTTCCTCAGAAAGTAAGCTCCTTGGTGGCCTACAGTCTATCCTACCAGCTTTCATGGGAAGAATAGGGACTATAAATGCCTCTTGAAATATAAAGGCAATACACATTTATCGACATATAATTACTTTTTCTTAAAGAAGTGACATAAAGATGGAACAAAAAAATCCAGAATAGTCTATATTCAGCCTTGGAAAGGGGTTCCTTCTCTGGAGGATAAAACAATTAGACTGACCACATCACAAAAAGTGCTCGCCCTGTGAGAGAAGAATACGTGGGAACCTACTATCTCCATTTAAACGTAAGAAACATGGTCTAAATACACAAAGGCAAATGGTATGAATATAATAGAAGCTAATTAGTTCATTTATGTTGTCAGTAGCTATGCATGTATGTCAGTACCTATCTATGTTGCAGGTCTTTATAACACAAAGAACATACCAGTGTTGCACAAAATGCCGTAAGAGAAACACATAACTCTTAGAGAGATCAGGAAGCAATACAGAAGTTTGTTACACTCAGAAAATTACAGCTGTAATTGATTCACTGAAAGATCAGCTGTCAAATAGTTTAGATAACACTTTGTGTGTCAGCTTTTTGGGTCAGATTTAATATTCAAATGAGGGGAAAATGAAAACTCTGTGTCACTGTAAATTACTGTCTCAGCTTATCTTTAACAATCAAAATATTGCTTCAGTAAGCAGAAAGAAAATAAAAATACTGAGCAATCACAAGCATTAGAAATATGCAGTATATTTTTGATTCAGTGGAGCCAGCAAAACAATTCAGCATAAAGTAAGTTCTATTGCATTCTAGAATACTTGCTCTCTACCCAATCTCAATTTGTTCACAGTATGAAGGCTTGTTCTTCCTAAGAGTCAGTTGTTGCTAGCTGCTCAGAGGAACAACTCTATTTTTTCAATACTATGAAAGATCTGATAAACTAAATTGTAAGTACTACAAAAAGGAGCAAAAACTTCTCTCACCAGTGATGTGACTCTTGTCTTACAGAAACACAATCATCAATTTCACAAATTCAAACTGTTTCAAACATGCCAGACAGCTGACCATAACATTTCAAATTACTGATCACAGGAAGTAACTGGTCTTGCCTGTTTTTTTAAGGAGTCATTCCTTTCCTTCAAGGTATCAAATGATGATTTCAGCCGTCTGTTTTCTTTAGTTATTTCTCTCAAGGCTTCTGTCAGTTGTTTAACTTCGGCCTCATGTTGCTACAGAAATATGAGATTTTATGAACATGTGAATTAACAACACAGTATTTTAGAAACGATTCTAATATAAGTACCACTCTAATGTTGAACTTTCAAAGATCAAGTCTGCACATGACCAAAGGAGAGAAAAAAAAAAAACAAGAAAACATCAGTGCATGGTCCATTGGTCTTATCCTTTCTCAGTTCCATCTAATGGCAAAGCTTTAGTTTATAGGAGTGATTTTTTTTTCCTGTATCCATTTTAACAATACAACTGCCAAATACTCTTTCTAGAGCCTCGCTTTCTGGCAGTTATAATACCATGCTGAACGACAACAAAAAAAAATAGCTTTGAACAGATTTGAAAGGTTAATATAGGAATTGATCTCAATAAAGAAAATAAATGCTGTAAAGGGGGAGTTGGACTAGAAGATCTCTAAAGGTCCATTCCAAACTTAAGGATTCTATGAAGAGTGCTGCGTGAGCTGGCAGATGTTATTGCTAAGCCACTCTCTTCAAAGGGTCCTGGAGAATGCGGGAGGTGCCTGAGGACTGGAAGAAAGCCAATGTCAATCCAGTCTTCAAAAATAGCTAGAGGGAGGACCCAGGCAACTACACGCCAGTGAGCCTCACCTCTATCCCTGAAAAAGTGATGGAACTGCTCATCCTGGCTGTTGTCTCTAAGCATGTAGGGGACAAAAAGGTGGCCAGGAGTAGTCAGCATGGATTCACCAAAGGGAAATCATGCTTAACCAACCTGATAGCCTTGTTATAGAAGGACTGGCTAAGTAGATGAGGGGAAAGTGGGGGACATCATTTATCTCAACTTCAGCAAGGCTTTTGACACCACCCCTCACAGCATCTTCTTCTGCAAGCTCTGGGAGTGTGGGTTAGATGAGTGGACAGTGAGGTGGATTAAGAACTGGTTGGATGGCAGAGCTCAGAGAGTCGTGATCAGTGGTGCAGAGTCTAGTTGGAGGCCTGTAGCTAGCGGTGTCCCCCAGGGGTCAGTCCTTGGCTCAGTCCTTTCAATGAATTCATCAATGACCTGGATGAAGGGATTCTGCACACACTCCCTGTGTGTGCAGGGAGATAGGACTAGATGATCTCTAAAGGTCCCTTCCAACCTTAATGATTCTATGATTCATTCAAATGAATGCTCAAATACTTCCCCTTTAAGGGTCAAAGTTGAGGACAGTCAAAATAATCACAGTTGATCACTTAATCTCGAGAGAAGATGGACCAAAAACATTAGAAGTACTCAAGAACGGCAGAATTTTAAGAATGAAAGGTTCTTAGAGGGGGAAAAAGTAGTGAATTAAAATATTCATTTTTTTCCAAATTACATTACATACTGCTTTATAAGGCTTGAGGATTTAGGGCTTGGATAATAATTACACAGTGTTTCATAGTGTCTGAGCCACAGAAATTAGACCAAGATTACTTAAGAGTTTTTAATAGTTTAATAGCAAGCCTGCTGAGCATCTCAAGGGATCAGAATTCAGAAGGCAGTTATTACACAGACGAAAATACATCCTATTTGAGTTCACAGTTGTTCAGAAGAGGTTGTCAAAAAGGCTTTAAAAAATCTAAATTTTACAGCTTCTGAAAGTCATTTCAAAAAAGAGGTCCAAAATTGCCATCGAAAAATAACTAGTTACTTAGATAGCAGGAAAATATTTCAAGAATTCCAGGAAATTTCAAGGCTGAAAAAGTACACATATTTTTAAAACCAATACATATGGGCCTTACGACTTTCTCTCATTCCTCTGCCATACCTCATTTTTATGCTACCTCCCCCAGGTACTGTATATAGGTGTAATAAAAATTAGTCATTATATAATAAATAAAATCGTACTTTTATTCCAAAGCTCTTATGAGAAAACAGAAAAATAATCTATGATATTTCATGATCCATTAATATATGTTCCAAATGCCTGAACTTCTGAATCTTTGGCTCCCTTGTTTCAGCATACAACACCACACACCATCCACACAGTTTTCCTCACTGCATTTAGCATTTTTATTAATTCAGTCCTTTCCTCACTGAGAAGAATGATCTGAAACCTGCTAGAAAAAAAAGACATCACCTTAAATGGCTTTTGAATCAAATTCTTACTCTTTCACAAAATTACAGAAAATGGTAGCTGTTTTGCAGCATCTTTTGCAGTTTTTCTAGGCAGACTCACTACCTTTTCTAGGCAGACTCACTCTGAATCACACAGAGCAAGAAACTAATGGTATGACTGGCCTGCATATCCACTGTCATTCTCCTCACCCTCCTGAATCTAATTTTATGTTTATTAAGTATCAATGCATCGCTTGAAGTATCTCAGGTTTGATTAAAAAAACCCAAATTTTATATTACAACTATATATGTTTATTATCTTTAATTTCTTCCCTGCCATGAATTCACTATTCTTCATTTATTCACCCACTCAATTCTCTACTTTTCCATCTTTAATCACAGCCTCTCTTCTCATACGTGCAAATGACAAATGAAAATGAAGAACAGTAGAAGTTTGAAGGAGTCTTGAAAACCCTTTTGTGTATTTCTGCTTTGAAGCACAATCACTTCTATGTTAAAAATACAAGAAAATTAACTAAATTTCCTACTTTACCCTCAAGTGTCTCCTCTCTTTTTTACTTAAGATCAGTATGGTTGTGGGCAGGAAAGGCCTGCCTAAAGCACCAACCCACTTTTGTCTCGGAAGACCCAAAATGACAGATACCCCTTCCACACCAATACACATGCAGCAGCCTATACTAACATATAATTCTCTATATCTAGTGAAATATCTTTATACCTAATGAAATACTTCAGTTTTTTTTTTTTTACAAATTTAACAGCTTTACTTGAGGTTCAATAGCTACTTTAGAAAGAACCAAAACAGAATAACTAGTCCTAAAAGGTAAGTAGAGCTGATTCAATCATTAGGCCATAGACAATAGGTGATGTAAGGATATCACCATTCACTGCATAATAAAATTCTACCCCATGATTGACTAAGACATTTCACCCCATCAGATGTTTGTCTAATCTGTTCTTAAAGCACTGTTACTGAAAACACCATTTCTACCAAACTACTTTTTCCAATGCTTGATTTTGATCCATTTTTTTTCCTAACATTTAACGTGAATCTTCCTCAGTGTCGACTTAAAGGTATTAGTTCTTTTCCTATCTATCACAGACATGGACAAAAAAAAAAAAAAAAAGTTTCTTACTCTTTGTGGTAGCTTTTACATAGCTGAAGACTAGTATCTTCCTCCTTGAATCATCGTATATGTTAATACCTGTGCAGTTGTTCATCATCCTATATCTGTGCACATGGGATTTCTATTCAGGTTTCCTACAATTTACTCACGCTTGGATTAGTGGTCTATTTGTTTTCAGGTCATACCTTTGATTTGCCAGGCCCACTTTTAATCCTAACCATCTCTGCAAGCATAGGTGATATTCCCCTGACTTTCTATTTTCTACAAATTTGGTGTGATCTTTATCACCATTTACTACTGCAAATACTAAATGGTTCTGGACCCAAGAGATTCTTCCAGAATCACTGTGCACATTCTTTGAGCTTTACTGTGAAGTATTGGGAATTATTATCTCAGAATTGTCTTCCAGTCAGTTTTCCAAAAACTATAATATTTCATCTATATTATATTTTCCTAACATGCTTGTGAAAATGTCAACTGCAACTGTTTAAAAAGCTTTAATGAAATCAGGAAATATGCATAACTACTACCTCTATCAGTAATAGATTTTACCTTGCTATAGCGGAAATCAGATCAATTCAACAACTTGTTTATGATTTAATACATATAATTTATTTACCACATCGCTTCCTTTCCTCTGCTTCCTCTCCTCCTCCTCTCCTCCCTCTCCCTCCCCAAAGCTGAGGTCCTGTTTCACTGACATCAATACACTTTTGCTTTTTAAAGCATATTCCATCCTCCCTTTACAGCTTATAGGAAGGTTTATCTGCAGACTTCAAAGAAATTTAACTTCACCGTTTATGGTTTTGACACAAACTACATGCACTTTATGGAATTCTCTTGGCAGTCTGGATAATAACCAAAGGTTTTCACAAGACTTGATTTCAGTAGAAAATCCCTGTAATAACAGTGCTTTTAAATACTATCTCATCTCACAGCAAAATCATACCATTTAATTTCTTCCCACACTGCCAACGTTAAGTTGATCTTTTCTTTCTTTAAAGTTTTTGTGAGCTTTTTTTTGCAAATACTCTTTGCAATAGCTATTATGTCCTAAAATCTCATCATCTTGAAACTTTGCCAAGTCAATCTATTTCAATAACAGCTGATGCAAAGATATTCACGTAAGCTGCACTTGTAGATTCACAATCGTAACTTTTCTCCAATATATGTAATGAAGTTGTATATAAAAAAATGGTTATCTTATTTTCAAAATTATAATAGTAAAATATGCCTATATCTGACCTAAAAGCGCCCTTCTGAAACAGAAATGGTATCAAAACTATAGCTATTATTTTGAACTTTTACATAGTCATTTTAGGATTTCTCACTTGAAATAAATGAGCATTTTATCCTTTCAACACATATGACTTAAGATCACTATATATAAGATAATGATAGGTATAGCAATAAAATATAGTATAAAATATAGCAATAAAATATAGTATAAAATATATTCCTGTACCTCTTTTATTATTCGAAATTTTGTATGCACTTCTTCTTCAACATCTCTTATCTTAGCCAAAGCTGCTTCGTGTCTAAAAAGTAGAGCTTCTCGCTCAGCTAGAAAACGTTCTCGTTTCTGGAGTTGCAGAGCATATTCCTGCTGCGCTGAACTTTCTTTCTGTATCAAGAAGATAATATTGAAATGCCTTTAAAGAACATGAAATTATCACAGTTTGTGCTGATTTTGAAAGTTTCCCGCAGATGCATTAACATTTTGGTAAAATAATACAGAATGTTACTAAATGGTTCACTAACTAAAAGTATTCTAATGGCCATCTACTTTCAACTTCCCCACACATTAAACCAAATGAGATACTGGAGTTATCTGGCTTCCCAAAACACTCCATGTGGTTGTTCAAGCATCACTTCAGGCAATTAAACTTAGCCTCTTCTGAAAATTTTGGATAATGATAACCCTAAGACAGAGCAGAGTCCGAAGAGTCTGGCTGCCCTGAACACTGCTGTACCATCAATTCATGGGAAGCATCGCTTGAAAAGGGGTGGGGAAGAGAAGGGCATAGAGTAAGTTTTATCCTATATGGTGCAAGTTACCTTGGCAGGCAATTTAGCGGAAACTTGAGTGATCCTTCCAGAATAAAGCAAATGGAGCACACTGGGGGTTCTTTGCTTAGTGGCCTAGGCCTGCCAGGAGATAAACCACTGAGACTCTCCACTTAGTAGAGAAGGAAAGATCGGGCAGAAGGGGGCTGTGCCAGAGGTGAGTAGGACAAACACTCTTGATCTCCCAGAATCAGCAGAAAAGTTTCACGCACACTCTGGAGAAGCCGCACCCGCAGACGACGTCCTGCATGCCCCCACTGTCTCACAAGACATTCTCTCAGATGCAACAGTGCTGTGTTCAAACGTCCTCAAGCTGAGGACGTACGTTAGCTCCTGCTCTAACCACCTTGCAAGTCAATTGAATTAATATCCTCCAAGTGATATGCAGGAGAACGTCAACTACTCTGCTCTAGAGGTTTTGGTAGAGTTCACATCTCCTATCCTGAAGGATAGGAGTTACACCCTGAGTTAAAAAGGAACTCCAGGGTGGTGCCAATGGTGCTCATGTTCTCCACGCTGCGGAGCATGAACGTACCATGAAGAACTTTGACCACACAGACGCAAAGACTGCTGTGATTCAAAACACAGCAGAGCAGACCCTTTCAGAACTCAAGCAATGCTTGCAGTGAGGAGTCTGACACATTTTCAGACTTGTTACTGAAGTCCAAATTCCGTGAATAGATCATTTCCAAATCCCACAGTTCTTCTCTAAACACAGGAGAATATAAGCCATTAACTACATCATTATAGCATCACGGTATATATGAGTGTCTGTAAAAACTCCATCACTAGTAAAAACTGCAACACATTCAACAATATTAATAGTAAAAAGGGATAAAGATTAGGGAAAGAAGCAAATGACAGTGATTTAGCATATTAGCAATTTCTGAATTCTCGTCTAAAAGTGAGAATCTTTGTAGCATTACTCAATGAAAATGTTAAGGTTGTTCTACTTCCCACCTGGAGCTTCTGATGTATGACAAATAATTCATCATATATCTGACTGATGTGAGGTGGTATTAAGCCTTGACTATTGCGTGTTTGAGTCTCAATCCCATTTATTGTCTTCCTTATCAAACCATTGGTATTATTCTGGTCACTACACGTTTGTGTATTAGCAGCCAAATGGGATGATAAGGTGTCATCTAGGGAAGGAAAACACATTTTACATTAAAAATACAGACTTATATAAATAGTTATATGATTGTTTTTCCAAAACAGAGAAAACATATTTTTCTCATTTAGAGTGACCAGTATAGAGCGAGAGGTAACAAAATGAAGAATTAATGTAATTATCTCCAGAGGAATAATAGAGAATTGCTCAGAGCTGCCTTCTATGATTTGTCAAATCAATCAGTGAAGTTTTTTAAATAAAATGGCAGCCTCCATTGCAAAATACAAATCCCACAGACACCAGTATAAAACGTAAGACTGAAACATAATGTAACCAAAATTTCTTAATGTTTTTGTTTTAACTCCAGACAAGTGACTACCTGGTGACTAGATCTCAGTCTGACGTTAAGCTAACTGAGCAGGATGTGAGAAATTAGCCTATTAGGGGTTGTTTTGCTAGCTCTTTCTACATTTACAAATCTTCCTTCAAAATAATTCAGCAATATTCTTCTAAACCTAAAACTCTCCACATGAAACAGATCTGCACTGATTCACAAAGTCACAAACTCCTCCAACTGCAGCAAAAATTTCTAATGTTTACAGGGAATTAATTTCAGCTGGTCACTACCACAGCAATTCAGAAAGAACTTCTTGAGCTAACCCAATGACAACAGATAAACTGTTCTCACTACCTAGTGACAGGTTATGATTGTTAAAAAGCCAATTTTATTGAGTCGTATTATTTGTTTATGCAGCTAGTTACTTTTTTTAAAAAGAAAATAATTTACTTCTTAAATCCCATTATTCAGAACTGATGGCCATGTGACTTCAACAGTTGAATTTTCTTATTAAAAATTGTCTCAGTATTGCACAAAACCTCTGGACCTCCTCAACTAATTCCAGAAAAGCAACTCACTCTTACATGAAAAGCTCAATCTCAAAATTAAAATAAATCTTATTTAATTACTCCATTTATGAGCTGAACAGAAATACATTTAGCACAAACTTTAACTCTGATGTTATATATTGCACAGTTACAGAAGAAAATTTAAAACTTTTAATTAACATTTATTACCTGCTTCCATATACATAGCTGTACTCTGAACTGCATCAGTTCCAGAGCCATTAATATTTTCCTCTCCTTCAAGCTCACTTAAATCATGAAAAGAATCTTGTTCATCATCAGAGCTAAAAAATAAAAGAATAAAATTTTGGAGTTACTCTTTCTAACATACTATATACGTATGCATTGAAAAAAAAATTGTACAAAAATATAAGCATTGCTCAATCTAGGATTTTAACATCTGACTGCAAACAAACAGCAGAATTAAATGACTTGGATGAAAGGCATTGTTATTCTCAAGATTTTGACCACACCTTGTGATGTTGGCAACTTGACAGTAGTTAACAATAAATAGAATTTCCATGCTGTAAACACATGTACATACAATTAAAACAACCTCCTCTCTTCATCATACACCAAAAACACAGAATGGCTCAAAAACATAACAACTTTTTTTTTCATTATTATTTTAGTATTTGCTGTAAAGCAGTCTTAGAAAGGGAATTTTTGACTTTTGGAATCAAATTCTCTCTAAAAATAAACTTAAAGCCACTCATCAGGCTAAACTGCTTGCTTTCCTCCAGGATTAGTTTCTATCACAAAATTATAATCTCTGTATTGAAAAGAGTATGAGAATATTTATCCTCAAAATCAGCTTTTAATACTTCATATATAGGTCACGAATAGCTTTTTACTTAACAAGAAGAGCAGAAATCTTAAAAGAACTTATGAATTTATGCCTTGCATGGGGATCAGTCTTAAAATCCCGATGTATTAAAATGGTTTATTTGGATTTTGGAAAGACAATAAATAATGCAGGAGTGAAGACAAAACAGTTCTTACCAATCCAGGTTTTTTAAACGTTGTAGAAAATCATTAAACGATCTGAGGCTGTCCCTTCTTCCACTTTGTGTAAACTCTGACTGTAAAGAACAATTAGATAATGAAATAGCTGTATCTTCAGGTGAGCTGTCCATGTCACCTGTGAAATATATAAAACGGGAATATTTTTAGCACACTTCAGAAGCTGACTTTAAAAATCCTACAATGATTTATAAGCCATTGTAATGCCATGTAAGTCTGCAGATTTAAGAAGACAAAAAAGTACTGAAAAAGTTAACAAATGACATGCTTCTTTAGGAATATATTTTTTTACAGCTGATAACTATTCTTAACTTTTTTTTCTTTTAAATAAGCTGATTCTTATATTCAACATTGCGCACTGGCTAGTTTTTCTTATGAATTTAGCTGTATTACAAAAATACTATTAACAATGGGAATAACAATATTTGGTTTTCTATATATCAATTCAAACATCAATTTTCACACAATTTCTATGGACCACACTAACTCAAATTTCTTCTTTCTTCTCACATGACAGACCAACTCAATTACTTGCATAAGCACAACTTCTTCAGAAAATCAAAACAAGTACATTTGGAAACATCATTAGTTTTCAGTTCAGATTTGTCTTTCTGAAGTTTTAAAGCCTGTATTCATATGCTAATTTATTTGTAAGCAAAGTCTGATAACACAGTTTTTTCTTGCTCCTCCAGTGCACTAGCCAGGTGCATTTCTCAAGAAGCCCAAAGGCATTCTAGATATTAAATACTCATCTTTACATTAAAGGCAAATATATACAGCGTGATGACGTGGACTGCTTAGATTTCAAGCAAGAAATTAAACACAAACAGGTTCAGAACCAATGTTAACATTCCCAGACTGGCTCTCAGATTTCACAAACTCCAGCTCAAGAATAACTATCTATTTAAAGTATTCCATGAGAAAATACAGAACTACTTAAATAAACTCAGGAATATAAAGTTTAACTAAAGATTTTCCCTAAGAAAAACACTCAAACACTTTTTTTTCATGTTACCTTTGTATACGATGGAGCTTCGACTTTTATATTTGCTATGCAGTACACTTGAAAGACAATCCTGAAAGAAAGCACAAAACACTGTCCCTGAAATTCCTAACTATATTATAATGTGTCAAAATTTACTGTCACACTTTTTCCTATTAACATTTTCCTATTAAATACCAAAAAACTGAATGAGACATACTAGGCTATGTGCAAAATCAATTAAGTGTACACTGAAAAAAAGTAGAACAAAACCGCTCTTGTGATCTCCACCGTATCTCTGCTGCATGCTAAATGTATTTTATTTCTGTGTATTTATAAATAGCTTCGCAATAAATCTACAAAATAAACAAAGCAATTCTAGATTTTCCTTTCTTCCACGCAGGAGAATTTGGAGTCTTAGAACAGCATTGGGGATCATTCTGATTTTTTTTTCTTATTTTTTTAAAGACAATTCTGTGATTTCAAGGGGGAAATTCCCCGGGAACAACGTAGCAGGGGTCTGCGCGCGAAGCGCCCACTATCTGCTAGCGCCCGACTCGGGGTTCCCGCCCCGCCGGCGCTGCCCGGCTCTTCACCCAGAGGGGCTCCACGGCCTCCCCGCCGGCTCCGCGCACCCCGGCCGCCGCTCACCGCCGCCGGCGGGGCCCGCGCGCGCTCCCCGGGTCGCCGCAGCCCCGCGCCCGACATGGCGCCTCCCCGCCCGCCTGCCCGCCAACCGCCACCGCGCGGCCGTTGGGGGAGCGGGCGGTGCCGCGCACGCGCGCAGCTGCCGCCGCGCTGAGGGCGGGCAGGCGCGGGCCCCGCGCGGCGGGGAAGGGTGCCCCTTCCCTCCCCAATTCACTAAGAACAGACGGCGCAGGGGCTGCTAGAAAGCGGACCAGGTCTTTATTATTATATTGGTATATATCATACAGCTCAAGACCGCAACAGGGACTATTTTTTTTTTCTTTCTGGGGTTGCCTATAGGCAATACTGATTAACTGTGAAGTTCAGCTCAGTCTGTTTTAAAGTTGCATTCATAAAGCCAGCTTTAAGTTTCAACTGATAAACAGTTAAAGGATGCAAGGGAGCAGTATTGAAAAAAATACAGGAGTTTAATAAAGCTGAATGCAAAGTAAAATACAAATACCATGGCAGCAGTTCATGCCTACATTAAAACAGTATAACTAAACCAAGCCTTGTGCTATAATGCAGAGAAGAGCTGAGGTTTCAGTTTTCTGTGTTTCAAGCCTACACTTTTGTAGCAAGAGCTTGAGAGAAGTAGCACTTTGAAAAATACTAAAAGTAGTTTAAGGCAGAGCAAATAAAGTGCACATTTCCAGTTTATGATTATACTGTTAAACTGTTTATTTTGAAAAAACCCTGATATTTCCAGCACAAGAGCTGCAAAGCAAAAAAAAAAAAAGTGCAACTTTACTGTTCTAAAAAACTGTCTCAAGAATAATAAGACACCAGAAGTTGTATATATGTAAACTACACTTACCCGTGTTACCAGGTCAGAAGAGTCTGCCACAGAAGACAGAACTATTTATTACACTGAGCAAAAAGCCAGGAGACCCCCTCTCTCATTTGCAGCAATGCCTCATACCAATTTTTCCATGTAACGTTAAGTTCAGTTGATGGTGTTCACTAAACTTTACAATTCATCAAGTAATTTAAAATAAATTACTTCTGTGCACAAAGACACAGCGAATTGAGGACCTGAAAGTTTTCACCGGCAAATCTCAAAAATGAAATCCTGTGGTAATTAGTGAATGCAAGAACTGCTCCATATATTTCAGATAGTGAAATGTGCTTCACAGAGATGTCAAACAGCACAAAATGGCATTTATGTGCCAGCTGCCTCAGTTTTCTTCCTGCATATCAGAATAAGAAATTCTGCGTATCGGAATAAGGAATGTTTTCAAAGGCCGACAGTTTACTAACCAGCAGTTACATAAGCTTTCCATATTCAAAAATAAAAAATTAGACAGTTTTCTACAGTCTAAAGTGAAGACACGACAGTTACTTTAACAAGACTAAGATTTAATTTTTAAAATTTAACATTTAATACAAATATGTCAGGATAACACAAGTACACCTGAAATATGCCAGTGTCTCAACTTTTATTCAACATGCAAAAAAAAAACGAAACAAAAAAAACACAAAAACATAAAAAACAACCGTAAGCTGTAATTTTACATTTATACATCAGAAATGTCCATTTTGAGAATCTGAAATAATTAGTCTAAACATCTAAATACAGATTTATATCACTAGAACATCTGTATACTCAAAGCAATAATTCTATATTTGCCCACAGTCTGTAATGACAATTTTTCTGCTTACTAACCCTTTGGGAGAACCAAAAGATTCAATTTTTTTCACAACATCCATTCCATCTTTCACAAACCCAAATACGACATGTTTGAAGTCCAAGTGTTCTGCTTTTTTAAGTGTTATGAAGAACTGAGAGTTGTTTTTATCCCGGCCGCTATTTGCCATTGACAACAATCCAGGACCAGTGTGTTTCACTTCAAAACTCTCATCTTCAAAATCTCCTCCATAAATCGATCGTCCGCCTGATCCATCATGGTTAGTTATATCACCTCCCTAAAAGGGAAACAAAAACACAGCATTAACTCACAAATCCCTAAACATCAACCAATAGCATAATTATATTGTCTTCCCAAATAAAGACTTTCTCCATGAAAAAAAGAAATAAAATTAATTCTTGATTTTCATAAGTATTGTATTTACTTAGGTATAATGTATCACAGCTTTAACAAGTTTGCTTGTGATGTTAAAGCAACAGAGAGGGAAATTTAACCCTAACAACAGCAGGTTGTTGTCTTCTCTTGTTCATTCTGACCACAGCATTTTATCTTCCTGCCTCTCACAGTGGCCATTTCTCTCAGGTTGCCTTTCTTACTACCTGCTTGCATCACTTAGCCCTGATAGCTAGGACCTGTAGTATCTTATGAGGACCTGTTCTCAGTTAGTCGCTGCACTTACTGTACTGATCATCTGAGGAAGGTTAAGTTACCATTGCTCATTTCTGTGCAGGCAGCTGCTTTTACCACATTCCTGCACAGATACTCTGAAAGTACCCTCTGCTTGGAGAGCAGCTGCTCCTAATGAGGAGTATCTTGCCTTTCTGCTAGGCAGCATGCTTCTGGCTCCTCCTAATTTTATTATGGTCACACTCATAGAGCTGACAATACAAGATATTGTATAATAAAAGAAAGTCTTAATTCTAAGCCTTTCTTTGTACCTGGGGAAAATCTGAGAAAAAACAAACTAATATTAATTTTATGTGACCTCAGAAGGTCACTTATGTTCCAGGGTCACAAGGTGCAGGAATTCAGCCCTTTTAAGAAAGTCTAGGTCCAGAAAACAGTGAAACCAGCTAGACCCTAAATGAGCAAACAAAGTTTTCTTCCCTATCAGAAACCAAGTTTAAACAAAACATCAGTAGTAAGGGGCAAGTTTCCAATTGACTTTAGTTACAATCAGAAGAGTGGGTACTTTGTTTATCCTGATGACAGGTAGTGTGTGAGAAGGGGGCAGCAGGTGATAAGTGATTTATGAAGAAGTGCCATTGTTAAGTTGCTTTTCATTCTCAGAGAAAATTTTTCATTTTCTTTTTACTTACCTGGCAAACAAAGTCAGTAACTATTCTGTGAAACTGGGAGTTCTTGAATCCAAATCCTTTCTCCCCTGTGCACAGGGCCCTAAAGTTTTCAGCAGTTCGAGGGACAATATCTGAAAACAGCTCCATGGTTATATGTCCTAAAGGTTCATCATCAGCAGAAACCTCAAAATACACAACAGGATTAGTGTCCTTTGACAACCCTGCTGCCAGAGACAAGTGTCCTTTCTGTTGTTCTGATAAAGTTAGCTGACATTCTTCAAATCTTCTCTTGAAAGAATTAGCCAGTTCTTGGCTTTTAAATCTGACTGCAAGTTGTTCTACTTTTGCTTCGCCATCTGAAAACAAATGTCAGACAGGTTATTTTTGCTCTATTCAGTAGGGTCAAATGAGCAGGAATAAGCTCATATGTTATATAGTCTCTTGGACAAAACAAAACCCTATAGACAAAAGAAGACCTAGAAAGAGCTATGAAAGCCATCCAAACTACTCACCAGCATAATCTGTGGCTGTCCAAATTAAAGCATTGCTTGATGTATCTGAAGACACTAAATTCATTCCTTTGGTGATAACATGGTTTGCACAGACTTTAAGAACTTGATCCCTTCTCATTAGGACTCTATAGCATTTCTTCTGTGTATGGAAGAGGATCTTTATCTCTCCAACACCACGCTCCTTCCACTGAGAAACTTCTCTGTCCCATCTGTAAAGTTTTGCCCTTTCTTTGAAAAGAATTTCTTCATCTTCTTCTCCAGATTTTACCTCCACCTAGAAAACAGAAGTGAGTAGTTGAGATTTTCCCGAGAGTTGCTGTCACCAGCTTTACATGTTTATTATAATTTAGCACATGACAATTGAAAGTAACCAAATGTTTTTTTTCCTATAGCCATATTCATCACATGAATGAAAAGGCTTGATTAGAGACTTCACAAATTTAAGATTCAAACAAATTAGTGTTTGACATGAATTTGAGTACTGAAATATTTCTTCTTCATGGGGCATATGGTTTTTGGTTGGGGGGAGGGATTTATTTTTAAACCTATCAAGCACTTTGGCAGATTTCTAAGGGAACCTCCAGTATGCTGAATGATGCTCATGGTAACGAGAGAAAATACAGCACTTGGCATTCCAGGTATTAGCATCTGAACCCTTGTTAAAGGCAATGATATTTGCATTTGAACAGGATAAACATCTATTGAGATTACCAAACCAAGGCTGAAGAGCTGCATCTCCCCCTACCAGACCCTTACTGGTCTTTAATATCTGTTAACTCATCTTACACAGGTATGAGACCTGAAAGAACTAGAAAAGCAAGCAGCGAGCAGTTATTTTTGGACAGAGTAAAGGAAGGGAGAAAAAGCAGGGATGAAAGGGATCATAATATGACAGATGAGCAAGAGCGCACAAACTTGTGAAGAAAAGCATGGCTTCAAAGCATGTAACAAATTATCTAATCTTAGATTAGGTGTTCAAATTAAAAGGCATTACACACTGTTTTGCCTTTGTGCTCTATTAGTATTGTTCAATAATTACAAGAACCTATAATCACATTCTTGATAGAAAACCAGACTATATTCATACAACCACCTCACTAACATTTTTATGCTGTTAGGCACCCTAAGGCATAACACCGAAACATGAGCTACTGTGTTAAGGCCCAGTGACACTTACACAATGCTACTTTTGCAGCTTAAGCTTTCAAGATTCTCCTAGGACCTATATACGCTTTTTTTTGTTTGTTTGTTTTGTTTTTTGTTTGAAATCAACCAACATAGTTTTCTTATCCTTCAGGCAAGGTTCACTGCACTGCTACATCCTTACTTCTTGGTGATTCTGGAACTGGATTAAAACTCTTAACTGGGAAGGGTACCAGAGAACTGAATCCATGACGAATCAGCTAGACGAGCTGTATTATTATTAATGACAACTCTGTTTTTCTCTTTTTTGCAGGTATGCTAGAATGAAACAGTTTAACACAGAAACAAGGGATAAAATCTCAAAAGTTTATATCACTAACTAACGTGCCAGGTTAAGCTGTACTAAGGATTTAGAAATAGCAAGCATTTCTATACAGCCAAAGCAAGAACAGAATGAGCATGAACAAGAGAAAGCAAAGTTACCCCAACATTTAAAAACCCACAAAAACAAAAACACTCCCTATTTTATTTGCAAATATGCTTATTTTAATGGCCTTTTATACTCTTGAAATCCTCTTACCTCTGGTAAGGACACAATTGGCTCAAAGTGGATATCATCACTATGCACAACCTCATCATCACTACCACCATCATCTTCATCTGCTTTCTTGGTTGCCTGTACTCCAAATACAGCTGCTCCTGTATTTGCCCATTTGAAGTTTTTATCTATGATCAAAAGATTGACATTTTAAACCTTCTGTCCAGGAAAGAAAAAAAAATCTACAAAATACATTTTTATTACATTGCTATTAATATATTTAAAATATATTACAATATATACAATCAACAGAAATTTCTGCACAAAAGTATATAGCATGAAGCAGAAGTCTAGCAGAGTGTGTCTTGAGTTGCTTTAACTCACCTTTTGAGCCGAAAGCAAAGTCTCCAGAGTTTTGGGAAGCCAGATCTGCAAATGACAGGCCTGAAGTATTGCCGAAACCAAAGGAGATGATTTTGTTTTCTACCAGAGAAGAATAGAATGTCAAAGGTTTTTCTCACGTCATGTAGTCACAAGAATAAATTGGAAAGTCTCTACAGTGTTTCCCCTTTCCAACAAATACCAATTTAAGATTTGCACACCACTGCCACAATGCACAGTCATTTATCATGGTTTAAAAAAGGGCTCAACAGAATCTGAGTTATTCTCAGCGTGCTCTTCTGTACATAACCACTGACCTCTATTAAGTATTCCTATGATATTTAACCTTAAATAAAAGTACATAGTATATGAGTTGTACAACAGGAAATAACATTTCTCTTTGGCAGTGCTATTTCAGAATGCACTAAAATTTGATATATGCATTTTGTTCCCATTTGTGGTCTTACTTTTTGCATTAGATAGGTACTCATGCTTCTAATTCAGTATTGGTACTACTTCTGATCAGTAAGATAGCTGCACTAGATAAATGTATCTACAAAAATGCATACTTAAATTCTTACTCCTACACCCTCCAAAAACAACAAAAAGAAGACAGAAAAATCTCTTGACTTTACCTTGGGTTGAGTCTGCACAGTTCGAGTCACCTTCTTTTTTAGTTGACAAATCTACGGGTTTGTCTTCACTTCCTGATGAAGCCTGAGACACTTGCACGGCTTCTGTGGTGGAATCGGGTTCTTCGTGTTTCGTAGCTGACTGGACAAGTCCTGCTGCCTCACTGGTTGAGGGAGTAGGTACTTCCTCCTCATAGGTACAGGTTAAGTCACTTGAGCTTGTCACCTCATCCTCCTGAAATTTGTAAGTAACAAAGTGAGCAGAAAATAAGCTAGAAGAGTTTGGTATTCAAACTACCTCCTCAGTAGACTAACAATAGTCTTTAAAAACAAATGAACAACAACAACAACAAAGAAATACATCAAGTTATTTCTCTGTTACTGACAATTTATTCATCCAACTACAACAGTAATATTGAAGATGGGAGTCCGTAAAGCACCAGCATCACGGTTTTAAGTTCTCAAGAGACTCCCATTTTCCTGTAGCGTTCTTGATTTTTCAGAATTGCTACCCACCTCCTTTATCCTGTATTTTGGGGGAACCAATGAGGAAATAAAAATTAAGCTGTGCCCATGCAACTATACTGTCCAGCAACAACAGAGGTGACTACTAAAAATCTGCTGAAATTCAGGTGGATTCAATCCAGAAACAACTAGGGATTATGGGGCTATATCATATTCAATTAAATCAGCCTCTTCAGTTTACAAAAAAATAAAGATAGGTGAAGAGAACAGCTGGAGAAAACAAATAATTTTTAAAAGCTTTGTTGCTGAAGTTACTTTCATTACTTCAACTTGGCGCATGTTGAACATTGAGAGGGCCTTTGCAGCAGCACACTTAATAGCTTTCAGAAAGAGCAATTTTTAAAAGTTTCTTGGAGAGAGAGGGAACTACAGTTTCAGGTATAAACTGCTTTGACTCATACAATCCCTCCCAACATGTTTATGCAAGAGTTAAAAGTATGCTAAGTTACACAGGCATGACGAGCAAATGTACAAATTAAACACAATAAAAATTCATTATTTTTATAATAAAAAAAGTACATACTTTAATTTCTTGAATTTCGGCTTCTGTCTGAAAGTCTTCTGGACTGTCATCCTCAGTATCATGGCTAAGACCACAGAAAAAGGTTGAAGGAAGCTGCAGAGATTCTGCTTTAGCCTTTTCCTCAGGAGTTGGTTTCTTTTCCCAAACAACAACACATTCTCTTTCATTTTCTAATTCACTTTGTCCTTTGATGCCTACAACAAAGAATATGTATGTGAGAAATAGTTGGTAAAGCTGTTGAATACCAAAATAATTTGTCGGCTACATTATACATAACCTAATGATACCTAGAACATCTTAAAGTAAAACTTTAACAATTTTTCAAATAGCACTTATTTAAATAGCAAAAGGGAAAACTAGCTTATTTAACTCAGTGCAACTAGAATTGGATGATCTTAGGAATGTTTGTTTTTTATTTTCATCAAGATACTTTCATGCAGTAATAAAGATCTCAATCTGCAAGAACTACTAGCAGCTTCTATGAAGGTTGATATATTGAGGAAAGCATAAATAGGAGCAATCCCTTTCTAGTATGTAAGAGTACTCATCCTCAAGAAACTCCATTTACAAAAGTCTGCATAGATATTTTTAGTTACGCAACATCGATGTTGGAGGAATAGCGGCAGTTAACCCAAGCATGGGAGAAGCAAAACCAATCTTCAGTAGTTGCACTTACTATTAAAACACTGAATACTGTTCTCATTACATGTATCCTTAATAGTTTTAACTTATGCTTACCATTAGCCTACTAACCACTGGAGAAAGTAGCAGATATTCACAGCTGCTGCAGACGTCAGCAACTTTGGAGACCTTAATTTATGTGTTTGAAAACATCTTGCAAAGCCTAACTTTACATATTCAGAAATCACCCAGAAGTCTCAAGGGAGCAAAAGAGTTTACCGTTTGTGTTTAGAGGCTCTCCAAAACAGATTTTTCATTCAGGTACCAGTTATTGATAAAGCAACAGTACAACATACTGAGCTCAAAGTTATGTTTTATTTTTTAGGAGAAACTTTTCTGCTTCCAGCATTACTTCATTTAAAAACTATCCAGAGAAACAACAGGGAAGCCTGAGAGCCCCAAACTTTTGGCTTAAGTTTCTGCATAAGCAGTATTAAGTATTATGTTTTCAGCCATACCTTTTGTAGGATCCTGCAGTTTCCCTTTCTCTTTTGGATCACTGGGATACAGTCTTCCATTAAGTTTCTTAACAGCAGTTTCATAGTCTTCATCTTAAATACAGGAAAAGGTAAGTTGTCAGGCACCTTCTAGGTACTATCAAATCTTAAGCCTATCAATCTCACAAGCTAACAAGAACACCTGATTCTTGTCTATGTTTTACAAGTTCCACAATTCACATCTGTTTCCATTTCCTATTCTGCACACATCTGATTTAACATACCACTGATAATTTTTCCCAGCCTTGATTTTTATGACTGTATACAGAAAACATTCTTTGTTGAGTGTCAAGTCATTTTATCAAGAGAATTATGAGATGAAACAGAGAATGGAAAGGACATACACATAAAAACTGGCAAGCTTGTAGGACATTTCTGGAACGGGGACAGTCCTCTCCTGTTGGATACAATGCTCTGGAAATGCTTCCATTTAACATTTGCTCATTAATATTAGAAGTAATATTGTTATATAGAATAAGATTTAGGGAAAAACTACTTCCTGATTCATATTAAGAACTCAGAGCATTTTATGATCTAAATGAGAAAGAAAAATATTGGAAAAATGCCTCATTTTACTGTAACAAAAAAGGGCATATAAGGTTGCCTTGTTCAAATAAAAATAGTCTCAAACATCTGATTTATTAGCCTTGCTTAACTAGCTACATTGGCAATATGAGTGCCAATGCCCCAAAGGGGATGCCATACAACAAATTCACTTTAGTCATTCCTGTCTGTCTATTGTAGTACACTGTGTTGAAGAGCTGAGCGTGTAACTTTGGCCTTATTATTCTTCCTCATCAAAAAAGACTGGACTGTCTATCATAACAGCATTATAGTCATCCTCCTGCTTCCCCTCCTCCCCTCCACACAGCTGCAAACCAAAGATCAATTTTGTCCCTCCTTACCATCCTCCTCCTCGCTCACATATCCAGGCTTATTCTTGTAACAGAAAAATGTTGAAGGCAGCTTAAGAAACTCAGCCAGAGCTCTCTGTTCAGCAGTAGGTTTTAATTCATAAACAAGTATAACCTCATCGGATGGAAGATTATCTTCGGACACTTCCTTCTTCTCAGCTTTTGTAAAAGTTGAACAATCATTAAAACAATCGTTAATTTCAGAATAGGCAATAACATTAACCTTACACTGTCATTACCACTTAGCTGAATTCATGCTAAAGCAGTTATAAAAACACTTTCAGGGTTTATATCTTTTATAGTCATCCAGAAGAAACAAAATCAAAGTCACAGAGCGCCAAGACAGCATAGGAAAAAACCCAGCACAAAGCACCAAGTGGCAACCTAACGTTTTCTAGGAACCGGGCTACTACTTTGTTTCTCACTTTTTGAGATCTCAGTAGCTCTTCTGAGCCCGTATAAAGTAGATGAAAGATGAAATTCTTGAACAGCAAATTTCCAAATTCACATTGTCACAACAAGCTATGGATGTTTCCACATATTTTGTCAGGACCTCAAGTAAAAGCCTTATCTGCTGGAGCTGCCTTAAGAACTAGTGGTATCTTGAGCACTATTTTATGAATGATTACACCTCAGATTTAGATAAGCTACCCTATATACGCTAGCATGTGCATTATTCCCTCAGATCAGTTAAGTATGCCCCTCATTTAGGCTGAATAAATTTGCGTCAGGTTCACCACAGAGGTTTAAGTACAGGGTATTTAGTCTTACAAGCACTTAAGTTTTGTCAAAATTAACTTTCCTGAGTATTCAAGAATTTGCAACATACAGTCTAAACACCAAAAAACAAAAATTTTGAAATAAGTGAGATAGATGGCAGCAGTAGGAACTTCCTTTAATCTGAGCTGTTTAAGGCTGGCTAGAAGACCCTGGCAATAATTCAGCATATTTCAGAGACATCCTCATACCACCTATTTAAATAGACTTAAGACAAGTAGCTGAATAAAAGAAATATATTAAATAGTCAGTTGAGATATAATCCATAGGTAGAGAAAGTTTTCCTGGCTGATCTAAACACTAAATTCCACGGTTGCAAATTGCCACATGACAAGTCTCGAAAGCTCTCAGCAGCAAAGAGATTATAATAGGTATTCGGCTGCTCAAGACCAAGACTGAAAAAGAAGTCAGGGTTAAAGTCTGAACTCTCATTAAACCACTTTCTACCCACTCTTCTCACCCTTTCCTTATTCAAAACTGCAAGCAGTTTAGTTGTATCTGCTGAAGTAGCCAAGAAAAAACGGAGCGCCACATAAAGGTCATTCTTAAAGACTGTGGTTGGCTTTATAACAGTACTTTCCACCTGGAAGGGGAGAGAGGGAAAACAACCAACCCTCCTCACCCAGGCAAACACTGGGTCATTTATCTCAGCTGTGCAGAGCTGTTCGAGGTTAAAATTCCTCATGAATATCACCCTTGCAAAATTCAGAAACTGCTTCCTAAAAGACATTTCCCAAAATCTTAAATTATTTGCATGAAGTAGACTCGGAAGACTAACTTTGACAAGTTCTACTAAGTTGTTTGCTATCGAGTAGCAAGTCACTTTAGCTCAAAACAAGGCAATCCAAAACTAAGCTGAAAACGGTATATTAGAAAACAATTATCAGCTTTAGTTACACAATGAAGTGTTTAACTATATCGTAAGTATCAGATAAATTTATAAAGAACAGTATCAGCAAAGAATATAGAGAAAAATCAAGTATCGAAAATGAACACGATTAACTTTTTCTGTGCTAAAAAAAAAAAAATCTTGATTTGAGGTAGCAGCAAATTTCATCTGAGGTTGCAATATCTTTCTTGCATCTATGCAATAGCCACTTTCCCCCAAAGGTGAATTTAGACTTCATTTCACAGAATGGTCATTCACAGTGATTGAAACAAAACCAAACTGCTAAAGTCCATGCAAGATGGCTAAAACAAAATACAGAAATTTGAATATAAAACACAATATTTGAATTTAGATCAGGGAAGATCAATAGGAGTTCAGTTCAATATAAGTATATTTTCTAAAATACTAAGTTGAGAAAGTAGTATTTGGAATGACATTTTTAATGATGTAAGATCTTCTAACTGTGGTGTCTTATTGACTTGTGTAGACTAAAGTAGAAACTTGGTTTGGAAAATGAAATTGTTGTTTAGGTTTACTGCATAAATTGAGCATGCTTGCAGCAAGTACACCTACAAGAAGCATCGCTCATAATGTCTCAGAATTTAATCAAACTATAAGCAGCAACAGTTTTATTTAAAGGTTGCAAATTCAAGCAAGCTGGTTACTCAGCAGAAGCCCTCTGACTAACAACACGGAGCTCATGTTATACTCTCATGGCAAAGCAGCAACTAAACAGTTCTCTCTCATCTTTGCATGTTTCATTTTTAAAAGGAGCAAAGATTGCCCGATTGATAATCAGGAAACAGAACTTAACTCTTTCAATAGAGGTTAAATGCATCAAGGGGTTTCCTGGATAGCCACTGTCTTGAGCTCTTCAAGCACACTTCTTTGGAATAGAAGAGCTCAGATGTTGAAAGATACACTCTTTAAGGTAACAGAAGTAGAACTTAGTCACTTCAGAAAAGGGGAATTTTAAGGATACAGTGCGCATATTCAGTAAAACTGAATGAAAAGTATAAGAACAAGATCTTTATATATCCATGGAAAGTAAGGTAAACGAGCTAGAACCTTAAATAAGACCATCAATTGTGCACATACTAAAAGCGAGGGACAGTCTCTTAACGTACAAACGCACGAGTCAGATACACAATTTCAACTACTGTTTTCCAGCATGCAAGTTAATTTTAAGGATTACTGAGCCAACTGCTTTATCACAGCTGAGTTGCTTCTCAAGCCTGCTAAAGGGTGATATCACACATTCAGTGCACTCTATAAATACCTTTACTATCAGGTTGCAAGGAAGGTGTGGTTGTCCAAAAGGCCATTGGATTAGATTTAAAAAGACTAAAATTAAATCCTAGAAAATAAATTGTGTGGATATAAGTGTTTATTTGGAATTTGAAATGGGTTGAACACACTTACCTACATTCTGGAAGCATTCCACAGCTACAGATCACAGCAGAAAACTTGATCTGTCAGTCCTATGTAAGCTTACCTAACTCATTTAGATAAACTGCAGCTGGAATTTTCTGACATCCCACTTTATTATGCTAGAGTTAATACAGAGATAATTGCATCTAACATCTAAATTAAAACTGAACAGTCCCACACCAATATGAAACAGACGATGAAGATTTCAGTAACAAATATTCTGTCATTGAAAGGTTTGTAAATCACATTCTTTACACATTAGAGTGGTCAGGTAGCAGCCAAAACTTCTGCAAGCCTGTCTTTTGGAGAGAGGCAGAGATTGTGCAGCTGAGGAAGTAATCATATGAGCTCTTTTGATCTCTTCCAGCCAAGAAAAGCCAGCAGTATCTGGTGTGAATTACGCTACACCTCTGAAGCTGAAGAGGCCAAAGACTTGAAACTTGAAAAGAGCATACCAAGCTTAATATCAGAATATGCATCTGTTCAATGAGGAGTTTACTCAAATTTTAGCTGAAGCACAGTTATGCTGGTTGCACATTACACCATTTAAAGCTAGGTCTACTCAGATAGCATCAATCTGACTACAATTTAAACCTGAGAAAATGAATCCACATCTGCTTACGTAAGCGCTTAATGCTGAAATCTATATAGTGCACCTCACTTGCAGTTTCTACCTGCAATCTTCTATTTCTCACTAATAAATCACATTGCATCCTGCAGTACACTGTTTTGGGGGGTTGCTTGCTTAAATACAGTAATTATGACTTAAAATTCACTTGAGTTGAAATGTTTGAGAAATTGCAAAGCTAATGAGTATTTGCATTAAAATATTGAAAGCACCTACATATTATACCAAAAATGCAAAAAAGTTGCAGTAAAACAAAACTGCTTAGCAAGTTACACAGTTGAATTGTTTACGAGTTAAATTGACACTTACCTTTTTCCAGAACTCTAAATGGGACGTTAGAGGGTCCACCCTGTGTTGAAGCAGCCAAGTTGTCTACCTTGCTGTCCGGTGGCTTTTGATGAGCATTACAGCTTTTCAGGGGTTCAGCTACCTCCACTTCTGTCTGGGCTGTGTTCCTAGACACTGCTATATTTTCTTCACTTTTTTTGGGAGGATTAAAACTGAAGCCAAAGAGGGAACCAGTAGCTGAAGTGTTTCCAAATGTGAATGTCTTAGACTTTTCATTACTGAAAATACTCTTGACAGACTCGGAGCCAAACACAAACTTCGGAGGAGAAACCACTGTTTTTGTTGGCGTTTCAGAAGTGCTCGACACCTCTGAGGCTTCTACAGTTACATCGGCAGGATCATCATCGTGGCTGAGGTCAGTTCTTTCTCTAGTAGTTTCTTCTAGCACCGCTACAGCAATTTTACCACACGGGGATTCTTTAGGCGTGTTAGCACGGGAAGAAAGAGGTGTTATCAGCGTGTCTCTCTCCTGAGCATGCTTTGCTTCATCAAAAATCTGCTTAAATGAGTCTGCGACATCTTGCAGTTTGAATCGCACAGCCAGAAGTTCTACCTTCCTTTCCCCGTCTGCAAAGTCGCACGCAGTCCACACCCAAGCTCTATCAGTTCCTTTCATTTGTTGCATATTCATATCTGGTGTTATTCTATGATTGGCGCAGAGCTTTAGGACCTGGTCCCTTCTCATTACTATACGCACTTGCTTGTTGTCATAGTTCTGTAATATCTTGATATCTCCAATACCCCTCTCTTTCCACTGATTGGCATCTTTGTCATATCTGTAAAGTTTTGCTCTGTGACTGAAGACAACTTGCTCATTTTCCTCACCACTGGTCACTTCCACAAGATCAGGAAGAGGCACCACAGGTTCAAAATACTGCCCATCTCTTTCCTCTTCTTGAGTAACATCAGAGTCTTCATCTGTGCCTACAGACGTCCTGCTCTGGTTCTGCTTGGCAGGAGATTTGGAGGGACTCAAGGCAGATTTGAAACTGAAGTTAAAGCCTGTGGTAGACTCCCCAAATCTAAACAGATTTTTCCTTACAGGGCTACTTGCAAGAGGAGAGGCATATACAGAGCTACTTACACTGTCATCCAATGCTTCTTCACGCAAGTCATAGTTATCCCACTCCAGAGTAGGCCCAGTGCTTTCAGCATGCGGCTTTATAACCAGATCAGAAGTACTGCTGACAAAAACAGAGTTTTCTTCTTCTGTCAACTTAGTTTTATCATCTGTCAGAAAGGTTTTGAGATCTTTCAAGCCACTCTTCATTTCTTCTGCTTTCTGTATAAGTTGAGCTGTCCTACCCGTATCAACAAGTTTGTGTGGTGTCTGCAGGGGTATATCCAGTAGCAACCTCTGGCATTCTTCAAATTTCTCTTTGAACTCCTCAGCTTGCTCCGGTGTCTTGAATTTTGCTGCCAGATGCTCCAGCTTTGCATCACCATCAGAGAAGTCACTGGCCATCCACATCCATGCTTTGTCTGAGCCAGACAGTGGTTTCAAGTTCATGGTAGTTGTTATCCAGTGATTCGCACACACCTTCAATACCTGCTCCCGTCGCATTAATATTCTTACTTTGCCATTAACTTCATTTTTAAGAATCTTCAAGTTGCCTACCCCACGCTCTTTCCACTGGCTTGT
Source organism: Tinamus guttatus (assembly GCF_059628265.1). Lineage (NCBI taxonomy): Eukaryota > Metazoa > Chordata > Aves > Tinamiformes > Tinamidae > Tinamus > Tinamus guttatus. Next base: position 2,248,029 of record NW_028288564.1, on the reverse strand, counting down.
TTCTGGATCAAACCTGAAGAGCTTTACTCTTTGTGAGTACAGCATCTTCTCATCTTCCTCTCCTGTAAACGGCTCTACTTTTTCAGGCATCTGAACTATAGGCTCAAAATGAATATCATCGCTGTCCTCCGTCTTATACACATCATCATCCTTCTCACCCGCGTCAGAGGGGCTTGCCTTGGGATCCAATTTAGAAGTCTGTGAAGAAAACAGCTTTTCACCTGCACCTGAAAAGCCTTTGAAATTAGGGTCTTTTTTGCCAAATTGAAATCCCTCCACTGAAGGAGCATTTTTTGCAAGCTCAGCAAAAGTGCAGCTATTCTGCCCAAAAGCAAAGTCACCTTTTTCCCTGTTTGCCATTTCCTGAGGTTGGATGCTAGTTCCATTATCTGGAGGCAGCTCCTTTTTGTCTTTTTCATCGACGTTTTTTAAGAAGCCAGTTGTACACTCCTTGGATGGATCATCTTTCTTTGTGGCATTTTTACTGGTCTCCTGTATGCCAAATTTAAATCCATCTGCAGGCACCGGCATTGAAAAGCTAAATCCTTCTTTTCCAGTCTTACCTTCAGTATCAGAAGGAATCTGAAATGTAAATGTTGGCGTCTTGCCTTGTTCTGCAAGGCCAAATTTAAAACTTTTCTCCAAGAAATCACACTTAAAACCTGTTCCCGATGGTCCTCCACTAGATTCAGATAGTTTGCTTTTAAAGTCAAAAGTAGAAGTTGACTGACCATTGGCATCAGGCTTACCAGATGGATTTGGTGCTTGGCAAGATACACAGACTGCAGAAGAGCCTTCGTTTCTTACCAAACAAGTATTACAATCCCACTGCCCTTCCTTTTTAGCAAATAGTCCTTCGAATCCATTTTTCTGTGGCTTACTTGCTTCAGCAACGGCACCAAACCTGGGAGCAGGGGATGCCGGAACAGCTGGTGTAGGCACTTTTGGTTGATTTTGAGGGTTAGGATTCTGACAATCACAACAGTTTGCATCACTAGCTTTATTTGGGACTAGACACACAGTGCAGTCCCACTGACCTTCCTTTTTAGGAAACACAGCTGCCAGATCATTTCGAACAGTCTTTGGAGCATCTCCTTGACCAAATTTAAATGATTTTTGTGAAGCCAAAGCTGCTGTGCTATTTTTGCTTGGATTCTGGCAGGCAACACATTTAGATGCAGTGGGCTCATTCCTTACTGAACAGATGCAGTCCCACTGGCCTTCCTTTTTAGCAAAAGCAGATGCAAATTTGCCTTGCACAGTGTCACCACTGGCTTTGAAACTTGCAGCAGGTTCAGTTAATGGGGTGCCATGCACTTCCTTAACATCTGGATTTGGAGTTTGGCATGATACACAACTCTTCACAGTTGCTTCATTTGAAACTAAGCACGTTTTGCACTCCCATTGATCCTTCTTGAGTGCAGACTGTTCAAATCCACTAGAATAGGCTGGTAGAGCATCCTTTCCAAAGGAGAAAGTGGCAGGTGCAGACAATGCTGATGCAGCTGCAAAGCTGCTTTTGCCCTCAGGTTCACTATTTGCCCCATCTTTCCGCAACTGAAATCCAAAGTTCCCGGTCCCAGAAACCAGTCTGTTAGGCTCCTTGATGTCCTGACTTGTTGTTTCTCTCGCATTCCCACTACTCTGAGTCACAGAAATGTCAACATTCGATCCTGATGTCCTTAAAATATTCTGTGCCTCTTCAAATTTACTTTTGAAAGCCATCGCTTCCTCTGCTGTTTTAAATCGAATTGCCAGCTGCTCAGGTTTCGGCATCTCATCCGCATAATCTAAAGCATGCCACACAAATGACCTGTCTGAGCCAGCATTCAGGGTTAATTTCATATCAGTATTTATGTAGTGATTTGCACAGATTTTCAGCACTTGGTCCCGTCTCATCAATAGACGAAATTTGCCAGATACTTTATGCCTCAGTATTTTCACATTCCCTATACCCCTTTCTTTCCACTCTTTAGATTCTGCATCAAAACGGTAGAGCTTGGCTCTGTTGCAGAAGAATTCTTCTTCATCTTCTTCACCTGTCTTTACCTCAATCTTGTCAGGGAGTGGCACCACAGGATCAAAATGAGGACCATCATCATCCTCATCGCCACCATGAGTGCTTCCTCCCTCTGTTTCATGACTTCTATTGGCCAAATCTGAATCTGGAGTACCAAATGCTGGCTTGACTGGTTCCTGAAAACTAAACATATCACTCTTTTCAAAACCGAAATTTTTGTGTGCACTTTGTCCCATGCTTTCTGTGAAAGAGATGCCTGGAACAAGTTTATTGCCAAAATTGAAGACATTTCTTTGATTAGGTGCATGATCATGAACGTTTTTTTGTTCTGTGTACCTATCATCTTGTAAAGGTTTATCAGATGTTAGAAGATCCAAGAGGCTTTCACTGTTGTTAAAAGCTGTATTAGCAGGCTGTGTTGCAACCTGAGGAGAAGTAAAGGTGAAGTCTCCATCATTAGACTTGAAGTTAGTGTTGAATTTAAAAGTTGCTGACTGATTTGACTGAGCTGGTATTGGCAAAGAGGGTTTTCCTCCTTCTGCTGTTACTGGCTGTCCAAATTTAGATTTCCCAAATTCTATCACTTTTGATTCCGCAGGCTTTAAAGTTGGAGGTGCAATTGAGGGCTTTGTAAAATAGCCTGGCTCAGGCAGTGGTGGATTTGTGCTTGCCGGGGGAACACTGTAGTTGTAGTAATCATCACCGCCCCGAGGGGAAATGAGTCCAGGAGCAGGAGAATCAAAGCGCAAGGGTGTGCCATATATTTCTTGAGAAAACATACAGGCAGAAGTGTTTTGCAGAGGTGGTGTATGCAGTGGTTGCTGATAAGCATATATGTGTTGCTGGGGTGTGAGTCGGTTCATGCTATAGACAGGAGCCTTTAAAACAAAGCAGAACAACAATAAAAAAATTACTTTATTATGGTAACATACCCAGGGAAATGCTGTGTTGTGCTAGAACCCCCATAATATTAATAAGGGCTCTTCAAACAGCACATACTTTAATCTTTAGTTTAAATCCTGAAGGGCATATTAACAAGCGCTGAAACTGGGGGACAAAATACACATGGATTTACTTATAAAACAACCTTAAAAACCTAGTTCTCTTCTTCAACAGTACTTTGAGAAAAGTACTGCTACACATACCTTTCAGGGGAATATCTATTAACACATTACAGGCATTTGTTTGTTTAGACTGAAAAAGCTTCAACCCTAGCAATCTCCAAATTTAGTAAATATTATTTAAGGGATTGCAATTACATTTTACAATAGATTTTGCTAGGCCACTGAAATTATTTTAAGTGGAAAACCTTTCCTTACCTTTGTTGGTGTTACATTGGTTGCAGCTGTTCTGAGTAGATATTGAGAGTTATAGGCAGGTGACTGGCTATAATAAACAGATGGGCCAGTGGTAGCAACTAAAAAGCAAAGCAACAAAACAGTTTATAACAAGCTTTTGTTTTTTTGAATGGACTCCTAATTAACCACAGTTAAACTTTTAATTGAGAATTTTAAAAATATTTCTGAAATATTTAAACTGATTAACACATTTCAAAGCTAGTTGAACTAACTACAACTCACCTGTTAATGGGGCTTCATGAAGATTTTGTGCTCTCTGATAACCATCTGGCATGGCATCTGTTCCAAAGCCTTCGGAAGGCCACCGATGTGATGGTACATTTGAGTTGGAATTATTAAGTTTCATTTCTTGCATCTCATTCTGTCAAGATAAGCACTTCAATTAAAAGAGTTGTGCATTTCACAATTCGCAAATTCACAAAAAAAAAGTGCATTTCATACAGATTTACACAAGGAACCAAAGAAGCGCTCTAAGAATGATATTCAAACTTCGTAAATCAAGAGGTAGCTATTGGAATAATCTGAACTCTGCTCATGCAATATGAAATGCTAAGACCACGTTCTAAAGCCAAAGTTAAAATCCAAACGGATGAGAACTTGCATCAGAGTTTTTAGGCAACATAATTAACACATCGCTACAGAAGTTAATTCCACTGATGTAAATGGCAGTCTGTCAACTAAAAAGTATCTGCTACTTATATCACAAATTCCTATCGTTACAAGACCACCTCTGTTTCTCAGTGACTATTATGACAAATTGATTCATTCACCTTTAAAGCTTCCACTTGCTGACAGATCTTTTGAAGTATAGATTTCTGATCTTCTGCCCATCGAGGGGGTGTTTTAGGAGAAAACTGGAAAATAGAAGAAGTTATTTGAATCTTGCGACTGTTCAATCTAGCTTAAGACCTCCTTGAAATATAGCCAGCTGATTTACCTTATAGCTTTTAGTTGGCGACAGAGAGAACTTGGTTGGTGATGGAGTGGAATGTTTGATCTCCGAATCGGCAGCTCGTGACAGATCACTTCTGAAGGCCGAACCTGCATCTTCACCATTCTCTCCAAGTTCCTGCATCACCGTATCCAGCATTTCCTTAACAGTTTCTATTGACACTGGCAGCTAGAAAATTATTTGAACCCCAAGTCACGGTTACAATTCTTAGTGCAGAAGGGACACTTGTTGAACTCTGGTTGAACAATTCACAATGACATCATTATGGAAAGTGTTTTTTTTCAGTAAAAACTTAAATCTGTTAAGATTAATGTAAAAATAATTCACAGATATTTTACTCATCCTTTGTGGAAATTATAAAGCTACATAAATAAATACAGTGGCAAAAGCTATTTGTTTATGTAGCTGCTGTCATTCACAAAACATCACCTGATCTACTATGTTACAGATTTCAGTCTATTTCCCTGAGTTTATCAGCCCAGTATCATGTTTGGAAGCAGGTTATTTTCTCTTAAGAGATTTAGCTTAACTTGACCTAATCTAAAAATAAGTGTTTTTTTTTTCCCTCCTATAGCTCAAAACTACTGACATTAAGACTAACAACTTAACTTCGAAACAGTAGCCTAAGACAGTGTGCTTCTTGAAACAACTTTTAAGCAGAAACTCTTTACCTTTTCTATTACTGAGGTATCCGAGTAGCTTTCAGCAATGATGTTTATTAGATAATTCCTGCTTCTAAGAAGATAGCTTCTGTGTTCTTCTTGTTCTTCTGGTGACATGGCATCATTCTCTATTTCTTCTGCCTTTCTTTGGAAGATCTGGCAACAGGATGCAGTTATAATTAATTAGGATGACTCAGAACACTGCTAAAGAAAATAAAGGATTGTTAGAGCAATGCAACTTATAAAGTTACCAAGGCAAGATTCCAGTATGAAACCACATTCTTAATAGCTTCAAATGCTAACAAAGCATCATCAGTTTTGCCATCAACTGCATCCAACATTGCAAACACTATACGTGCCTCCTCTTCATACTCGGTGACTTGGGAGACCTACAAAGACAGAGAAAGACAACTTGTACTTAACATGCACTGTCTGTTTCAGTTAAATGTTATAGTGGGTTATAATCTTGTTACACCTTGACAACCACTATGTAATCAAAGGAAGTGGAGGAACAGAAAACAACTCTGATTTTTTTTTTAATACAGGGGAAAACATTTTTAAAGTCAATACCAAGGGATTTCTGTGTTTTCCCACCACATACACAGTTTTAAAATCATGATTTTTTTCAGACTTTTATCAGACTAATATTAAGCACAAACCTAAAACAATGAAGTTAGCATGCACTTCAGATTGCAATAACTGAAAAGGCAGAAATCTTTGTGCAAGATAACCAAGCTGACAGTTCAAGCTCATTGGACATGTTCTGGTCAAACTTGATGTACAGTTATATAAATACATCTGGTAAGTGAATCAAGACATCCATTTTCACATGGATCACTACTGCTAAAATTTCACAGATCCACGCAAATAGAAATGCGCCTGAAAAGTTTTGCTGCCTGCTGAAATATATATATATATATATATACAAGAATGTGTGGCGTAAGAAAAATGTTTAAGACGATTCATGCTTATGAACTTTCAGAACATGAACAGTTCTTGTTGATGCTTCAGTAAGACAGCACACTGATGTTTGTAAATCCACTGTCTGCAAACCAGGTAATGCCGATTTTAAGACAGTAGCATGCTACGTTCTTTCAAGGTATGTTAATCTTGCAAATAATATCCAAATAGGTATCTTAACGTATTTTTTTAAAAAACTGACTTAGACAAACATACTGAATAAGTAAAAATGGCTACAGTTTAGCAAAGTTTTCTTGCAGATACTTCTACATTGGTGGGGAGAAGTTTGTTATGAAGAACTGCACACCACAACAGTTTCCCACTTGCCTTCTCTTGTTTGGCAGGACTAGATTATGTGAACTGTTGGTACATTTACATTCACATAATCTTACAGTGTTAGTAATAAAAAATAAAAATTAGTAGTAAAAATGTTAAATTAATTCCTAATTCTGTAAATACATGGTATTTTCATGTCTTTACTTTCAGGCAAGCACGGTTCAGCCATTTGCTTCTATATATTCAACATTCAGTATTTACAAGACTCCAATTGCATTTACTCATATTTCATGTGACCTATAACACTTCATGTGGAATCTGACCCGCTTAATATTAGGTTGTCTCTTCAAAACAAATTTCTAGAATATTTTAAAATGTTTCACTCCCAGTCCTTAAGCAGAATACAGAGTATCTGCAACAGTGCCTGTATAATTAAGTACAGGGGTTGCCTATATGTATATATATATAAATGTAGAAATAATGATCTTACAGAAGAAGTTGTCTGCATGTGGCAAAAGTTATCCTTGCCAGGCTATATGCCACAGAGGAAGAAAAATTCTGCACTGTGCTTAGCAAAACCTGGATGAAACCTCACATGTGATGCAAGCAGAAACTAACCAAGACTCACACTTGAGTCGGCCTAGGATCAGTAACTTGACCATTTTTAAGGACATTTTTCAAGGTATCCAAGGAACCACTTAATTTACTACAACGCGTTATATTCAGGGTGGGGGGGAAAGGATTAAAAGGAAATTGGGAAGAATATAATTAAAAAAATGTTTCTAGGAACCTAGACCACCTCAATAGGCTAGAGGCAACAGTAGGAGAACTACTGATTCAAAACCACTGGATAGTAAGAAATATGAATATGGACAAAAAGAAGATTCCTCCAGGGGAAGAAAAAAAAAAAAACGATCTTTTTTCAGGAAAAGAATCTCCTAGAGCCCACAGTTCACTGAACATTCTGTATATTGAATAATGTTTTTTCTTTCCTCCTTTCTTAGAGTGGAGGGGGAAGCAGGAAGGTTGACTATTCACCATTCTTTGTAGAAGAATAGGCACAAGAAAACCAACTGGGAATTCCTTTTTCAGCTACACTGAAGAAGAAAACACAATGGGCCTTCATCAAAGTTCTATTTATCCCCTAAGCCCCTCTGAAATTCTGAAAATAGGATTCAAGTTAAATTCAACTGAGAGTACTTCATTACTACTCAATTAAGCAGCAGTTGACCTTGTTTGGCTGTCAGGCACTACCTGCTCAAAGGACATAGCTGGTCACAAATAACATGCTAACAGTACAATGCATTTTCTTAGCTTTGTATACTAACTGGATTGGCCAGAAAATAAACAAGCAAAAAAACCCAAAGTCAACCCATTTATTTCATTTTATTCCCAAAACTAATGTCTAAAGAGCTAATATTGCTTCTTTGTTATTTCCACTTTGTTAGAAAGTAACTTGATAATTACAAAACTCTGCAATTTTGACTGTGGACTCAACAGGTGTTGAACACATTTATTCCTACCAAGGAAGAACAACATTCTTCTAATGAAGATAAAGAAAGAACTGTATGAGTTGTGCGCAAGAACAAAAAAAAAATCTTCTTATGTGCATAAAAAAATAGTTAATACAATTTTTATGTAAAATCTGTATTTGAAGCATCTACAGAGAGCGCATTTTAAGAGAAAAATACTACAAGAAAGACTTAGACTAACCAGGGAATCTTACACTACTGAATCTTCTTATTAACAACCTGATGGCAGTAACTACTGCATAGAGTTGTAAAACCAAGAAACCAAAATATCTATGTAAACTAGTGAGGTAGACACCTGTTAAGCTACAACTGAAATACACAATTAGTACCTGAATGTCTACACTGTGGAAGTGTCTGAAAAGAGGATCAGTAGGTTCAGGAATACTCCTCCTCTTTTTGATAGTTTCCAGCATAGGCAAAACTTTCTTCCAGTAGTAAACACTTCGTCCAATGTATTCCTTTTGGTCGTAGAAAGAGTTAAGGCTGGTGCCCTGTTAAATAAAAGGGGAAGAGAAGCACATATATTCAAAGCAATTCAAGTCAAACACTACAGGCTCTTTCTCCAATACAGTTGGTTTTAAGAAAATTTCAAGGTGTTTTTCCAATACTTGAGGTAGCGGGGGACTTCTTTATAGAGCTACATGCAGCAATACACAGATAAAGTTAGAAAATATTCTAACAGGGAGCATATATGCTGACTAGAGCAACAAGTTCACCTGACCAAATACACAGCAATTCTCAAACAACAAGAGTGAGTCTCCTGTCATTTTATGTACTCAGTCTATTCACTTCAGAACATGAAAGACAAAAACCTTGACACGTTTTAAAACAGCATGAACTTACAGTTTTTTGCAGGCTTTTTGCCCAGTGAATAATTAAGGCAGGTTGAAGGCCATGTTTCTCCAATGCTCGCAGAGTACTTATTTCATGCTGTACCAGAAGCCTCAGTTTTGCTGCTGTTCCTGGTCTGAATATTGAGAAACATTCCTTGATTAATATCCTGTTTTTAATTCATATGTCATTTGATTGAAAGATATACACAGCCATTTTTGTCCTAAACATCTCTAGTATAGAAATATGCTATGAAATATAATTGTGTGTCTCCTCCTATAGAGCAGCTTCAATATGTAAAAGTATTAAAAAATAATAATAAAAAAATAATAGAAACTAATTCAGGCTGCTGCAACAGAAGCTATAAAGACCTAATTAAGTATTTCCAAACTGAAACAGGAGCCTTACATTGTTTTTTTGTGAATAAGAGTACGAACTGCTTCCCACCAGGATCTTTGCCTTTCCGTATAGAGCTGTTTGCACACTGGCAGTGGTAAGAATCGAGGCTGATGTGTGCCGTACTGAGCGTTAAACTTCTCCTGTAGTTGCAAGTGGCTAGTGAATATCACCGCAAGTAGAAATACCTGTTTTTGTATAAACAAATTTATAGTATTGAATAAGGAAAAAGCTTGAACTGTATATTTAGCACATTTCACGACTTGGAAAGTTTCCTTACTTCAAGGTCCAACAGGCAAATTGATTCCGGAGCATTTGTCTCGAGTCTTGATGTTTCTTGGGGCAGGTGAAAGAGCTGCTTTAGCCATTTGCGTATTGCAGGCAACACTGACAGTGATTTCCATTGCAAGCCAAGCCAAACGAGGTGCTGGAGGCTACCACCATGCAGTCGAACAGCACCTATGGAAAAACAAAAGCCACAGGAAGTGAATATATGCATGGTAATAATTATTTGGTAATACACAAATATTCTTTGCAGTAGTAGTACTGTAGCAGCCACTTCATAGACTATATTTGTCCATGCAAGGAATGCCTACAGTCCCTAAAGTCTCTATTAAGGTGATTTGAAATTGTAACCTTCTGAGGTAACACTATGTGCAGGAACACTTCCATTTTCTAAGTTAGCAATGCTCCTAAGATCTATATCTGATAGCTCAAGTCAAATGTAACTTGGGTATTCAGATTAAGTTCCTCACTTTTTTGTTGTTCTGTTAAAACATATACACACAAAAATGCCACTGCACTTACCTTTACCCGGGTATAAAAAAAATAAACAGAGACTTGTACATATTACATACAAAATAACACAAATTCCTAGGCTATAGTAGTATAAACGTTATTCACATTTGCTAAACATTTATTTTCTCTTTTAAGAAAGAGCAGTGAGCCTTACTGCTGCATATCTACTCCTCTCCTAGATTTTGGACCTCTTAACTAGTTTAAAATAGATCCGCGTTTGTGTATTTCTGAAAACTGACAGCTAAGAGAAAGACTACTAGTACTCAAACCTTATTATACAGAAAATCCAAACAAGACCTCACCTTCAGCTATGCTTATAAGAGATATAAGAATTTCACCAGTTTACTACTCTCCACAGAGTTACCTTATATGGCCCAGATTACATGCAAAGATATACCTGCCTTCCAAATAACTTTTATTGGTGTACAAACAAAAAAAATAAGCAAGAAGCAGGGATTGGAAGGTTATCAGAACAGAGTAGAAGCTAGTGGGGAAAAAGGAAAAGGACAATCAATTGCTAAAAAAACAGGAATAATAATATTGCCTCTCTGCAAGAGCAAAAATGATTTTTGTTTTCTATTTCACCCTCATTTGAATTCGCAGCCCCACTGTGAAGAGCCTCTCTTCACAGCACAGTCTGCAGTCAGCCACCACCATTACAACTTCCTCTAAGATTACAATAACAAGGTACAGCCTGGACTGGATGCCTTTGGTTTTTAGTATATTTTTGATGAGAGGATGGAAGAAAGGTGACCTGGCAAGAAGTCCTAGGATTATGTGGCATTTTGTTTCAAGAGATTAAAAATGGTACCAACAAAGAATTTATATAAATCCCTGCTGTTCTAAATTAAAAAACAAGTGGTACTGTTAAATGGTACTGTTAAGCACAGAGACTAGCAAATTGAGTTTTAGCAAGCTATAGAATTTGGGCTAGCTTACATGAACTAACAAAACAGCCTGCACTAGAACAAGGCAGGCAAACACTCTCAGTTTAGGCAGACAAAGATATTTAATTGATTACTGAAAGTAGGAATATTAATCCTCATTTCTAGAAGACTAAAAACTCAAGTTTGCCAAATATCAAATAGTGTTCAGCTGAGTATCCAAGCCATCAGCCTCTTAGCTTCTGAAGAGATAACTCTCAGCTTTGCTTTCATTGCCACTGATCTGAGACTAATTAGTGAGTATTTTCAGTGAAAAATGTGAACATAATTAATTCTCTAAAATTTCAGAAAATACTGAAAAGAAATGCCTAAATAAGTTTCAAATCTTGCCTTGAAAGTTTAGAGCAACTTCAGACAAGTATTCATTTGTTGTTGCAATAGGAAGCATTTCTAGAACTTTTAGTACACAATGCTGTATTACATCGACTTTCAAAAAGTAACATTTCTTACCAATATCACATCTAGCAAGTTCCACTTGTTCTGGTTCTTGTGTGCTGACATTTCCAATATCATCTGTGCCAAGAAAAGATCTCTCCTTAGAGACTCCACCCTCAAAGAGGGCGTCAAACAGCGTAGATTGGCCACTCTTGTTTGCAAAAGATTCCACGACCTCTTTAAAAAAGTCTTGTTTGCCATGACTTAAGTTCAGCAGCATGTGACCTAGAAAGCAAGAATATAATTTTACATGAAGAATGGAGTGAACTTAAAGAGATTACTATTCGATACACCTGACCATTCTTGCTACTAAAGAGGGGAATCATGACTTCCCCTCATGAAACCCAACTGGTAAATTATATTGTGCCTGTAATTAGTTCCGTGTTTCAGCAGGTAGCCTTTCCAAGCATTTGGTGACACCAATCCCAAGCCATTTATAAATCCAGTTCTTCAGGAAAACACAGTTACTCTTTTTTCATTACTCTAGGGGCATTGCAACTATCTTCAGATATAAGTAGTTGTAATACAAGTAGAAGTCTTACCAGATGCCTGTCTGAAAGATTTGAACCTTTAGTGCAGAGCATTATTTTATGCAGGCCCCACAAAAGTGGGTATATAGAATAAAAGCTTTCTATATTTGGCAACTAAAATACAAGATTAATGAAAAAAGATTAAGGAAACAGAAATGACAGACAAATAGTAATAAGGTTCATTTACTATTTTGTCAGTATTTCTAGTCCTGAGTGTCAGCAGGCACAAGCTACTTCCAGTAGTTGAAGAGAGATAAAGTGTACTCAGAGAAAAAGAATACAACCTACTAGCACACTGAAAAGGAGAAAAACTCTCAGGTGTCAGGAGCACACTACTGTTTTCCAGTATAGATACAGTCATAATCTAGAAAATTTTACTGAAGTATTAACAGTACACTTCAAGACAGCGAATTTCTTCAACAAGATACTTAAAATACGTTTAGCTTTATTAACAGTTAAGAATTATTTTCAGTTTTTAATTTTTTACCAGAATGGCTTTTTCGATCACAGGCCAACATTTCCAGCATGTCTTGTCCAGTTTGCTCACCCTTTATTAGTTTTGATTTTGGTTTAGGAACCTGGTAAAATCAAGGGAGAACAACATTACTTCAGAAAAAAAAATGCTGTAGCTTTGTCACAGAAAAAGCAAATCATTCAAATTAAGTCTTAAAATGAAGAAACAAGTTTTTTTCTAACATAACAAAGATTCAGAGAAAAATACACCAATACATTCTCCAAGTATGTCATGTATCCCTGAAAAATCATGAGCTGATCAGTTACAGTTATTGCAAGTAAAATTAAGTTTGTACAAGAAAAACTAATGCCTATAATGCATGCAGTGGCATAAGAGGACAATCATTTTTATTTCATAAAGCAATGAACTAAGCCTCTCTCTCTTTTTTTTTTTTTTTTTTTTTTAAGTGCTGCTTACTGTCCACACAGTAAGTGCACAGAAACCATTCAATTTGTCCCCTTTCCTCCCTACAGCAATAAGCAAAATAACCAGTAGAGTTTTCAGATGTATGACAGAAGAGGGTATAGACAGCAAGAAACAGGTTTCTTAGCTTTTAAGAGTCTGATTACTTCTGATAAGAGCAATAGTTTAAGATAAACTCTTTACTTTATCCAAATCTTTTTGAATCTTTTACAAGTAGATCTTCAAAACTCGCCTGGACACCACCCTGTGCCATGTGCTCTAGGTGTCCCTGTTTGAGCAGGGGGGTTGAACTAGGTCATCTCTAGAGGTCCCTTCCAACCTTAACCATTCTGCGATTCTGTGATTGGGAGAGTGAAATGTATTGGGCAAGAAGGGCGTCTTTCCTTACAGAGAAAAAAGCACTTGTTCGCCTTAGGAATAAAAAAAAAAATTCAACATATGAAACACTTGCTCTGTATCATCTTGAGGCATAAACTACAAAAAATAATTTACCTGGAAAGCTATCAGGTAACACAGTGCTGCCAGTTCAGATACAACTCTCCACTGGGCCTCATTGTGTTGGGCCATTTTGAGCAGCAAAGTCCCTGCGTGCATGTAGAAGTGCCCCTTCATCTCCAGGAAGGTGAGAGACAACTCATCAATCCCATTCACATATGGTTTCACTGATTGAAGCACATGATCAAAACTAAAACATAAAGAAGACTCATTCTAAACAAAGTCCTAGTAAAAGCTGTCACAAATGTTTTAGTCCATAATATTTATTTAACTGTGAATCAAGCAAGTCCCTGAGTCAATGTCTACTGCCTCAACTGCTTAAAACATGAGTTGCTAACTATTATTATATTAATAAGTTGGACAATTGGCTCTCAAACTCCCTCAATTCATTTTTTCCCGATGAAAAGCATTCTCACTGAAAGTGGCTTGCCCTGCCCCCATTATACTGTCAAATAAAATGAAGAGTTTCACGTTTTTATCTTAGAATAGCATAAACAGGTCAAGGCTAGTACTTTTTTATTGTCCGAACAATATGAGATAGTTTATCGCTCAAGTCCAAAACAACATTCTTTTTCCCTTCTGAAGGAAAGTATATTTATATGCAAATTAAAATTAATTGACTCAGGATATAAATGAGTCATCTGCACAGTTGTGTACTGATTATTCAAACAAAATTTGCTTCTCAGTTAAAGGGTAACTTTGGGTTCAAGTCCATCAAGAACCATTCACAGTAATTAGCATAGAGTGTCTCCTCTCCCTTTCCTGAATGAGTGATGCAGTGAAATGCAAGTCTCATTTTGTGACAGCAAAACAATGCAACTCTAAACCAAAACCAATTTCATCTGCTCTCCCCCCTGCCCCAAAAAAATCAAATACCTTTCAAGTGATTCTTTACATTCTTGAACACCTTTAGAAGAAAGTGTCATTTTGACTAAGCTGGAATAGGCAAGCAGCAGATCTTTTTTGGTGGATCTCCAGTTAATTTTATCAGACTCTGAGTCTCGGATAGTTTCCAGATATTCCTGAAGGAGAAAGTTCAGAAGATACGAAATAGTCATCCTTTCATGAAGGCCAGGACAATACCTCTCCAAAACACACAGCAGCCACACAATCCAGTCTTCTAGTGAAATCTTAACCATGTTGTCCAGTAACAAAGCTCTAGGTGAAGAAACCATTTGCCTGAGCAATCCACTTTCTCATGGAACTGTTACATTTAACTCACCTGTTTAAAGTTAGAAACTCATTTGCTCTATAAAATTTAACCCTAAGAAGAAAATTCCAGTACAAAAAAAAGCATTTTGTAAATCTCTGCTGATTTCCACAAACTCGTATTTGGAGGAGTTAAGTCATTTGACCACCACTTTAGTGATACTAAGAGATACAACCCTACTAAAATATGGAAAACTATCGTAGGATAATAACTAATTAAGTACCTCAAGCGTCTTTACAACACAAGTACACCATTCCAAGCTTGATTGCAAAGGTATTTTCTTCTCTGCTTCCTGACAATGAAGCACGGCATCTCTGAATCTATTATTTGAACGGTAAAGCTCAACTAGTCTGATGTTTATGTAGACATCATCCGGTCTTGCATACAGTTCTGCCTGAATCAAGTCGAAAAGCTGATTCCATCCATCTTCGCCTTTACAATCCAATAACCGCTCCTATTATGCGGGAAAACAGCATGTAAATACTTCGTATCATGCGAATCTTTTCAGTAGTGTTAACAGTTTTCTTTTTCCTCCCCTTTGTAAAATAGTTTATCCAAACTAGCCTGGAAAGTTTTACATAAAGTTTGATAAATTAAAAAAAAAAAAAACACTCAAACATTTTTAAATAGAGGTGACTATAACAGAAAAATAAATCCCTAGAAGAGTTTTCCCTCTTACAAGTTGTGAGCAATGCTTGTGACACCATTTCCTTTGAAGGCAGTACACTCTACCAGAAGACTAACATGTTTAAAAATACAACCACATACACACACTTTAACATCTTAAGAAGGCTACTGCATAGCTCTACACGAAAACTAACTCATGTGCCAAGATGAGATTGTGTAACTCAGCATTTATAGAAGATGTGAGAATTATAGTATTTCCCAAACATACAGAAGTAGAGTCGATCACAAAGTTGGATTTAAAAAAAGGCATTGGTAAGCAAGAAAGTTAAGAGTTCATAGGCCTGCTATCTTCCTACCAACTGCATAAAAGATTGAGGATTTCTCATTTAGTCTTAATTTTTTAGATTTGAACACTAATACAATTTTCCTGTTCATTTATTTATTTAAAATAGGATTAACCTTAAAGACTTAAAAATTGTGTGAAAATATATGGCTTAAGTTTTCTGAAAAACTAAGAAAAAAAACACCAACCATAAAGAAAGTAAAATCTAATAAAGTTAATATTTAGGAATCCTAAAATAAACTAGTCAGTACGAAAGAGTTTAATGTGAGATGACACACAAAAAACTTTTGAGTCCAATTCTGAAATTTTTGTTAAGTCGCAGAGGTTAGAATTTGGCATTTACCTTCAATCTGTAAACGGCAGGACTTCCAGGGAAAAGTTTAGCAGCTCTCTCAACCCAGTATTTTGCTCTTCCATCAGTAATGTCATTACTGCACAGTAACTCCGCAATCTTCAGTACAAGATCTTTCTGTGTTGGATTCAACTCCACAGAACGCTATTTTTTTCCAAATATACACACACAGAAAAATAATAATAAAAAACATCTTTGATCTTGTAATAAAAACCATAATATAAAGCAGGAATTAAAGTTAACTCAGTACTCAAACAGAAACCCAGTTATTTGAATTAGTTATACCTGTTAGTATATACTTATAAAACACACTAAAAAGGGAAAAGACTACATTTCCAAATGTCACTGCTAGCTCAGAGCATACAGATACAAACTGCCAGATTTCAGAAGAACATAACAGAAAGGCAAAAGCCTGCTCTTCTCTGTCACCCACAAGCTGCTGCAGTTTGTGGGCTGCGGGAGCATGAAAATCTGTTGCCTGACACTATGTGGACACTTTTACATAAACAAAACTTAAATCAAAGTGCCTTAGGATTTCAGTAAGATGTGTTGGCAGAGAGACTTTCCAGCACATCCTCTACCTCCCACAAACTAGAACAAGGACATTTTTATTCATACTTTCATGTTTATATGCCTCTTTAATCAAAATTATTAGATTTAAAAAAAGAGAACACTATAGGTCTACAGTCTTCATTATTCCTGCTACCATCATAATCTGTTCTGGAGAACTCCATGAAGTGTCACATATCTTTACAGCAAAGAGCAACATATGATTTGGAAGATTTTAACAGCAGATTACTGAAAGAGCTGATACAGGACACAAAACAAAGAAGCAACGTGATACCATCTACTTCAGTAAATTAAGTGAATAATTCCCCCTGCTCCTCCTAAAGTACTGCACATTTCATAGTACACTTCCTCCAGCAATAGGCTTTTTACTGTGGGTAGTAATCTACCGGTGAAGATTAAAAACAAAAGCCCATTTATGAAGGCATAAATCAGGACAACAGGGGTCAGCATAGTACTTACCTTGTAACACCCAACAGCTTTTTCTATGTTATCCTCAGCTTCATAAAGTTGTCCAAGAAACCTGTGTGCTTTAGGATCTCTCTCCTGTACGTTTAGGTAGGTAGATACGTACCTACAGAGAAAAATCAGTAACCTTAATCAATTATAACTAAAATTAAAGATCATATGCCAAATAGGTACAGTCATAATCTAATCCGCTGCACAGGAAATATAACCATATTTTGTTCTTGGTTCCTCTCTGGATCTTAAAGGAAGGAACAAAAATACTACATTATTTTTACACATACATTTGCTATTTATTTCCAGCAAGTATTGTGCTTATTACAAAAAGCAGTAATTTACAGAAACTGTAGGAACTACACAGTACAACAGAATAAAAACCAAAAAGATGAGTTGTAGTGCCACATAGTTATTTTTCCTTTCAAAGTGCTATTTTACAAAGATTTACATGGCACCCAATACACACATTAACTACTGTCTCAAAACCACATGATATTGATCTTGATTTCTCTGGTCTACCTCATGCTCATTAAGCTCTTTTCTCTCACAAAGTGGTTACACAGTTTAGAAAACAGAACAACATACATCAATTTTACCTTTTAGCAAGTTCATATTCTTTTATTTCATAATACAGCTTTGCAAAAAAGAATCCTTTCATCGATTTCTAAAGATGGGAAAAGAAAAAGAAAAAAAAAAAGGATATGCATGTTTTAAATACACAGTACTTTAAAAACAATCAAATACGCAGACCTCCCCTTTCAGTAAGGCACAAAACTGCCTAAATGACTGAATTTAATAACTAGTCATCAGCTGCTCAAGTCCACTCCTCCTAGATGAAGTTCTCTGTTTTTTGGGGGTTTTTTGGTAGATGCAGAATTAAAATAAAAAGTAAGAGTCTTAGTCTGGTAGCCTTTGCCAGTTAACAGGAAAAATGAGTGAAAGAAAGCAACAAGCCCTTCTAGAGCTGCATTTCATAAAAACTTCTGACACGAAGTAGAGGAAGAATAGGATAAGCTACATTCATTTTTTTTTGCCACAATGTATCTTATTGCTAGTGAAGAAAAAAGATACTCACCAAGAGAGAACACTTGCCTTTTAGTTCTGCTCTAATATACTGTCACCAGAAACTACTGTTTAACTATGGATAGAAACTGTTTTTCCTCAACCAAGCCACTCATGGCCTTTGTGACAGCTCCTAAGGGTAAGGAATGTATTCCTGTAGATGCTCACCAGTGACGCTACAAGTCAGCATACACGACAGCAAACGGTGAGAAGTCTTTAAAGGTATTTTTGGAGGCACAGAACAAAGAAGGGAGGGGATAAAGGGAATTAAAAGGAGGGTGGAGAGGCAAGATACATGTGTACACATGCGTACACACCAGGCAAAAGGGGAAGTTCGCAGAATAGTGCGCAGCAGAAAGTCAAGGAAATGATGATCCAAAAAGTTGGAAAATGAAACCGATACCAGTGTAACATTTTACACACACTACACCCTGCCTTCAGCTCCTGGCAAGTTTCCACTGCCACAAAATCAGAAAGCTCTGTAACTATCTCACTAAAAGCATATGAATTATTCTCAAAATAACAGCAGGCTCCTATCACACTTGTATTTAAAAATTCAAATCAGAAAAAGTTTAATTTAACGCTTTGAGACATTTAAAGAGATTGAGTTATAGATCAACTTCCTACTTTCAGTAATTAAAAATAGATTATGGCAACTGCTTATGCAAGGATCTATTAGTATCTAGCTCTTCAGGGCTAGAGAACTGCTGACTTCATCACAAATAAAGACCAAGTAAAACAAAGTTTTCAGTACTTTAGCAACATGCTAGAATTCTAAAGTACAAGAACTTCACTTGATCTCTCGGTATCGGTTCAAAAGCACCTCTTGTTAAACAAAAATAGTAAAACTTCACCACAACGAAGAGGAGAGAAAAGCATTTTAGGAAGTGTAATAGAAATATTGAAGAGCATCTTTGATTTTAGCCAGGGCGAACTTGATGTTATCTGCTCTAAAGAGCAGCCAAGTCAAATGAATAGTCGCATGACAACTTTGTTGATCCTGGGAAAGGTAGAAATGTTACACACAGACCCTACTCTGTGTAGTTACCTGATCTCAGAGGACCTCTGCAGACCATCTACTGCAGCTTCCCTGCTTAAAACAGGATCAAATAGAGTAGGCTGCTCTGGGCCTTTTCCAGTCAGGTTTTGAATATATCCAAACATGGAGACTCCATAACTTCTGGCAGCTTCTTCCAGTACTTGACAATCGTCACCATACAAATAGTTCTTTCTTATGTTTAAATGAAATTTCCTGTATCTGGGTTTGTGTCCAATGGTGAGCATGGCTTCATTCATGATATACAGGACACCTCTAAATATTTTCAGGTTTGCAATAAAACAACTCAGAAGGACAAAACTGCTTGCTCTTCTAAATCTTTCAGGATTAAATAGCTTTCATGAATTGCATCAGCCTGCTTACTATTCTGATCTGTACACTATTTTCTAGATTTGATAGAAAAGTAACCAATCATGTGGAGCTCTTTAACCTTCTTTCCAAATACTAGATGGAAGTTGAGTTATATTTTTTCAGTTGTTTTCTAAATACTACTATTTCAAAGAAATGGTCACACAAAGAGAAACACTAGTCACAAAATACATAAAAGGAAACTAAAAGTCTAGGAACATGTGCTTCTCCCTTTACTTCTACTCTCTGCAAAGGCAAAATCTGATCTCTTAGGGAAAGGAGGAATTCTGTATGCTCCAACGCTTGTTGAAGTCTTTTTAACGCCACACTGGGGCTCGCCGGTCGCAGAGAGCAGCGCCCAGCTCCAGCAAAGCGGCCGGGGCTTGGGGAAAGCCCCTGCAGAGAGGGACCCCACGCTCCTCCTCCCAGCAGCTGCCCTGACTCCCCTGGGCTTGGAGCAAACACCGAGGGCCCGCGGGGAAGGCGGCCAGGCCGGGCCAGGCCGGGCCGGGCGGCCTCCCCCGCTCCCCGCGCACTCACCTCTCGCGGCGAGGACGCCGCGGCCTGCAGCGACGCCACATACCGCTCCACGTCGGCCTTGCTGCGCCTCATGATGGCGCCGCTTCGCCCGCCGCCACCACCGCCACCCGGAGAGGGAAGGCGGGAGCGAGAGGAAGGAGGAAGGGGCGCAACGGCCGCGACACCCTCCGCGCCCGCCGCCTCCGCCGGCCACTGCGCAAGCGCCAGCGCGCGGGGCACGGGGGGGAGGTGCTGCGCATGCGCAGCGCCGCCGGCGGCCGTTGGGGCCTGGCGCGGCGCCCTGCGCCTGTGGCGCAGTTGTGCGTGGGGTGGCGAGTGACGGGGGCGGCCGGGACCGCTGGAAATTACCGCTTGATCGCTTATTTATCACTTCTTCTTTGTCGCTGTTGTTACGCGAGCATCATGAGTGACCGTACGGCCATTACGCTTTCTCGAGGGATGGTCACGTAGGTGGGAAACAGACTTTTTATTGACCTAAACTGTGTCTGGTGACTCATGCGCAGCTACAAGTTTAACCCACGCGCGTCAGCTTTACTGCCGAGATCCGGCGCTCAGGGAAAAGAGGTTTCCAAATGCCCCCCCAGCTACAGTGAGAACCCCTTTTTTTTTTTTTTTTCCTGGGGACTTCAGCTGTGGAGACCAGCAGCATCAGTATAACACCCTGAGTTACCTTCTCCCTTCCCACACAGCACTCCCCACCCGCTTTTTTTACTTTTTGTGTATATATATATATATATATGTATGCATATATATGTACTTGCTCCATGCATGCGATTCTGTACGCAGAGCAAGGCCCCAACAGCGTGACACTGGTCTCTGTCTCTGTCGCCCCCCTGCCCAGTGGAGGTGGCAGCCTGAGTTGTCCCCAGCGTGGCTGCTGTACCAGAGCGGGAGCTCAGCACAGGTGCTGACCCTGCAGCCATGACTGCTCGGCTCTGCCACCACCTAGGGCGCCTCAGAGCTGGAGCAAAGCACAGGGCTTGCCGCTGCCGGAGGCAGGCTCACCTTCTTCCCCCCTACAGCTACATCCATTTGCCTTTTTAAATTGTGCTCCACTGTTATGTGTGGGCTTCAACAGGACTTCTCTTGTCCATGCACGATCCATCCCACACAGCAGAAACGGTGAAAATCTTTTAAGGTGTTCACTCCCAAATCCCAGTTCATGACCTTCTTTGAGAGTAGGGATTGTGGGTAGGAAAACAATAATAAACTCAGCACCTTTCAGGAAAGAATTTACAGCTATGTGAAGTATTTATAATACTGACAGGCCAGGAAGTGAGCTTCAATACCAGACCTGTCATTGTCCAGGCTGCTTAATTGCTAGCTCGCTCCTTGGCATTGTTTTTAATTAATCATCTTCGTGGTAATGTGCAGAGGGATGATTCAATGATAAGTCATTCAAAAAAGCATTCCCAAAGAGCGGCGTGAAGCTGAAGAACCCTCCATTCGAGACAGGAATCCAGCAATAATCATAAAAATACTTCACCATGAGTATGTTTAAGTAATGGCACATACTGCCCACAGAGGCTTCTGCAATCTGCTTTCTTGGAGATGCTCCAAACTTGACAAGAGCAGCTTGAGTATTGACCCCACTTTGAAGTTAGCCCTGCTTTGAGGTAACTTTTTCATGATATTTATCATCAGCCTTTGAACCCTCAAGTATCCCTGGACACTCTTAATGCTGCATCGTGGGGTCTGAGTCTGGAGGAGAATCATGGCTGCATGGTGCAAACATGGCCAGGCCGTCCTGGAGAGACACAACACCAAGCAATGTGGATGCAAGTTCATACCATTTGTTCTCAGGATTAGGGATGGTTCCCAAACTCTTTTTGAGCAGTAAAGCCGCTCAAAAAAGACATAGGTTGAGGGAAAAGGGTAAAAGTACTGAAAAAGTCAGCATAACATTAAAAAAAAAACAAGAACTGAATTACAATTTAAGTGGAGCATTGCTGAATATACCAAATCCATGACATAGCCTACCAGTCCAACACTGTTATTATGTTGTCTGTTCAAACATTTTTGGGAACTTGCGGCTTTCTCTAATCTTGAACACAGTAAGTACTGCAGTAGCAGTAACTACTGAACTGCATTGCATTCAGTAACTCTGCTGAAAAAGAAATACTCAGAAGTGCTCTATCTAGTGCTAAGCTGGAAATCTGAAATGACAATTATATTACAGTGAAAACAGGAGAGAGAAAAACATGATAGGAAGGTTTATATTTTAAACCTGGACAATTTGTTTCATCTGAGAAAACTTAGAAACTGTGTCTATACAGAAAACAGACAAAAATCTATTATTTACAAAATAAACCACTGTTTCTTTCATAAACCTAAAAACTGAATTAAAGTGGGATGCACTGGGAACAGCACATCTCCTTTAAATCAGAATAGTAAGTATTTAAACAGTCACACCTAAAGCATAGGGAACAAAGGGAGACTGGTTGCCTTCTCACAGATATCAAGCACTCATTTCAGAGAGATGATAACAAGTTACAATAACATAGCCTTTATTGATGACATTGGAAAGCAGGTGTTTGAAACCAGCTGTTTTTTCATAAACAGGAAAGGAAAATTTAATTGCTATGATGTAACTACATAAAATCAATTTAAGTCACTAATATAAGAAAAACATGTTTGCATACTTGACGATGTAGTATCATCAAAATTCTTAAGCAATTGTTTTTTGTTTTGTTTTTATATAAGGAGGATTTGCAAACACAGAAGTCAATAGTATAAAATGGTTAATGTTATAAGGAAGTCTGTTAATCTATGACCTTAGTCCTTGACAATGGCTAAAGAAACAGATCCCAGCAGGATCAAACCACATATATTTACACTCACTAGTGTAAAAGTAATATTGCCACTTAATTGAAATACGCATTTTCAATACTCTTCTAAAAATTAACAAAGCCTAGAAGCTAAATTTTAACCGCGGGTGTTCACATTTGAAACACGGTATTTCTTGAATCCTATTTAATTAAGGCAAAGCATGTTATCTTTTGAAAATACCTGGTATATAATTTCTGCATAAAAATATGAAATAAAAATAAAGCTGTATATATATATTTAATGGAACATTATTATCTATGGTCCAGCAGAATAAGGCACAAAAAGTAAATAAAATGCAAAAGTGTATATGGAAGTTAACAAGGTATTCTATATAGAATATAGCAAAATTCAAGTAGTTTTGAATGCTCATTTCTTGCAGTAGGAATACATATTTAATATAGGTATTTCATGCTAAGCCTGATGTAGAATGATTCATCATATAAGCATAATCTACTAAAGGGAGGGAATTTCTGCAGTGACTGCGTTTAGAAATCTGTCATTTTTCAAGGTGTTTGAAGACTTGTTGGTAGGACGGTTTGGACTAGAACCTATCAGTGGATTTCTCCATGAAAGAAGGCAACTTAATTTCTTGTCCAAGTCACTCAAAGGCCTGTGTGCATGCTCAGTCTGTACATTTACACTTTCAGTTATATAAATGACTCTACATGTACATGAAGTTGGACGCATTTACACAGTGTATTTTTTGCGGTATTCACAAGCAAATTTTACCTCTACATAGAATTCCATAAAGACGACTGTGTGCAGTGCATCTATTCAGCTGCATTAGCAGGGTGAAAATACTTTCAGGTGAATTGATATGTAGTTTATTCTATTAGTATGATTTATGTATCCACAAATCTCAAGGGATTTGAAGATACTTGGATTTGATAATTAAAAGGCATGCATCATCACTTGTTGTCTGATCAGAGTCTCAAAGCAGAAAAAAAATCCCTCAAGTAACATATAAAATAATTTTATAAAGGAATGGGAGAGCAGTCTTCACTTTCTTCCTACAGTCTCAGCTAGTTTCTTCAGTCTTTTCTTCAGTTCTAGAGGAAATTTCTCATAGCATTTCTTGCAGACAGGCTTCATATCAAACTCAACGAATTTATTCCTAAAATGACAAACAGGCAAAAAACAATCAGACAAAGTCTTAGTGGCAGAGATTCTGAAAATAAATAGTCAAATTAACACTCACAGACAAAAAAAATACAACTGCAATTTATACATACACGTAAGAAGTTACTTTCACAAAGTTATACATTGTGGACAGTAATTAAATTACTCTGTGGTGGGAGATACTTTTTTCTTTAACTCAAGTGCTCTCATTTATGAGTTGTGTCATTTAAAAAACTGTTCAGACTGAATTTTAGAGTACAACAGGCTAAACATGAGAATTGAAATAACAAATTAAGATTTCAGGTTATATGGAAATAGGTATTTTAGTTTTGATTGTCATAAACACATGCAAAAAAAACCTTAAAAGTAAAAGCATCCTTATCACTGACCAAAGAAGAAAAGAGCAGAGGTGATGGCGGGAAGGAAAGAAAAGTTTACAAACAGATTGGCTTTTTCTTTTTCTGCTTATCTTTATCCTTTGCTTCACGTTCCCGTTTGGCAAGTCGTCGCTTAAATTCATCTGGCATTTTCTCGTAACAGTGTTTGCAGACAGGTTTTAGATCAATTTCAACAAACTTATCCCTTTAAAGTTAAACATAGGAAAAATAAAGGACGAAAGAGAAAAGCATAAGATTAACTGAAGGAAGAACTGAGCAGAATGCTGAGAGATGTATATTAGTAAATGGAGCTAGAAAAAGAAACATGCGCGTTTTTTCTCAAATGTTTTACGGTATGAAAACCAAACAAACTAGTTAAACTATAGCAACATCTACACTTCAAAGATGACCACTGACAAGTTTTGCAGGCATTGCATGTATCTGATAAACTTACTTGAGTGTTAACTTAGTGTTGCAAGTTGAACAAGCAAAACAGTTCACACACCAGGCCTTATTCAGAGCAGACACAACTAGGACAAGGGGAAAAAAGAAATCGTTACCATTTTGGAAAACAGAAGTATGCAAAACTAAGCACATGTGTTCATGAGACATGAAGAACTATCATCTGATTCTCTTACCAAATCTTAAGGAACTACAACAGAAATTAGGCAACAGTTGGAAGGCCCATGTGGAGGTAACGTAGGGGCCTGTGTACAAGTGATAAAAGCTGCCTCGGAGGGTCCATGCACATGCGTTGGCCAGCAGTGCCAGTTTAAGATATTCCTGACCCCTGCTACTTGCTTCCATCTGATATCATAGCATGACCTTAAGCAACTGCTTTGCGAGGCCAAGTGGTAAACTTGAACTGAAAACCAATACAGCAAAGAGGTGTTCATGTTTCCTTTCTGTTTCATTTCTTGGATCCTTTTCAGACTGCTGTGCCTTAAAGTGAGTTGTGTTTGCCCAGCTGAAAAATGTGATGTGATGTAGAAGCAGCAGTCAGGACAGAACTGGTAAAACAGCACTACCCATTAAAAAAAAAAAAAGGGAGGGGGGATATAATGGGATAAATTGCTTCATAATATGCTCAAGACAACCTTGGACAAGATTTTATCTCTACTTTGGAGCCAAACTAAACATTTTTCTCTTTGTTCTGCATCTCTGTTCCACATTTCTGTTTGTCCTCTCTCTCCTGCAATAGACCTTCCAACTTTTCCCTGCCAAAATTTGCTCCTCCTTAATCTAAATTAGAGGATGCAAGAGTATGGTTTTCTCTTAAAATGCAACGTCATCAACAGCAAGCAAAACCAGAACCTTGTCGTGCAGAGCTCTTCCCACTTTTACTACTGCTGCACTGCCAGAGAAGCACGGTTTGTCTACAGTTGACATTTAAAACAGTTATATCAGTGCTCGCCAAAGTAACACTAGTCAAATGGAGGTTTTCACTCCCTGGAGATCTCTGTAATAATCACAGACATTCTCCTGAAAACCTGCTACTGCAAATGTTTGCTCCACCACAAAGAGAGGCAAAGAACAATATAGGATATTCACCATTTAAGACAGCAGGATTTTGTTCAAATTTGCATTCAGAAAACAAAAATTACACTGAAAAAATAAATGACTCATTATGTTCTGTTCAGGTTGGCGACTAGAGAAGTACAATAGAGGAGTCAGATCATACGTTGTAACAGTAGAGACAAGGGTATCAGCTTATCAAACAAGGCTGAATTTAGTCATTCACCTCAGTTTCCAGTTCTGCTCATTTTAGTGGGATTTTAATGAAAAGCAGGATGATATTTCCTCCGAAGAGTGTTCTAGTTCTGCAGGTATAGTCTAGTCCAGAAAATGTAGCTCTCACCCTATACTTACATGACTATGCACTAGATGATGTCTCTTTTTACACACCGGAGGCTTCCTCCCACTTGCTAAGGGCTTTGGCTTAGGTGAGGCTAATACTGGCATATGGTATTTACTTCAGGTAGGTGTAACTAGTTACATAATAACTTTGCATTATTTCAGGTATAATTATCTGCTCTTGGATCCTTTTTTTGGGGACTATTGGACCATTTTATCATTGGCAGCTATCAAAAAACCAAACTGAAACAAAACAAAATCTTGAAAAACTTAAAACATTTGCTTCCATCTAATGAGCTGCTGTCTTTACAGGATACCTCTTTCCACATATAACTGGTTTGTCACAGTTTGAGCAGCCTAGACTTTCAAAACACAGCTGTGTACGACAAACAGGCAAAGATCTCCAGGAACCAAACTGAACTCATGCAAACTAGAAATCATGGAAACACAAAAATCCTGTAGGGTGCCACTCATGCCTTTTGATACCTAAATCCCTTTTTATTCCAGCTTGGATCATGTTACCTAAATCTGTGTGAGATGCTCACTCTCAACATTAGGCATGTTCTTGGTTAAAGTTAGTGGGGCAGGAGCCACCTCTGTGCATCTCCTACAACCCCTGGCCCTTGCTTTTTACTAAGGGGTCTCCAGGTGAGCAGGGTTTTCTTCTGCCACCGAGTGACCTTCTAGCATCATGGGGCACTGTAAGGTACCATTCAGTCCCTGGGTAATCAGATCTGATCTGAGTTCTGATAAGGCAGGTTGATATTTCAGTGACAACACTGGGTATTAAACAGGGACTTTCCCACTTTGAAAATAAGCATTGAGAAAACAAACAAGCACTTACCGTCTCCTTCGATCACCCGATTGCAGTGGAAACACACATCACCAAACAGCTGAAGAGGAAGAAGTTAGGGATTTTTAATTGGATGGTTTTATCCACGGTGGTTTCTCAAACTAACAAAATTACTACATTTCAGCTAATGTGAACAATACCTTTCCTGTTTGTTTCAGTAAAATGAAGAGAATGTTGGTAACACTCGTTCGGTTTTCAAATCATCTCTTACATCATCTTGCTACAAACAAATCTTTACAATATTAAAGATGGAAATATTTGTTTACATCTGTTTGACCCTCCCTAAATGAGATTTTGTCTTAACATTCCTCTAATCCTTAACATTTGAAATATTTCATTTGGAGTCATACATAAAATATTAGTACTCAGCCAGTTT
This sequence comes from Tinamus guttatus, assembly GCF_059628265.1. Taxonomy (NCBI): domain Eukaryota; kingdom Metazoa; phylum Chordata; class Aves; order Tinamiformes; family Tinamidae; genus Tinamus; species Tinamus guttatus. The sequence continues at coordinate 2,220,927 of NW_028288564.1, read as the reverse complement.
AGCATTTGGATTTACATGCATGACTAGAGAAACATATTGCTGTTTCTGGTGAGTACATTAGGGAAATGATCATTTTTATTTTTCTGAATAAAAGAAACTTTAAGACAGATTTATTTTTCCCTGACACTTAACATTTGACCACAGTGTTACGGTCCAGGAAGAGCCTGTATGTTCATAATTTCATGTACTTTTTCTACCTGTAATAGTTGACCTACTAAAAGACGTCTGTTCTACATACAGTTCTTCTCTGTTGCCAAGTTCTTGCTCCACCATGACTGCAACACCATTATTAGTAATGTCATTATGGCATTTATTATCTACAGGTACGCCACCAACATTTCAGTCACCTGCCCTTGGTCACTGACAAATCAAAAATCCGTCTGTAATGAGTAGATGCCTTACAACTCCCAAGTGTAATCCCTCCTCTTGCATTTGCAAGCTAAGCAGTGTGCCTGACACCTTGCAGGCGGCTTCTAAATAATAATAATAAAAAGATGCATGTGTGTGTATATATATATAAAAACAGTGCTACTGCACTACGCAATTACAATTAAGGGCGTCTAGAATGAGATGGTAACATTGCTTATGACTCGTATTTAAACGAAAGCGGTCACTAGGTGGTGTCCTCTGACAAATGAATTCAGCGTTGGCAGTCTTCGGGGAACGCTCGAACACACGGCCCAGCATATTTTAGCATAAAGTCATCCTAGAGTAACAGCTGTAAGGAAAACGAGCTACTCGCTAAGGCCTAGAGCTATAGCACAGCTACTGAGTGACAAATCTGCTTTAGATTATTGGGGAAGACTGGGGAAGATTAGCTACTTTGATCTTGCAGACATGAAAAACTCGTAATAGCTCTACGGAAGTAACCTTAGAGAACAACTAGATAGATACTCATTACCCTGGCCAGCCTTTGGCAGGCTTTTTTTTCACATGTGCAGAGAGAAACCTTTATAAATTAACTGTAATAGAACATCTACTGATTTTCAGTACACCCACAGATGACTGTAGGAAAACAGGAGGTTTTCATGACTTGTCATCTCAAAATAACAAAACAGAACCACAAGTTTACCAGCGATACATTTTTAAAATATGCAACCTTACCTGATTGTAGTGAGTTTCACAATAGGCCAAGCCTTTCCTCTCATAGTGACGATGACCCAGGAATGGCTTTTCACATTTTGCACAAACAAAATGCTACAGAGAAAATTGTACAAATATTTTTTTGTATTAGTTGGAAGCAATGATGTTTTTATTCTGTACATTGAACCAATCAACTCAATAATGCATATCATTAAAAACTAGTGATTGAGTCGCACCATCTCGGAAAGAAGAAATAATACTCTGTTTTGTTTCTATACCTAGAGCTGCAATATAATGTTCCTTTTAATGTTTTCAATATTGTAATCCAAAAGTTAAAAAAAAACCAAGGGATTCTGGTACGACTTTAAATAATTTACATTACCACAGTTTCCTGAAGAAAGCATTTGCTAGAGAAGATTTTCAAAACAACCAAAGGAATATGGCTGTGCATCTTCCTAACTTAAACAGAATACGTGGAACTAAATCTCCTACAGGGCCTTGAAATGTAATCTAGTACATGGCCACGAACCTCTCTCATGAAGAGCTTAAACATATTTATGTGGCAGGCGACCATGCAAAATAGAATAGTATCATGATGGCTGCTAGTTAAGGGGTTCCCACAGAACATTGCTGCCTTTCTGGGAACCGCTTTGCACTGCAGCATCTCCTTCTATAATGATCTCATGTTGGTTATTAACTATTTCTGCAGAATTTCCTCATCTTTTCACTGAAACTGCTCAGCAAAGTTCCAGAACTAATGTTCACGTTTACATTTGTGAAAGACAATAAATGATCCATCGTCTACCTCCACATGCCACTGCTTGCCCATGGCATTCACCACGCGTCCTTCGATTGGCCTTCTGCACGCTCCACAGATGGGGACACCCATTTTGTCATGGCAGGGCAAACAATACAGCTCTCCCTTCAACTCACGAGCATCGGCAGTCAGCTCCTTCCTGTGCAAGAGGTAGTGAATTGAGGGGATGAATAAAGGAACCAAACAATCGCATCCCACGAGTGTTGCTGGGGGAAGGTTGAATTTTTAAGCATTTACTGCAGAAGCTCTGTTTATGCTACAATAACTGATTTAAGTAGCAGCATCAAATTCAATAACTGTCATTTACAAGATGGATTTCACAGTAAACTCGGAAAGGCCTGCTAAGCAAGGTGTGCTAACTCTCTTTGGAAAATACATAGTGAGATACTGTCATTCTGTATTCTGGTTATGTGATGCAAATGTGTTTGAAAGCTGTAGAAATGCTTGGCTTGCATTTGAGCCTTATTACCACCAGTTTATTTTCGATTTACATAAATATAATTGAAAGTAAAATGGACTCTTCTACATTTAGGTACATTTTCCCTGTTGTATCAAGTTTCAGGGAAAGAAAAACAAGCAGACACATGGGACAGTTATGCTTGTTCTTTCACAGGCACAGGACTGCATACACTCCGCTTTTTAATAGTTTACATAATTGGAACACCAAGACTGGCTAAACGTTAAAAGGGGCTGCAATCACTAATGCTCTCAATGGGTTGCCCCTGGCACCAGTCACAGCATGTTCCTCAAAAAAGCCTTTGCTGCAGCATTGAAACAAAAAGCTTCCTTTGCACCAGAAACAGGCAACCAATACATGTGTGTTATGTCCTGCAGTGCATCTTCACCTGCGCCTCAGCGCGGGTCGTAGAAACGTACAGCCACATAATTTGCATTTGCAAACACCAGTGAAGTGAAATGAGAGAAAACTTCCAACAGAAAGGTAGGCTTCAATAGGAAACAACAAGGTTTGCCTACAACTTCGCTAAAAAGAAGTAACATAAGCAAAACAGAAACTCAGAGAAAGAAGATCACTTTTTTTTTCTTTTCCTTTCATAGCAGAAAAATCAGTTTTCATTTTGCTGCTGCAGAAACCATTACCTGTGCCCAGCGTTCACCCCTTGTAAGACGCCCTTTTCCTGCACAACCCCTCACGGCTCCCCGCGAGGCCCAGGCCCCTCGCAGCACCAGCTGTGAGAGCCCAGAGCGCCGCTGCATCGCCCTGGGAGGAACAACCCGATGGGCAGCCCTGCCTCGCCTGGCTGCGAGCCCTGCACATGCCCCGGGCGAGCGCTTTAACAGGCAGGGGGATGGCCTAAAGGACAGCGGCGCTTTCCCCTTTGCCTTTGCAGAATTCGCTCACCCGCAGTTTGCACAGTTGAAGTGATCGGGGTGATATGGATCGTTTTTGAATATGAGCGGCTGTTCGTCGATAATGGCATGGCACTTCTGGCAAATGTACTTCCCGAGGCCTCTGGCTTTCTCCCGGTTGTGGCAAGGACGGCAGAGATGTCTAAAATAGCATAAAAAGAAAAAATAAATATTGCTACAAGGCGATGCAGTGCAAATTACAAACCAAACATCAACTAGAACCCCATTTCCATCAGGCTTGCTTTCTAGGAAAAAAAAAATCTTAAAAGCAATGTGTCTGTTAGGCAAGCCAAACTCAAAAGAGGGAAAGCTATCATTTTTTTTTCTGTAATCACAGAGGAATGATTTCTTCAGCTCATTTGGATCTACGCTGTGCTGAAACATAGAAGGCAAAGTTTGCTATAGATTGTCACTACTAAATGTTTTACTCTGAAAATCTCAAAAATTTAGATGGGAAGTTGGATAACGACACAGGTCTTAATTCTCTAAATAACTGCATACATACCATTAAATATACAACGTCAGTGGCCTTATAATCCACTTGAAAACTATTCTTGTGATCACAGTTGGTAAAAATATCCTACCATGTGAAGGATGTCACTGAGCTTTAGGCAATTATTAAAAAATGAGATGTTAAACCAGACTAAAATTGGAAACCCAAGTTGAACAAACAATCTAAGAACTGATAAAAAGACAATACTCCTGCATCTGAAGGAGGAGTGTGCCTCACTAACGTAGAGTCGTTTTATTTTTAAGTGTGTAAGAAAACTTTAACAAGAAAAATTTTAAAGGCACTGACTGCGATAGTGCACTTGACTCTGAAGAAACACAGCCTGAATTTCAAGGTTGTAGTAGATAACTATGCATACAAACTAGTGAAGTGTTTATTTAGGTATCTAATCACTACAGTGCCTGTGACTTGAAAACATCAGTTACTGGAACTGTAGCAGAAAAATATGATCGTCCACTTGAGAAAACAAAAAAAAAGGGATGGGCTGGACTTGCCTGCCTCCCTCTCAGCACTTTCAGAATGTTTTCCCTCTTATTCTATATCACAGTGTACCCTGCTGGCTCCAGAATGGCACCAGCTAGACACACACCTTTGGTGAGAAATCAGGTGATGAAGTAGATACATAAACTACCAATATCATAAATGTTTATGAAATATTCATTCTTAATATTTACATTTCAGTTTCGTGATGCCCTCTTAAGACTTCCAGCAAAAAGCACTTCAGTCACTTTATGTCAGCTGGAAAGCTTCAGGAACCTTAACCTCTGATTCCCATCTCTCAGTTCATGATATTCATCACCAGTATAGAAGGAAAGTGAAGATCTACCTGCCAGCGTTCTTGACAAATCCAATATCTGCCAATACTTGTTGGCAGATATCACAGCAGAAGCATTCTGGATGCCAACTATTGTTCATAGCTTTAATAACACGACCAATAATGAACTCACCTGTAAGAAACACAACATCAGGATGTAAAAGTTAAAAAGAAAACCACAGTTGAACCACTGCAAAAACATTATCATCCCCTCCTCACCTAAAACCCTCCTCCTCATCTGGTGGGATGTGTTGCTGCCGATACTACAGCTCTGGTTCTAGACTCTGGGATATGGTTTCAGTTGTTCCTTTGGTATGGAACAAAAGCGAATGTCCTCACCGAATCACAACCTTCTGTTCTTTATATTTCATTCCTTCTACATACACTTCACTTTCTCTAAGCTTCATGATTTTCAGTCCCTCTCCTGTTTTAATTTATCTGATCTCCAACTCTTAGGAAATACATGGAGTTCCTCATATAATATGACTTCCTCTTCTCCTACCCATTTTTTCATCTTTCTTTCACAGAAAGGCAATTTTCAATTGTGTCTTTTACATATTTTTACTATGCTAGGGTCTGGAAACCAAGATTTGAAGGGGCTCTGCACTCCCTGTGCAACTGTGCTCAGCTTGGGTGGCTGCAAATAAACCAAGGAGTCCAACTAAGTCTGGAGAATGGATTTATGGACTTAGGAGTCCTGTCCTGTGAGACATTAGGAAATCAGCATGAAAACTACAGTTATGCCTGCACAGGGTGACTGTACTGCATTGGAGAGCAGCCATGGCTGCTACATATGTGATTTAATCCTCTCTGCACGAGCATTTGGGTGAAGGCTCCCGAGCGCTGCCAAAGCTCTGTCAGAGTGTGCTGGGAGCTCCGGCTCCTAGTGCTGAGGTGGCCTCGGCCCTGGCCCTGCAGGCCCTGCAGATCAGGCAGATGTCGAAGGGCAGCGATCGGGCAGGTGACATGCAAATGACATGAACGTACTCAGTACTCAGCTCGGGCCTGAGTCACACTCTCCAGCTAATTCGCTTACCCTGACTCCGTTTGTTGGAGTGAGTCAATAAAAAAAAAAAAAAAAAGAGGTTTTAACAGAGCTAGTGCTCTAAGGAAGCAGGGCAAGAGCTGCAGAGGCTGTTCCAGCTGAGGGGCCAAGCCAGCTGAGCAAGAATAACCCGAGATACGTCGCGGCACTCCTCCCTGCTCGCCCCGGCCAGGGCACTTACCGTGCCCAGCAAGAACTGGGTTAGGCTCCTGCAGAGAAACCGCTGGGTCCCCTCACCTGGCTCACCAAAGCGGGTACCAGTGTTAGGGGGCATGAGCGGACATGGCTGCATGTGGAGGGGGAGCCCCCCCCAGGGCTTGGCTTTTTGAGGGGCTGGTTAGGAGGTTTCCCAGACCTCCTGACAGGACTCCTGACAGAATGAGTTTGCATTCAGGGGAGTGAATGCAAAAAGGGAAGCCCTGGCATAAGGGAAAAACATGGGACAGAGGAAGGGGACCCTGCGGAGTGAATGGAAGAGTATATGGATCCCTCAGACATGGAAAGCAACTGGTCTGTGAGGAAAAAAAAAAAAAAAGTGAAAACCCTGGCTTGTCAAATACTTTCAGTTTGCTGATAAATTGCCCCAACCTCTTTCTGCTTCTACCCTGTTTGTTCAAAGTTACAGCTTCCAATTCAAAGGTCCAGAGCATCTGCTTCCCTCTTTCTCAATATTAACCCCTCCCTTTGCGCAGGGGAAAGGCTTTACTAAGAAAGACAGGTGAAAGTCACAGCAGACTTGTCAAGGTGTCACAGAAAAACAGAGCTTCAAAACTGGTTTAAGCAATAATAAAATAATGACGTCTCAGCCCTGCCCACGAAAGATGTGTCACACACGGGGAGCACCGTGGGGAGAAAAAAAAAGAAAGGAAAACAACAATAAAAGGACAACAAGCTTGGAAATGATTATGGTGTAGGAGATGATACAAGCATTTACATGAAAAGTGGCAAATAAAACGCTGCCCTCAGTGTCATGCAAGGGAAGCATCACAAGTTGAAGCCTCACAGGAATGTGTTTCAAAAAGACTGAATCATCAGATGATTATAAGACTAGATGGTAAAGACTGGCCTAGCTTCTTGGACAGGACAATTTGGATGAGTTACAATAGTCAAAACAGGTGACAAAGACTGGCTAGAGGGTTCCAGCTGCAGTTGCATGAGAAAGGCCATACGTAAGTGCATGCCTGTATGCGGGTAGGTTTTATCCTGTTAATAACCACGAGGCCATGAACAGCCTATTCACTGGATCACTGAATCAACAGCTAAGCTACTCACTCAAATCATACAAGTTTTTTTTTTTTCTAATCCTATTGTTTGATAACCTTTAGCAAAAGCCGCTCCCAAATTTCCCTAAAGTCCAGCTCATTCTGGAAGCTCCAACGCCTGCCGGACAGGGCCGCTTCCAGGGAAGAGGGACAAGGGCTGCAAACCCTTCCCCAGCCGTGCATGTTGGCGTCCCACCCGCGGTCAGTATGAAGCATTTCACCTTGGGGTGACACTTACCGCACTGATGGCAGCAAGGGGCAAACAGCATTTGAAAATCATGTTCGCAGTATTTCCTCCCTTCAAACTGCAAATGGAAAACAAGCCAAGATTTAGAGATAAGGAACATGCCCTTAACATAAATACTGCAACGTACCAGCTTGTTTCCAGATGCAACTGGGCAGTAGAAGATAAGAGGTTGCACGGAAAGCAGACAATGTGCTAGAAAAACAGGCATTAAATTCACCCACCTTAATTCAGCTGCTAGCTAGCATGTAGAGTTAATAAAACTCTATTACTTTAATACTGCTGAGAGCATAGAGCAGTTTTCTGTGTCACCCATTTACAACACAACAGATGTTTACATTTTGACAGGCTGCTGAAAAGTTGATGCGACTAACTGAATGCTGGGCAGGAAATTGGCTTACAGAAACCTTTCTGAGGGGGAAGCATTTTCCCTGAACCCATTTGATCTTTTCCCCATTCTACATTTCCTGTAAAAATGGCCCGGTACCCGGGAGGAAATAAGCACAGGAGGAAGAAGAATACCCTGGGACAGATATCTTTGCAGTTTATCTTTGCAGCCGCAGAGCCAAAACATGAAGGGAAATAATGCTTTTCCTTCATGATGTTTATCTGAGGAAATTTTAAGGGACAAAATTCACTAAATCAGTGTGATGAAACACAGAAGCTGATCTTGAGGGATGTAGATTTGGATCTGACTTTAAGTAAAGCTTAGAAAAGTTCAGTTGTAGTTCAAGCTCATGCAGAAAAAAAATAAAAAGCATGTGGGAAAAAGCAGGTTCAAATAAATTCTGCAGCACTGCATTAGCAGCTTAGCTGAAGAATATGTAAAAACATGTAGACAAGTATGTCTTGAAATGAAGGGAAATGTTTAGATACCTTCAGGCACCTCATTACCAGACAGAAATGCCAAGTAGCATGTTAAAACCAGAAACACAGTATTAGGCATGCTATAAAATGTTTGGATTTGGATGTCTCAGATTAAAACACTGGGAAAAGGGAGATGGCAGGAAGCCCCCACTCCTTTTTTTTTTCCTGGATTTAACACAAAACAAAGCAAACTGCATAAAATATTACCTGCAAAAGAAGTTTTGGTGTATGGACAGAAAATACAGTAATATGCTTCCAGGTTAGCTGTTTTATACCACAAAACCCCAGGGGTGAAATGCAGTACAGGTTTAGTAATTATTGGTACAATATACAGAGCAATCGGCAAGGTGGCGATTTAATGAAACAGCCCACGAGTCACTGGAAACTTGGGATCCAAAACTTAGTTCTTGTGCTCAACCTGGATCATGCCTGCTAGGAACAGAAAAACACGTGTTCTGTACAGAAGCTTCCAGAAGTATAGGTTAAAAAAAGTTATTAAGTGTTTTTCACGAGTAATAATCTAAAACAGATGACATTTTTAACTGGAGCTTTTTACTTAATTGAAAGACAGAGCAATATTACTGTCTCGGAGGAAAACTAAAAACTTTTGGTAGAGTGAGAATTGTATTTGCTTCCTGCCAAACAATCTCGCAAAATGGAAAAAAACAGAAAGCTTCCTATTTTGTGTAAGCAGGTGGTGCCATGGAAGATGCATGGATTTGCTTGGGTTTCAGAGCCAGAGTTGGTCTGCGCAGACCAAACAGGTTTTGCGTCAGGGTTTGCGTCAGGCAGGTAGAGTAGGTTACTATTAAGTCTTGTTTATATTTTCAACCTTTTTGGGTTTGTTTATGCTGCACCTTGTGGATGACCTAGCAGTCCATCAATCACAGAAAATCACAAACTCCAGGAGCAAATCCCACAGCATGTATTTTAAGATCAAGATCATTTGACTGCTGGAGGCCCCCAAATCAAATATTTCTGCACATGACATTCCCCCTCGACACAGTCACAGAAGGGTTGAGGTTGGAAGGGACCTCTAGAGATCGTCTAGTCCAACCCCCCTGTTCAAGCAGGGACTCCTGCTTGACATCCAGGTTTCTACTAATTTAGTGGAAAGCCGGATACAAAAATAAGGCCCTTCCTCTAAAACGGGCTTTGCTAGAAAGCGAAGAAAACACGGCAGGTACGACTTGATGCAGAGGCACCACCGCCTGTGAGCTGCTGCTTTCAGGACCGTACCGCCTCGCACGGATTTCTGCCGGCATTCGGGACTACGTTCCCCCGTGCCCCGCGGAAGCAGGCGGTGCTGCTGCTCGCGCCCGTGCTCCCTTCTGCGCGGGGTTAAGCGCAGCGGGAGCCCCGCGGGGCCGGTGACACTGAGCGGGTGGCCCCAAGGCCCCGGCTCCCGTGGCCGGCCGGCGCGAGGAGCAGAGCTCCCGCTCGCTGCCTCAGGCCAACGGGGGCTGGCGTTGCGCGGAGGCCGGGAGCTGCGTTTTCCACTCCTACTTTACGCTGGTGAGGACATCAGCAAAAAATCCTAGGGAGTCTGGATAGGGAAAAGCTTTCCAGGAGCTGTAACCACCTTTAAAAGGAAAAAAAATAAACAAAAATAAAAGTTTTGAAAAAGTACTCCGGCAGTCTTTCCCTTCCCCAAGCAGTTGCTATTTAGCATAGGTGACACATCCAGCAGCAGGGGAGGGTGGCCCCGGGTTCCTGTCACCCCCCCACACACACACACTGCTCCCCAGGGAGCAGAGCCGCAGCTTTATCAGCGCACCGCGACGGCGCCCGCCTCTGCGATAAGCGCCCGGGTGACTAAGAGGGGAGGCCCCAGCACCGGCGAGAGGTGGGGGCAGAACGTGCCCTTTGCCGAGCGCTGGGGACCACTTCCCGGGACGCTGGCTGAGCTCGGGCGCAGAGCAAACACAGACTGGCACAGAGCTATCAGCAGTCCCTGCATGTACCCAAGGGGAGCCCGCTCGGAAAAACGTATTAACCTGCCCCACCTCCACGTGCATCTTCACCAGCACCACCACGGGCCTGAGCGCTTCAGCGCTGAGCCAGGGCCCTGCTGGCCGCACGGGGCAGGCGCGGAGCCGCTCGGACCCCTCACCCTAAAGGACCTCTCTGCAGACGGAGGGGAAGGGCCTGCCAAAGGCTTCCAGGGTAAAACAGCCACAAAGGCCCCGTGGAGAAGAGCTGCAGGCTCTTATGGTGGAGACTGTGTTATGGTGGAGACTGTAAGGGCTAGAGGCAGAAGGATGAGAAGGACAACCTGATGTTCACATACAAATCTTTGGATGTTTCCTTAACCCTAATCATTTTATTTGTGTAATGTGTGTGGCAAAAACTACCTATTCTTGTCTTAAACTTCCCAGTTGTCAGGTAGTATTTCTGAAAAACAAAGCCATTGCAAGCCTCTGCACAGTCTGAAAAAAACCCCAGGAACTCCTACTAAAACACGTTTAGGTACAAGGGGCTAATTTAATTCCCAGGACGATGTATCAACACTCACTCCGGACTTACTGTCTCTAACAGGAAGTATCACTTTGCAGCAAAGGAGGGCTTAAAAGCCAACCAAAACGAGCAGGGATGTTAACACTGTGGCAGCAGGAAGCCGAATGCCCCCGTGCACCCAGACACCAGTGGGCAGTTTGCCCCTGCTGATGCAGATTCACACAGGCAGGGCCACGCAGGAGCAGCGGAGGGGGCGATACTCCTGGCCTGGGTACAGACAGACTTCCTTTCGAATGCAGCCCTTCCGGGGGGGATTATCTCCTCTAGGAGGAGATAAAGGCTTCCTAGAGCAGAATTCCTCAAACTTTTATCTCCAAGGACCATCCAACTCTCTGCAAGAGGCCTATGCATGGCCTGACTGTGCCAGTAGGTCTTTTTTTTCACAGTCAGGAATAGCATAAATAAAGTACTCATCGTTTAGAGAAACAATATTTTGTTGTTTTAAAGAAATTTACTTGCACACATATTTTAGTTTTAAAACATTTGTGTCCCTCTACGCCTGCCTCAGGTCTTAACATGTCAGGACTGATTCTTTATCATGCTTGTGTGCAGGCAGCAACTCATGTTAGCAATTGGAAGATACTGTGCAAGTATCTCGGGGGTGTTTTGCTTTGCTTTGTTTTTAATTGCTTCTGCTTTGCAGCTCATCTTTGATGTCTTATGGCCCACTAGTGGCTCATTTACCACAAACTGTGCAACACCATCCCTAAAACACTGAGACAGCTTTTGATCCTCAAGCAAGGTGAGAGAAAGCCAACCCCAGAAAGCCAACCCCCTTTGCGAGGCTCTTACCCCAGCTGCTGCTCCCTGGCTGCCTCATGACCAAAGGATGTGGATCTGTACAACTGATTAAATGTATTACTGCAGAAACAAACTGCTGGGCTCTCGATACAGCGATACCACGCTGCATATGAGAGCACCTCTCTGTGCTCTTAACAAACTGCCAGAGCTCCAGGATACTACATAAATCCTATAACCACTATTTTATGCTGCACTACAAGCTATCTGAGCACAACCTTATCTCTACCTGTTTTGTGAACTGCTACATACATTTGAAGCACTGAATAAAATGGATTATACATAAAGTAGGCTTGAAAGAAAAACCTGGCACGAGAGCCTATTCTGACTCTGCATTATAGGTGCATGCAAACCAGGAATACCTTTGGGCAACAGTATTGGATGGGAACTATTCCTAGAGCTGCTCCAGGCTTCCGGTGGGATCACGGAAAGCAGATTAGAAAAAAAGAAATTTGATACTTATTGAGAATACTACCTTTAATCTTTCTCAGACTTTGCTCCTCATCTTAAAACTTCAGGTAATAATTCTCTATCTCACCGCCTCTACCTTTCCTTACACCAATTCCTTCATACTTTATGAGCTAGTCTAAAGCCCCTTTGTACTTCAATCTAAATCCCCACAATAGGGGAAGTGAAAAGAAAGCTGTATTAATATTAAAACACACAGCTGAGCTGGGAGCAATCCATCTTCGGGGAGAAAGCCAGGGGGAGTTGCTTTTGCTTTGGAAAGAGTTTAAGAGCTGCTAATTTAGGACATTTCAGTTTGCCCCCCCTAGGGCTGACCCACCTTATGCCCCATTGGGGTTTGGGGGATTGCACATCCTTCCCCCAGCAGGCTGATTTATGGACCAAATTTCAGTTGCAGTGCTGGCCCCACAGAGCTCAGCAATAAACCTCTCACGGGCTGCGGGACGCTGGGGTTTCACTCTGGAGGACAATTCTGCTCTGCGAAGAACATTCTCTCTACATTTCTGGTAAAATATATAGATTGCCTTTACAGACTGTAGGGAAGAATGTGGCACTGAGAGAGAAATCTCCAGAAGTCTTTTCTCAGCTCTGACAAGAGCAGACTGCACACCAAAGTCAGTCACACACACTGACATCCTCCAGGGTCGCACAAAAATCTTTCTACTTTTTTCTCTCTGCTGGGCATAGTCCTTCAGAGCAGGATTTTTGTCACAGCACTTTCGAAACTGTCTGCATTTACTTCTCGTACAAGGATGAGAAAGCAAAGCAAGGAGCTGGGGCAGGAACAAGCTGCTGCCCGGCCTACCTCGTAGAAGAGCCCTTCGGGGAACTGCTGGAAGCACTGGGCGCACACGAAGCACTGCTCGTGGTACAGCTCTCCGTTGCTGTTCACTATCTTCTCCGCGGGTGCAAACCCACCTCTGCAGCGCTCACAGATGGCGTTTGCAAGAGCATTTGCCATGTTGCTGTCATAAACGAGAAACAACGAGAACATTAGCCAAAAGATGCGACCCCGCTGATTCAATTCATCTCGTCCTTTTCCAAAGCCAACTGTTTCAGCCTAATGCTAAGCTGCTCGATGAAAGTTTTCCCGTGGACTTAATGATTTGTGGCATTCCCTCAGAAATGAAATGGTCATTTCATTGCTCGTAACTCTTTGGAAACATCCCCTCTAACAGAGTCTGATAATTTTTAATTTAAAAACAGATGCATTCAAAAGTGTTCAATGAGGGTACAAAGCAAGTCATTCAATCGGGTACTATAAACACGAAGAAAGAAATACATTACAATTACTGTAAACAAGCACCAAGAGTAGAAATAATTAACACCTTAGAATAATTTTCACACTGGTAAACATAAATGCTAAAATATACATAACAGTGGTTCAAAAGTTTTACGATACCAGTGTGAAAGCATATAAAGTATTTAGTCTAGCAGAAATTACTGGAGAGTATAAGCAGAGAAGGTGAACGATTACTCCTTATACAGTTTTTGCATAGCTTAAAGTCGGTTTAATTTTACAAATTCAGCACAGGCTGTCATGGGTCGGCATGCTGGAGATGCCAAAATATTCAATAGCCACCATAGCTGTTTCTCAAAGGCCTCTGGCTATAAAATGACAGAGTGGCAACTGCAAAATATCAAGGAAGTGGCTACTTCATTGGGACGAAGGCCACATCTGCAAGAGACAGTCCAGCTGCACTACAGTTAACTAAGAATCTAGTACCTGGAAAAGGTTTATTTGATTTGCACGTTGCAGATATTTTCTTCCTTATATCCAGACTCTCAGAGCTGTCCTCTCTGCCCCGGTATCACTTGATAGCAGAGAGCAAATACAGGGCAATGGTCTGGGTTCATGCAATCTGAGTACGACTGAAAAACCAGCAATTCAAACATCTATCTGGCAGCTTATTAAACACTCAGTGTTACTTTTACTGCACACATGCACATTCTGCAGCAAAATGTGCACATGTGCATACATCCACTTTGAGCACGTTTTGATACAGAGAGGAAAGGCTGTGTTGCACCTGTAGATGCAAAGGGCTCTCATGTTCAAGACACCAGGTCCTTCCCTCCAAGGCGCTAAAGCCTCTTGGCTCCCACTGGATGAAACAGCAACTGGTTCAATTCCTTGCACAGCAGCAGCGTTCGCAAACACACACCAATCACCCGGCTCAGAACAAGTGTCCTTAGTCTGCTCCTTACAACGTGTAGCAGGAAGAGCTGTACTCAAGGTCACACTGGATGAGCTATTTGTTATTCACTGTTCCCTTTATCCTGCCAGAGCAGAAGCAACCGATACCAAAAATATCCTCCACCCTCTTAGTGAAACGAGTGGGCAAATCTCAGAGATGAGGTGAGACCACAGAACGTTCTCCACCAGGCGTGACAGCCCCCACGCACACTGAGAAGCTGTGATGACTGTATGTACGAGCAGTGGTCGACTATAAAGGTAGGCAGTGCTCTCCGAGGACGGTGTGTGCTTCATGGGGGCGAGGAGGAGTGTGCTTTATGGAAGCTCAGCCTCTCTGCCCATCCCACTCACCACTCTGAATGAGCAGCCACCACAACGTAAACCGGGATTTTTCATTATCACATCAACAGTTCTTGAATACGAAGGATGCCAAGCTTAAAAAATTATTCAGTATTTTGTGCTGGCAGATGAAAAGTATAATCCAAACATGAAACACTGACACTTAGAAAATAACTACATGAAAGCACAAAGCTTTCCTTCTAAAATTGTAAAAATATTGGTCCACTTAAATTTGAAACACGTGTATGTAAAAACACCAACCCGCACAGCACTGCTGGGAGCAGCCATATAGTCTGTGCATTTCTCCGTAATAAGCTGATGGTCCGAACTCAGAACTCAGACAGACTGCTCTACAAATCCCCAACCAGCACCAGCTACTAATACAAATTCCTGACACATGCCATGATTAAGTCTACAGCAACGGCTCAAGTACTAGTTGGTGATTACAACAGGCAACGTATCAAACGCAGAACGGTGGCAAACATTGCCCTTGAGAGCCACTTAGGCCTGCGCAGAGCTCAGGTACTGCAAAACACATGCAGAGCACACATAATTGTACTGAAGTTACCCGCCGAACAAAATCAACTTACAATCTTGCATAAAAGTCACAGAACTCTTTGTAAACCTTTATGTCACTGTGCCTGCGCTGCAGCTTGGACACTGCTCTCTCGCCTTCGCTTCCCGCGGCGCTGCGGGCATCGGGAGCGACCTTGCGCGGGATCTCTCCATCCTCCGGGATCGCGTAAGGACGGGCTCTGCTGTGGAAATCCATGCTGCTCTATGCGCTTTTGCGAGCGTAGGCCCTGTGGGCTCTGCCACAAGGAAAGCCGGAGGCAGAGGCCGAGCCCCGCGCCACCGGCCTCCCCCTCGCTGGCAGCTCCGTGCCACTGAGCCGGGCCAGAGCTTCAAGTTAAGAGCTCGGCGCGGGGCGAGCGGCGGGCTGGGATTTACAGAGAGGCGCTGGAAGCCGAGGATCACATTCCTTTTCCAGGCTGCAACAGAAAGTTGGACGCTGCAGAGCGGCCTCGCTCCCTCCTGCTGATAGAAGCAGCCCGCTGGGGCACAGGAGAGCTGCCTTATGTGAGCGAACATGTTCACCAGTAAACTTGTCCACGGGTCCTTTCTTCCGAGGGGGATGGAGGCGGATTCCAATAATATCTTATTGGGGGCAAGCCAGCAGTACAAAGCATGAAGAAAATACTTCAGCCATGAGGTAAATATTGTTTTAATACTACGGTGTATTAATTGCATCGCAAAGGAAAAGAAAAAAAGGCCACAATTTTCTATTCCACTTACATCTCGTAAGTCAAATCTGTATTTTACTGAATATCTGAATTTATCCATAGGCATCTCTCTTCTTTGTCGGCACTGTGCGGGGGGTAGATACAGATGGGGAGTTTGTTTCCATTTTGCTTAACAGGTCCTTAACAGAACAGCCAGGTAAGTGACCTACAACAGGCGAGCAAGCGAAGCAGGAAAAATGAACCTTGGTTTTCAGGGAGCACTCTGTGCTTTAGAGCAGGCGGCTGTGACACAAAAACGCTTTCTAGATCCAAAAGCTGGAGTAGTTTGCTATGGACATGAGGGAAGTGAGAGGGCAGGACCAGAAGGAAAGAAGAAGGACGAGCAGTCAACCACTGCAGCAACCAGAGGGGTTTTCACGCTGCGGTTATTTGATGGCTGCACTCACAAAACTGGCACGAGCTGCTTACCGAGGAGGGCAGCACAAGCTCCAGCTCCGTAGCCACAAACCACCCTCTTTCCAGCTCTACCTGCCTAAAGCGCAGCCCTCGTGACAGCCACGGGACAGCCGGCTCCCAAGAACGTAAAACTACACACAGAGAGGGCCGAGCAACCGGCCTCCTGCTCTGCGATCCCCCAGCCCTGTCAGCAATCGAGTGAACAGCAAAACCGCACGCGTCTTCTCGGCGTGACGCTGGGCTTCGTGGCATCCAAGGAATGTGCTCGTCTGAGGAGGCGCGTGGGAAGGCGGAGGAGGACAGGAAGACCACGACTAGCGGGAACAAGCAGAGAAATCAGGAACGGGAACCCGCTGAGGATATGGCTGAAGTTCTACTCGAGGCTACTATTTTTTGACATGCCTTCTGCGTCTAAAACATTGTAATGACAGGCCACTGCAGGGAGTCTCTGTGGGGACCATTTTGGAGCAGATCTCCCCACCTCACCCGCACAGCTGGGCCTCGGGCTGGCAGGTAGCTCCCATCCTGCAAGCTGGGCACCAGTCCTACCGTTCTGCTGCTGCAAAGCACAAAACAAAGGGGCCAAACATCTGCGAGGGGGTTTCTCCCCTTCATATATGGGGGCCTTGCATATGCCTTGGCTTCTATACCTGCCTGTAGGTCTGGTGACCCAGGTCATGCCCGAAGTGCTGCGAGGGACAAGTTTTCACAGGGCAATGAGGTTGTCACACAGCCTGGCTGAGGCTCAAGCCCTATTTTAATCCGTCTTGGAGCAAGTCCAAGAGGGAGCAGTGCCCAGGCTGCAGCTCTAGGCCACGGGGGCAGGAAGTGGTGCTGGAATAAAGCGTTTCTGCCTGCCCCGCAGCGCCAGCGAGGAAAACACGGACCGTTCCCTGGGGGACGCGCACACAGAACGACTCCACCCTCTCTCTCCATGCTGGATCCCGACATACTCTGCACAGGTAAGTGCTGAGCATTTGCAAGTGTGAGGAATTCCAGGGAGACTCGGTGCAATGGACTAACAATGCTGAAACATCCGGATTCATACGGGTGCACTAGGGCACCGAGCTAAGGGCAGCGAGACAGTCTGCCTCCGCTGCCCTTATCTGTGACCAGCCCCACACTTGCTTGCATATTTTGTCCCCGGTCGCAGGAAACTCGCCTGAGAAGCTGCTGCTACTAATCGGGGGGTACTTAAGCATTTCTGACTCCCTGGGCACTCCTTCAGTCCCCACAGTAACCTCCACAGGTTACAGATCCATAGGGGCTTCTTCAGCTGGCTGCTGTGCAACCTCCTGCGCGGCTGCAGCAACGCAAGCGGGACGAGGAGTCACTGCAGGAAGGCCATGCACAACATCTCCTCCTCGCTTTTATCAAACAGCCATCTGAGGCAATAAGTAGAAAAAAAACCTTGCTCTGAATGCCTGCTCCATCGCTCTCAGAGTTTAAAAAAGACCCTTTCTGCAAAAGAAAAAGAACCTTTCTGGTAGTTTCCAGTATGAAGATTTGGTAATCCATGAATCCAGCTCAGATGGACATCTCTCCTTCTCTTTTTTTTTTTTTTTTTTTTGGTCACTTTGCTGGAGACTTGCTGCTAAGATCCAAGATAGACTGTCAAAAAAAATGCCCTGTATTTTCATTAGGGAATTCTAGGTTACTGTGAGGGGAGACAGCCCACGGGGAGTGAGAAGTGCGCCTGGATTCATGGATCTGCAGTAGTGGCTTCCCAAGGGTGTCCCCTGGGGTCTGGGACAAAACCTGCAGGCCAGCTGCTAAGGAAAGAGTCAGCAACAAGGTGAGAAGAACAGCGAGAGATGTAGCATTTAACTGCAAAAGCCAAGGAGGGAGGAAGGAGAGGGAGACCGTGCTCCCGGCACCCTGCGGCTCTTGTCAGGAGCCCGAGCGGGGCAGGAGACGCAGCAAGGGGGAGCGCAGCGCTCCAAGGGAGAGGGGCTGCAGGCCACAGCGCCCCGGGCAGCGCTGCCGCTCCTGGGGACTCTTAGCGAGACGGCCGGGCCGCGCGGCGCCTCCTTCCACGGGCAGCTGGGCCCGCGGCGCCAAACAAGGCGCTGGGCGCTGCCCGCGGCCGCGCGGGCCGATCCGGGGCCCAGGCGCGCGGGCCGATCCCGCTCCGGCCGTTCCCACGCAGAGGAACGGGAGTAAAAGCTCGCCCAGAAAATGCTCCCGCGCCTGCAGCGCCCGCAGTGCCCGCAGCAACTCCTGCAGCGAGCGCTTCGTGCAGGGCTGGCCCGTCTCCTGCGCCTTTCTACTGGAATTAAAAACGCTCCTGAGTTGCAATGGCTGCAGTTGTTGGTCCTGCAAGTGATAACGTATTTTCTATGTTAAGCTGATCTCTTAAAGTGTAGGAAGGTATAAGGAATCTATAAAGTAAGGATGGTATAAATTGTTTCTAGGAATAAAAATATACACTAACGGTAGGATTTGCACATGTGCACAGTCCTGCTCTAACTATTAAAGGGGCTGCATGCTCTTAGAAAGGATGGAGAAGCCTCTCAAAAGCAGGGCTGTGAATAAAAACAAGGTGAACCCTGAGTGCCCACGAAAGTTTCATCCTTTACTCTTGGCCACAGAAAACTCGACTGAGCTCATGCCGTGGGAGTTTAAACAGGGCAAACCAAAGACAACCCGAGCTGTTTCGTATACTTCACCATAAACTTATTCTAGCATAAACATGTCCAAAAAATGCTTTGGTCTCTGCAAACAGAGAGGGTTCACATTCCATCTCTCCATAAGGAAATGAACAGCACTGGAATAAGCAGGTAAGCAGCACCTTCCCACACAGCTTCCACCCATTACAGAAGCCCAGTAAAAAATAAGTTTCTAGCAGAATTTGTAGAGGAGGATAGCATTTGAACTACAGTACTTGCCGTTGTAAGAAATATTTCAGAAAAAAAAAATCTTCCTGCTAGCTACAAACATTAGCAAAGACACACAAAAATGAGCAAGTGTTATTTTTCCTGTGTACAGCTATTTAATCCTTTTTAAACCACCATCTCCCCCCATTTTTTTTTCTTTTTATTTTAAATCCTACACAGGCAAGTAAAAATAAAAAGGAGGGCATCATATATCAACAGGTTGCAAGGGCTCCAATAAATCTGTGCTGAATGAGACACAGCTTGCTATCAGCTATTCTTAAAACTGCATCCGGAGGAATCGAGTGCATGTACACTTCCCTAGGGCAAACGTGCTGTATCCGAATGCTTTCAGCTCAGTAAACTCTGAAAACTTTAAAGTGCATTTCATATAGGAGCTTTATATCATGTTTTGTGATTTAAGAATAGTAAGAAGGTCAGTTACTAAATACTACACTAATTACTACACTAATGTCTCTAAGAAGCTTGTTCTATAAAGACAAATCCTTTCAAAGAACAGGTGAGACTACATCGAGGCACCAAACTCAGAAACATCTTTCTGTTTGGACATAAACAGAGAGAACTCCACAACACCAAGTCCGGTCAGCTCAAAAGTCTGAACAGGTTTGAGCAGAGCAATACTGAGATTGGCATTGAGTATTAAATACATGTCATCTGTCATTAAATTCACCAAAAAGGCTTCACCGAATCCTTAGCGCGAAGGCGCTTAGCGCAAAGGCCAGCGTTAACCTTTGCTGCTGCCTTCTTACCCATCGGCCTGCGCCGGCTGTCACTGATGTTTTTATAAGCCGAACGCTGCGACCCGAACAGCTCATCCAGGAGCTATAATTAACGCCTCGACTAAACATAACATCCAGGCTACCGTGAAAGGCTCCCAGTGTGTCCACGAGGTTCCTTATAGGGCTGGGAGAACCGTCCGCACCAGGCGACCTGGCTCTAAACGACGTTCCCGTTATAGGAACGACTCCTCCGGGACACCACGCGGGGCACTGACCTTCAGCCAAGGTGCCTGGGACAGGGCTCCTTGCCTCTCTGGGAGGCACGTCGGTTCCTTGCGGATTTCACCATTAATGCTATACTTTCCACTGCATAATCTCCCCTTTCATCTTCACTTTTCATCTTCCTTAGGTTTATTTTCCTATCCTCGTGCTTCTCATTGTGGAATGCTGCTCAGGTTTTCATCATCTGCATTAAACATTTTGGCTTGGGAAGGCAAAATGCAGTAAAGCAAATAGCTTTTGAGCCGTTTCCCTTTTACATAAATTACATTTCTCATAACAGAAATTAAATTTTAATTTTTAGGTCATTTTGGTTTCTGGTTTCACAGCTTTTTTTTTTTCTTCAAGCACTCCCTGCAATATTATCAAGCTTTAAAAATAGCACAGCATGAAAGACAGTTAAGCTCTCCGCAATTAAAATAACAGAACTAAATAACAACACTAATATTCAACAGGTGGAAGAAAACAATGTGATTTATGTTCCTAAGAGTCAAGCATGAGCAATATACCAAGAAATGAAGCTAAAAAAAATAGCATTACTTTCTTACATCATTACAGTGCTCTGGACCCTTTGGGTAACGCCACCTGAAGACCACCTTACCCTTTATCCTTATTAGTTACCCAGCTGTAGTGGAAACCATTTCAAATATGCACAGAGCTATTTCAGTAATGGCTACAGAAAAGCAAGACTTGCCAAGCATTTACCAACCTGAAGGCTTTGCCAACCACTGCTGAAATTTCTAAAATCATTTTTCAAGCTAACAGTTGACTAATGCTGAATGCAGCAGGAGTGAATGAATATAATACCGTGCTTTAATTATTAAATTACATTGAATTAATTTAATTTAATGTGTAATATTGTGATACTACAGACAGACTTGGGAGGAGCGATGTAGAAAAAAAATCTTGGCAGGATTAGCTGAAGGTGCAGAGCAGGGAACAGAACCTGGTTTATTTGCTTGGTGGAAGGGAAGCAAAGGAAAAGGGAGAAATATGGGATTTTTTTTGCCTTGGATCAGAGGGCTTCCAGCCCTGCCAAACCTCCTTTCTCTCTGGTAGGTCACCCTGAGTAAGTGGGTATAATTTGAGGATTAGCTTAAGAAAGGAGTGTAGTTTAAAACTAAGCAATTGCTTGTACACTCCAGGCAAAATTCATTACCCACAACGTGGCAACTCGTGGAGCTATCCCAGAGCTGCAGTGCTAGCGCGTACCATCAAAAAAAGGAAAGGAGAACCATACAAAACAGCAGATGAAAAGCCTATCACCAGTGCAGAAAAACAGCTAAAAATGTAATTTTTCCATACCGGAACAAGAAACAGACTAGCCAGGGCAGTTTTGAGTCATAACTCTGAGTGGATTACATTTTTCCAGTACCTGTAGAGCAACACAGAGTTCAAAAGGTCTACGGAACTCGGGATCAAAAACTTTACAGTCTGTGAAGAGCACGGCATGCGCTGATTTATCAGGCTGGAAAAGGAAGTCTCGTGTCTGCTTCACTTTATCCATTCATTCCTTGCTGAAGCAGTTTGAATCTTTGGACTCCTGTATTAAAAGAGTCACGGTTGATGAATGCTGCCAGCTATTGCCAGCTTTGTGTGCCAAGATTATCCGCATTTGATTTTTACGAGATGGATTCAGCTCTTTTTATTTTATCTCTATCAAGCCCAGGAGGCAAACAGAAAAAGCAGAGGCTCAAACAGCTACCAGGAAATGTGTTCTGTCACAAAAGTCATGCAAGAAATCTCTCAGCAGTGCACCCGTGTTGGCAAAATAGGCTCTGCTGCAGTCAAAAGTCATCAGGCTTCGTCCCGTGGACGCATTAACACACATATCACAGGTGGGCTTACAGGAAGACTTACAAAGACGAAAAGGGAACAGTCCCTAAAATTCCTATCGCAAAACAAGTGAAAAAGAAAATTTCACAACCATGTGCACATGGTGTCAGATAATAACATGAAAATTGGGAGCATTGTGTGTGCTTGGGAAACACATGAGGCTTAGGGAAGCAAGATGAGACCAGATGAGTTCACAGAAGAGAAGAATACTGAAAATCACAAACTGTTGAGGAAGTTCCTCAGCCACGGGTGACTGGGAGCTGGGATTACTGCAGTGGGGAAATGCCATAAAAGCTTGCTCTTCTCTTATACCCTCCCTCCATACGCATCAGCTTTTGGACACTCTCAGAGACAACACACTTTGCAAGATGGACTTGGATCTGACATGGTGCATTCCAATGTTTGGAGGTCATCGTGGAAAAGGCTCATGGCTCTGCCAAGCTCATCGTGCCTGCCAGCTTTGCATGTGCTGGAACGGCTCAGAAAACACGGGAAAGGAAAACAAGAAGGAGGAGACCTCAAAAATAGTCTTCAAGCTTGCTCTCCATCATGCCTACGGATTGACAACTTCTTTTATTTAAGTGGCAACATTCACAAAAACTGTAGTTTCCTCTTCTCTGCGGAATATTTGTGTGTGTATGTTCACAGTTCAGTGTGACAGACTGCATTCAAAGTTAATTTTACAGAAAAATAATGGGGAATAGTGAAGAGTCACATTACACATCACATCACATGTTTACAAAACACCTTTGATTCGGTGTATTCAGAGCATATGACATACATAATTTTTTTTTTAAAGCTACAAATTATATTTATCCAACTAGCACTGTAAGAAAGAGCAAGGAAAATCCTGCAGTCTGCTACAATCATTGAAGAATTTACTGAAATCATAAATTATTACAACGAGGCTACAGAAGAGGAAGAGTAGTAATTGCTTGGCTTTCTGTTATGCAACCTCCGGTCATTTGGAGTCAAGGAAGGTAACAGTCAGGGTAAGCAAGTCAAACAAAGTTGCTTAAGCGTTATTATGCAATACAAAAGCAAGGGGTGAGTGAGAAGGCAAAGGAAAAAAAAAAGGGTGTGTTCAGCATCAGTTATTTTAACCCCTGAAGCAATTAAAAGCACAGAAAAAAAACGTAAAGCCTCTAGCCATTTGGATGCCTCAGACTATGGCTTAACACACATTCTAAATATCAAAATATGAAAATCATGAAGCATATTTTTGGTTGCTGGGAGTAACTATAATTAATAAGTCAATGGTGCATTCATACAGACAAATCCTCTCTCCAATTGGAGCACCCAGCAGATGAGCCCAAGTGTTTATTTAATTGGCATTTCTAAAGTGCCTGATCCAAATACGGTTGTGTATGTCCCAGCTCCCTGCTGCTCCAGCAGTGCTTCTAACCACAATGATGAACTGTAATTTTTGTGGCTGAACTTTTATTTTCAGACTCTTCCTGGTTTAATAAACCAGGTAGCCTCTTTCTTTACCAATGTACTGAATAATTACTGCTTTACGAGCTCATCCTGGCACCACGAGGAAGCTGCATATCTGCATTAAGGAAAGTGTAATTATTTATGCTTGTGACGCTGTGAAGAAATGTTACCATTGGATTCAGGGAGTTTAAGGATGCGCTGAGTTAAAGATTGGTTCCACTCCCTCCTAATTCCAGTATCTGGAGGAGCCTGAAAGCCCAACAGGGTCCCTGCTTCCCCAGAGAGTTCCCTACCAGCATCTTTTGCTGTCTCCCCAGGAAGGACAGGAGGTCTGTGGGGCAGATGTGGCTGGAAACACTTGCACATCTTTGCTATCTACTACAGACACAGAGTGGGGAGCTGACTGGAGGTCAAGGAGACTTACAACCCTGCACAACTCCCAGAATGCCAGATTTCATTAGGGAAAGGAGGCACCTGGGCCTGCCACACTGCCAGGATCTTGCATGAAGCTTCTGCATGAAGCTTGCTAACAACTGTTGGTGGCGGAAATGGTGAAAAGTTTGCTAAAGATTTGAGACCAATCTCTTCCAAAGTTGTTTACAGTTTTAATTGCACTTGTTTCAAACTTGAAGAGACAGTTACTGACAACACTTTGATCAAATGTCTTTTAAGTGTAACTGTTATAAATAAAATAAATGAAATAAACTGAGCATTGCCCTCGCTATTCTATTGCTATTGTATTGAATTTCAGAAATGAACAGCATTACTTATTCAATCACCATATTTTAACAAAGGGCAAGCAAGGAGAAAGGGGAGATGCAAAAATAGCAATAGCATGCATAGTATATGATTAATCATGAGGAGTCACTTAATAGTAGTTGTAAATATATCTTTACAGTTTCCTTTGCATCCTGTTCACTGAAAAAAAAAAAAAAAACAAGGATGAATAGCTCAGTATATAGGAAGAATTTTTTTATCTTCTTTCCAACAGACAGGGCAAGGCAAGATTTGCCCAATAGGTCCTTTATTTAATTCACCAGATCAACCTAGATGAGACAGATCATGCCTTCTCCCAGTCTCGAAAGCAGCAGCGGAGTTGCCAGATTTCAGCTGCTGCTTCTGCCCCAGACAAGGGTGACAGAGCACCTGGAAACCTCCCGCGCTGGGTACTCTGAACCCTGCATCCTCCATCAGGTAAGACCGCACACTGGTAAGCCTAGTGCACGCAGCGGGAGAGAGGAGGGCGTCCAGGATCCCTGCCCTAATGGATATCCCACTCGTAGTCCTGGATGTGCTCTGCAAGTTCAAAACAAGTATGAGCCACCCAGACCTCCTCTTCCTCGGGGCTGTCAGGCTGAGCTCCCAGGGAAGTTACTGAAGCACTGGCAGCATCTGTAACAGGACGCTGAAAGGCATCCAGAGACATTTCAAGGTTAGTTAATGGATACACAGAGTGGGGGAGAGGGCTAAATGGACGCTGTATTTTCCACCCCCTGCTTCCCCCTTGAACATGCTGCCAGCACAAGGGACCTTTTACCAACTCCAGATGCCTGCTATCACCTGGGCATCTGTTACACCAAGAGGAGGTGGGATGACTCCTTTCCCCTTCCCCTCACCTTTGTCCTGCCTTTCTCAGTCGAGCTCAGGGCTGACATTGATGGCTGCGGGTGGCTTCCCTTGAATTGTCCTTACTGCCGTTGCCCGGATGGACTCTGGTGAGTCACTACCCCACCGCTGTCACCGCTCAGATGCCCGGTCCTCGTACCGCTTCCAGCAGCCCAGGTAACTGGAGCGCATTTTGAGCCAGTGCCATGCACAGCCTGTGACCTGCAGCACTGCCGTGGCTGCTGTGCCCGCAGCTGGACCTTTCTGAAGCAGCAAGCGGAATCGCGGTGTGGATAGCGGAGGCGGGAACGATGAAACCGTGCATTAAAGTAAGCTCTGCTGCTTGTGAATCAGGCCCCTTAGATAGCCAAAGTTGGGCAACATGAACTCCACCCACGATGATCTAGCACCTTGCTAGAGCAAGAAACACTTAGAGAGGCCCTTGTTAAATCTAAAATTCATTTAGGGGGTTGTGCTGTAAACAGAAAGCTCATAAGCTGTAAAACTTAATGACAAGAGCCAAACCACATCCCCACGGACTTTCCTACAGAAGATTCTGGTGGAAATGTGTGTAGAGACTGACTCATCCTAAACTGATTAGCCGATCTGAAAGACAATGATGGGGGTCAAAGCTTTGACTAAACTGTCACTAATGCGCACAGATGCACAAGGCAAAGCTCAGCTTCCTGTTATGGAGCTCAGAATCCCTCAGCACACGACCCGTCATGAAGTTATGTCAACATAGGAAATTACTTTTGTACCTTGAAGAAAATTGTTTTAAGGACCTGTGCTTCCTGGAAAATGAAATATATAATATAAATACATATTCTGTATACATTTAGGCATTCCAATGTACTGCACAGCACTGTGCAGGAACACAATGCCCTAAGCATTAATAATCTCATGGGTTTCAAGCGCAACAACAGGTACGAGTGCAGGCACAACTGTGGCCTCCGTTAATTGCTTTGCAGCACTGATGGTGACAGGCCTTGGTCACACTCCAGCTGGGGCTGGGGCACTCTGGGGGTGCCCTGCACAAGCTGCAGTGCACACACTACCTAGGGCACCCCGTGCAGAAAGGAAAAGGGGCTCCACAGCTGCCAGCGGCGTTACCTAGGGCTCTTCCACGTCTTAGCAGACATAAAACACCCAGGCTTGGATCACAAAAAATGACTACCACTGAAGACACCTCTGAAAGGGTAAGGAAGAGAAATCCCATGAGGGGAAAAGGCAGTGAAAATATCATGCTGTCTGGCTTTAGCAACTTTTTTTCCTTTTTTTTTTTTTTTGCTTTTAAACAGATTTTTTTCACAGGATACCCTAAGGAAATGAGCATCTCAGGTGCATTTTGGCCCAGGATTAAAAAAATACAGCAGCCTAACAGAAAAAAAAAGGAAGCTTACAGTGAACTGCTCCTCAAGGGCTGATATTACTTAACACATTTAGATTCAGATGCATGTAAAATGAAATAAAAAGGAGCCAGAACAAAGAAATTCAGGGAAAAAGTACAGGAGGGTATTGCAAAGCTCTTCTTCCCACCTAAGGCAAGCTATATTTAGCAGACATAAAAGAAACCTCTTGCCTTTCTTGTGGACTTTTGATATTCTGAAAATATTTGCTAAGGAAAGACATTGAGGTGTCACTGGAGAGAGCATATGAAAAAAGCTAGAGGTTTTCTGCTTTGCTGTTCTAGAAAATTAACATTTTCTCTTAATTTCCAAATGCTCTTTGCCCTGTTACTATGTCATTATTTTGTACTTCTGCTACAGCTCTTTGTAATGGAGAGTGCAGTAAAAATCACAAATAATGCTGCCTGGCAACACACAACAAAATATAACAAAATGGGTAAGGAAAGAGCAAGGTCTAGTTTGAATAGGAACCAGTTTAAGATGAGAGCAAATACAAGAAAAGCTCTGTCCTACTTAGGCAATTGTTTTTGATTCCTCCTGACTCTTCACCTCTACAGGAACCATTTACCTTTATCAGGCTTTATTAGCCTTTATCAGGCTGTCTGCCTGCTCTATGTGTATTATCTCACCACTCTCTAGTCACCTTCTTTCATCTCCACCCCTTTCTGCTTAACTTTCCTCAGCTTTCATTTTATTTTTTAAGATCAACTCCCACCCCAAATTTCTTGTCTTAAGCTGGAAGAGCCTCAAGAAGACACCAACACACCTAGGTTTATACTACTATAAATCTCTCATCTCTTTCCAGTCTGGGACACATCACTTATCTCCTCTTGGGCTACTATGAATAAGAGAAACAACAACATAACTGCTAGCACAAAGCTAGCACGTTACTGACTCATTTTCACATACCTGCCTGGGAAAGCAGCTTTCCCTTCCCTAACAAGATGCATAAAACTAGCAAGGAGGAAGAATGTAAAGGAAATGAAACATAAGGTCAAGAATGTCTTCACGTCTCTAAGAAGTCTGGTGATTCTTCCCATCCCTAATTAACCATAGGAATGCTATTAAAAGTCCACCTAAGAAAACAATTCAAAATGGAAGTTATAAATAGATAAAGGATACATATCAAATTGGTAGTTAACACATTTATAGAAATGATTTTATTTTTCTCATAGCAAATAATCTCAATATCTTACTATAATATTTTGAAAAAAATAATAATTAAGGTGCTTTTAAATCCCCCAAATCTGAATACCCACCCTCTGAAATCGCTAACTCAGGTAATGAAATTGCAGTAACAAAACATGTAAACTGAAACACATTGCTACCCGATGCACACAGCACCAACATCAAAAAAAAACCTCTAAAAATAAAACCAAAGAAAAGGCATTAGGAGATAGGAAGCACTTCCTCTCCACTGATGGCTTTGTTGGTGTTTACACAAGAATCCCTTTCCTAAGGAGTCTGAAGTGGAAACAGATTGATTTCACACTGAGAATACTTGAGGGGTGGGGGGCAGAGGATAAAGAAAAAAGTCGGTTCCCCCCTTTTGGAGGGGGGCTGCATTTGCTCTGTTGCAAGCTCAGCGCTCAGAAGGAGGGAGCAGGCGCAGCCGCGGGGACACCCGCCGTCCTGCTCTGCGAGGGAAGCGCCGTGGGGAGGATCAACCCCAACACTAAGGGGCTGCCGATCTGTGGCTCCCCTTCCTCCGCGAGTAAGGTCCCGCTAAGTGGTTCTGCTGCATTCTTCTGTCCCAGGCCATTTCAATAGCCACACGGATCCCGGCAAAAAGAGAGGGGGGCTGGCAAGGGCGCAGACCCTGTGCTGCCGTGCCAGCCCCCCCGCTGCAGCACAGAGATCCCAGGTCCCCTCAAAGCCAAAACAGCTTGAACCAGCGCGAACGGAGCTGTCAGGCGCTGCAGAGTCGCTCCCAGGGGAACGCCGGCTGGTGAGGAGAGCCAGAAGTGAGCGCCAGCTCTGTTCAGGCCCCGGGATGGTTCACGTCGCTGCCCGTAGCGGCAAGGCCACTGTACGCTGCCCGTCATCCCTCCCTCCCGCTTCTCGTAGCGCCTCGGGACTGCTCCGCAACACACGTGCCTTGTGACGGACGGACGGCTCTCCAGAGCCTCGCCGGCACCCTGCCTGCGCGCCTGCGGCCCTGCGCGTGCCTCGCTCATCCCCCCCAGCTTCTCCTCACCCAGCCCAGCTTCTCCTCACTGCAGCTTCACCTCACTCGCTCAACTCACAGCGGCTTCACCTCATCCCAGCTTCTTCTTACTCCGTTACTCCCCCCAGCTTCCCCTCACTAACCCACCCCAGCTTCTCCTCACCCCAGCTTCTCCTCACTCACTACCCCAGCTTTTCCTCACTCAACTCCCCCCAGCTTCCCCTCACTCACCCACCCCAGCCTCTCCTCACCCCAGCTTCTCCTCACTCACCCACCGCAGCTTCTCCTCACTCACTCAACTCACCCCAGCTTCCTCTCACTCACCCACCCCAGCTTCTCCTCGCTCACCTCAGCTTCTCTTCATGAGACCCGTGGAGCCCCAGGCTCTCAGGGCGATCCCGTCTCCTCCTGTACAGACCCGAGTGTGACAGCTCCTTCAGCTGCAGGGCGGTCATCTCTCCTCAAGCCGAGGGCTGCCTTTTCTTGCCGCTGCCGCCGTCGGAAGGGGTTTTTCCCCCCGCAGATGCTGCCGGCGAGGCGCCCGCCTGCCCAGACGCCCGCGGAGCTGGCGCTCGGCGCCGTGCGCTTGCACACCTGCAGCCGCCGGGCCGGCCACCCCCTGCGCGCAGGCAGCCGCCCCGCTCGGCTTCCTGTTTCGCCGAGGTGCGCGCACACCCTCCCGCACCTCGCGGAGGCCTGCGGCGAGCGCGGCGTCACGCCAGGGAGCCCGCGCCCCGGCGCCTGCTCCCGCTAGCCCGGAGAGTCTCCCCGGGAGCCACGGGCCCTTCCCCGCCGTCACTCGCGGCAACTCTGCCATAAAACCTGCGGTTACTCAGGCACGCAGGGGAACGCTAGCACGGCCATCACTCACAGCGAGCTGCTGGAAACACGCTCATGCTGCGCATCTGTCAGGCGAGGCCCTTCTCCTCAAGATTAAAAACATATATTTTATATACACATATATTTTTTATGTTTTATTTTTGTACTCGATCGAGACCGTAGCTAATCGTCACATTTCGCAGCGGTGAAGCGTCCCCTGTGTAAATTGTAAAATGGGAATGAAAACGATGAAAGTTTCCTGTAAGACAGGAAGGTGACTAGCAAGGATTTGCAAGCTGTGGCTCATCTCAATTAGTAATGAAGACCCTTCATTTGAACTTAAAAGGAAGTTTCAAAAAACATGTTTTGTTTTTTTTTTTTAAAGGCTGAAGGTTTTTTGACTTTATTCAAGTGTCTTTCTGTCAAGACACATGCCAACAAACCCTTAATTCAGAGATTTTGCTTCTCCGTGGAGATTTCAGGGGGGTTCACATCTTGTTTTTTTAAATGAACTTTTTTATAATAAAAGCTAAGAAATCTAACAAATTGCAAGGACACTTTGACTGCGATAGGAAGCAAGATCTGTGTGATACGAATTTCACAGTTGGTTACAGGGGTGTAACTGGTGAGAAGAAAGCAAAGCACGTAAGAATGGGCTTGTTATTCACTATCAGCTTTAAGATTACTAGACACAGGAGGACAATAGTTTTATATAATTCTATCCATGTGCCTTTGTCTGGAATTTCATCAAGATATAATATAAAACATCATATAATGGAAAAATAATATAAATTATTCTGGAAAAGGCATCACTTAACATGTCAAACAGATAACAGTTTTAGAGATTCAAAATTATACAGCTGATGTTAGAAGGCTGCACATATTTAAACGCAGACAAGTGCGATACATCTGCACTCCTTGGGAGATAAAAGAGAGAACAGTCACGATATTTGCCTAAACATGCTGCATTCCAGTTTCAAAGTATTTAAAAATATTTCTCAGTATTCCGCAGGATAAGCATGAACATAATTAAATGACTTTTCCCTGCAGTCCGTCAATCAGTGGTTTAATGAAAACTTAATGCTGTTACAAGCAGCTGTTAAGGATGGCAGATGACAGATGCACATGGCACAGCAGCCTTTATAAACTATCAACATTTTCTTATTGTGCTTTAAATATCAGTGTAGCCATAACATATCTTTGCCCAATTTTAGATAATAACCTAAAAAATGAAGATACAGAGTAGATCTTTTGCTGTGGAAAAGCTTTTTGTAAACAAAACTTACAAATTTGTTTGTGGAATTTTATTAACTACTGTAGCGATCTCTTCAGGTTACATTTCATTGTACGAGTTCATCAAAAACAAATGAAACAAATCTTCACTAGCTTTGCTGAAAACTGACTTAGTCTGAACTAAGTATTCAAGTGCTAAACTCATGCTTCTCTGTATGAAAAGCCGACTTGGCAACATCTCTCACTAAAATAATCAAATAACTCACAATCGCCTAAATAACTCATAATTGAATCATGACTGCACCAGATTGGCATTATTCAAAATTAAAGTCAATGCCGTCAGATGGAGCACATAAATTTAAAGAACACAAGTCCAGACACCAAAAATGTATCATTTGATAAAGAGCTGCTCAACATCAAACCCACATCAATATGGTCAAGATGGTTGGTTATTTTTCAACATAGACTAGAAGCCAGCTCCACAGGATTTTTTTTTTTTTTTTACCGTGTTCTTCAGCAAATTTTAGGAGAGATCCAAACTTTGAGAAAAAATCTCTACTCAGAATTTGAGGCCAAACTAAAAGCTTTCTGAAGAAGAAAATCCAAACTGGACTTCTTTTCTACCTCGTGGGATCCCACACCAATTCTCATAAGAAACAAGAGTTCAAATCTGAAATTATTCAAGCAGCCGAACCTTAAATTCTGACTCTCCAGTGTATGTTGTAAGAATGGTTTTTGGAGAGATGGTGGAGAAGGCAAATGATATTTCTCCACCAAGTTCCTTAAACGCTTCCAGAAAACAGCTCAGATGGCTCTAGCTCTGCAGGAAAAAAGGTATTTCCTGAGCTAACATTTTCCTCCTCCCACTTTCTTTTACCTTCCAGCCTCTATCTGTTGTTTATAATACTTTTTTTTGAAACAGATTACATTCTTTTTGCATGGGACTGGGCTACTTGGATCTTTCACATTCCATAAGAATTTTTGAGGACCAGCCAAGTTACCATTGCTCTTCTTGCTACCAGCAGTATATAGCCTCCTTTTATGTTCTCTGCTTTGAAGACTGAACCTTCATTTTTCCAGTACATTCCTCTACTCATGCAACCGACCTTCTTCCCTCCTCCAGAGAAAAAGCTCTGCTATCACTGGTGCTGGACTGTGGCTGATAACCATGGTACTGTCAATATTTTACTAGAGGAAAATATTCACCCGTGTCTAAGTAGCAAAAGGTGGAACCTAAATACAAACCATGCAATCCTTCATTCATCTCAAACTACAAGTGTTTTTTGTTATGTGGTACATGTCTAATGCCCCAATTTTCACCCCAGATCTACACTTTTACTGATATTCACGCCTGATTCTTTTTTTTTTTTAGTATTTCATGCCTGAAAGAAGTATTTTGCAGGACTGATGTGCTCTTTCAAACTCTTGTAAAGATGATATGACAACAGTAAGTACATAAACTTTTTAAGACTGATAGGTTATGACTATTTTTCAATGGGAGGGGCATGAAGTGTAATCAAAGGGTAATGAAAGGTAAAAAACGAACGTAATCAATTGCTAAAAGACAAGGCGTCTTGGGTCACAGCATAACAATTTTTAAGAAAAAAACAATTTTAGTTTGAAGATATTCACTGTGATAGCAAGAGCTGCTTTCAAGACTGCATAAAGGACAAAAAAAAAACCCAGAAGGGCATTGCAAGAACAGCATGTGAATGCCCCGAGAGGACACCTGGAGAGAAGGTGGCAGTGGTGGCGACAGGAGGGTTCTCCATCCCCTGTTGCCGGCCCAGCTTATCGCTGCAGTGAGTCGCAGGAGCAGCCTTTCAAAACGTTCCCTTTCTGCTATTTCTCACGACGCCTGGAACAAAAACAGTCTCTCAAGCCAAAAAAAAAATAAAAAAAGAGGTGAGATTAAAATCAAGTGCTCCAGTGCTCTCCCCTGTGTTTTCACTCGGAGAGCCTTATCCCGGCCATGTCCCCCAGGCTGCTGGGAAGCGCTGCTGGATGCCCACAGGCCTCCGACACCACCTGGACGCCGCCACGCGGGATGGCCCCAGAGCGCCCGGCACAGCGAGCAAAGGAAGGGGCTTTCGGAAGAGCCCTGCAGCCGATGTGCCCATCGCTAGCGAGACTCCCCGCGCTGCGGCGGCGAGTCCCTGCACGTGGGTTCGGCGGCCAGGGAACGCCACGCGGCGCCTCGGGCTGCTGACAGCACCGACGGCGACGAAAGGAAACGGGCAGAGATGAATCAAGGCACAGATCTCAAGACATGAACTTTGACTGAAGTTTCAGAGCTTCCCAGAGCCTGAACGGTTGATTCAGGGAGTTAAATAATTAACTAAACGCGTGTTTCCTTCCTTGTCTAATGCAACTTCGACACCTGTTTTGACATTTCCTGCCTGCTCCACTTGGAAACCAGTTGATCCTAGAAAACGGGGCAGGCCGTATTTAACCCGCGCACGGTGCCGGCCCGGCGGCGCTCCGGCTGCTCACAGGCACGCGGCGCGGCCCTGCTCTGCATTCACAGCTACGGCTTCCTCCGGTGGGCGAAGCGCCATCGCCGCACTCCTCAGGGGCGGCTGCGGTTCGCAGCTTCCCCCGGTGCACGTCCCTGCCGTCACCGAGCTCTCTGCTCAACACCGACCTGCTTCCCGAGCAAAGCAGCCACCGAGCAAAGCGGGCAGCTCCAGGGGGAGCGCGCGAAGGCAGCGCCCGCGCCACGGCCGGCCCCAGCGCAGCCCACCCAAAGCAAACGCCCTCGCACCGCTTCAGAGCAACGTGGGGCCACCGGCCATCACGCTCATCCCCATCTCATTTCATCTCATTTCATTTCATTTATTTCATTTCAATGATAGCAAAGATTAAAAAAAAAAATGAGCATTGGCAAATCTTCTGTCTACCTGCAGACCAGTTTTTTAGGTTTCCTCCTTTGAGCTGTCTCTATTCACATACCTGCCCTGATGGAAAGGCTAGCAAGGAATTCATAAAATACAGCCCCCAACGCTGCAAAAGCACACATTTTTTTCTCCAGCCATCGGAATAGTGCTTAGGACTCGGCTTTCCAATGCCTCCCTCTACTGGACAACTACTGCCTTATTACTGAAAATGAGTAACATTTTCAGTAATTCTCCCTACAGTAGGCGGGAAGTGTGCATTAGTAAGGGTGTAATTAATAATGTGGGGATGCTCTCCCAGTGCAGACCGTGCCCAAGCTCCGAGCACAAGGGAATACCAGAGCAGGCTGGAGACGCAGGCTGGGGTTACAGCTAGGAGGTTAATTACAGTGTTAACCAGGGGACGATCAGTGCAGGAACAGGTGTGCAGAGCCCACAGTGGGAGATGCAGGATGGATGGGCTCTCTCTTGCCATTTGTAAGTAAGTCTTGTAAACAGAGCGGTCAAACAAATAAGCCAGCAAGTTAATTAAGTTTTAAGACAGATAAAATTATTCCTATGGACTTTGAACTCCAAGGAGGAATTTCTTTTTCTAAAAAAAAATATCATGCACGGAGAAATGGAAGACATTTAAGCCAGAAAATTCAGTCTGAGTTAATTTTAATGGAATGTGGGGGGGGGGAAAAAAAAACCCAAGGCACACAAGCAGTTTCACATTCCAAAACTGGAATCTTCCTTTTGAAATTATTTTATTGCCTTGAAATAAAATTAAAGACTCTTCAAAAAGAACTTTTCAAATCCAATCATAAATCCACTCTTTACATGTAAACATTTTATTTATGTTACATGAAGGCAACCTGAGAAGTCTTACTGTTAAAACAAGTCATCTTCTGCTTGCACCCTACTGTAGATGTATCAAGAATGTTTACTTCGGTCTCTTGTAATGGGATAACAAAACCTTAAAAATGGGGTAAAAAAGCCTCTGAGGCCAGACGGCTTTCCAGATGATGGAAAGATCAGGAAAATAAATAAATAAAAATTAAAAAGGCAGAACATGAAAACAGGTGGCAAAAGCTGCAGCTGCCCCACGGCGCTGCAGGAAGGACTCGCTGCTTTGCCCGTTGCGCTTCGTGCCCCGAGAAGCAGCGAGGCCCCACGGCGCTGCAGAGAGGCCCCGGCCTTCGCTCCAGCCGGGCACCTGCGAGGAGCTGGTTTTCCTGGAGATGTCGAGGGAGGTCTCCAGGCTGGCATCAGGCTGACGCTGCCCCCACACTGCAGAAGGGGAGCATCCGAAGCCTGGTGCTTCTTCTCCAAAATGCTCGTTGTCAGGGTTAATTAAATTTTTGTGAACCAAACCACAGTAGCCTGGTTAAAAACTGCTTCCTCTTTTGATTGCCCAGTAAGCATTCTCCTGGCCCCTTGGACTTTTATCTAACAAATACTTTTAAATGACTAATGCTACGTTACAAGCGGAGAAAGAAAAGCCTCTCATCAAGACTTTGCATCCTTTATACTGAAAAGAAACACAAAATCAGAATGCGGTTGGCAAAGTGGCTTCTCACTATCCGGGACGCCTGCTCTGCTTCCGGAGAGTGGATCTGAAGTCGGGAATACAAGTGCCGAGGCAGAAGCCTCACACTCTGCTTGGTGCAGGTGGAAGAGGCCCTAGCAGCCCCAGGACAATACATACATCCCTACAGGGATCACCTATAGCACCCAACCACGTACGACTGAGCCAGAGAGACACACGTGGAGGGGACACGACTTCATGGCTGCAAGTGTGGTACCTGCAGAGGGATCATCTGCCTTTGGGCTCCGGGAAACGTCTCGGAGCCTTTAGCTTCCTACGGAGAATAATGAGCCCAACAGCAAGAAGGCAAAGTTGCTTGGCATGGCAAAGGGTGCTGCTGTACAAAATATTTCTATAGTATAACTTCTGCAGTAAAAACTAATACATATTCTAATGTAGAACATATGAGTAGTGTATGTGTCTAGAAAAATAAAGTTGAATAAATGGAAAGACTTAGGAGATGGAGACAGGCAAGCTACAATTTACACTTTGGCTTCCAAGCTATTAAAACTTGTAGTTTATATTCATGCAAACACGCACATTGAAGATGAAATTCACAACACAAAAGAAACAAAACTAATGAATCCTGAAAATGCTGAATAATAGAAAATGCAAACAAACAATCCCCATTAGCAATGCCACAGAATGACTTACCGATTCACTACAGAAAGTAAAAATAAAAATTTCACACATATCATACAGATTTTCAAAACATTTGAGAGTATGTTAAAAAAATAATATTTTTAACTACAGTGAATGTCTTAACCAAAAATAAAACACAAATGCCCTTCTTGAAAATCTTAGTTTCCCTGGAGAACTGACTGACTTCTGAACATGGAGAGCTCAGAGTCATATCAGAAGAAAGAAAAGCTTCTGTAACAGATAGAAACCAAATCATTCTGCTGAAATTATGCTTCCAGGTGTAATTACTCCTGCTGTTAAGTTTCTGAAGAACATCCCCTTCCTCACCCAAATCAGCACTTACAGCTACCCCATAACTCCAAACAATCAGCACATTTGTCAAACTGACCACAAATCCTCTGTTCTGTAAGGCTGAATGAGGACAAAATAGTTTTCTTATAAATGTTCCTGATGAGCAACAGCTAAAGGAGTATCAGGAAAATGGGAGCACTTTCAAGCACTTCAAGAAAAATAAGCAACTGTGTTCAAAGCTGTCACGGGGGCCGCTAGATTTTTAGCAGTAATAAAACCCAGCAAGCTAAGCTATTTTTTATCCTATTCCCATTTATCACTGTTCCCATACATGGCTTCTGCTCGTAAGAATTTCCCCGTACAATTTGAGAAGTCGCCCAACTTTTGGCTTTGAGAATAGCATAACTTGCCTACGCACAGAAGCCAAAGGCAGCCCGTAAGTATAAACATGTGGACACTTACAGACAGGGTGCGGACCCGCTGACAGCAGCTTTGCAATACGCAGGCTTCTTTCCCATATATAGCTTTACGTTGAATACTCACTGTTCTTTTTTTTTATTTCCCCATGGCTATTAGTGGAAGTTGTGATAAAAAGAAAAAAAAAGAACTTAGCAAACCACTTCCTTCTTTTGCCCTTAAAAAAAAAAAAAGGCAGTAAAGAGGAAAAAACCCAAATTCAGCTTAGAGTTCAGCTCCTGCCACGCAAATTCTCCATCTCCAAATCCCCATGGAGGAAAGGAAGCAAATCCTCTTCCCCACGGGAAATGTCCCAGATGTAATTATGTTGTATTTCTAAAATGACAAATGTACAAAGACCTGCAAAGGACCTATAGCAAGGGCTATAGATGCACCTCTCAGGATCATGCAGGGGTTTCCATCTTACAAATTTCCTGATGCTCCAGGGTCTGAAGATACTTCTGACAACGCCAGCCCTGTCTGGGTTATACTTTAACTTGTGGCTTTTTATGTGTTACCAGCAGTCCTCAGGGTGATCAGACAGCGCTTACAGAAGCGAATTGAGGCTCAATCCCACGCATTATTTCAGAAGGGGCCCCACGTGTGCCTGTTGCATGGTTGCCTCCAGGAATATCCTTTCTCAGGGGGCAAAAAGGACAAAAACAGGCAACGCAGAGTGCATCACCCAGACACGGCCATCAATGTGACATGGTCCTGGTCTGTAAGAGGGATGAGCAGCACCTGGAGCCGGGGATGAGCAGTGCGCAAGGCCTCTAGGGGTGCCCTATCCGACCACCAACAGCCTGTCCCTCCCCACGGCACCAATGCCAGGAGGCAGTGGAAGACCCTCTTTCCCCACTCTCCCACCTGTTGAGAAGGAAAAACCCCCTCGATTTGCTTCTCTCCTGAGATGAAGGCAGCCAGTTTCACTCCCCAGCTCTTGGAAGACCACTGCCTTCTCGGCCACTCTCAGCACCAGGGAAGGACTAACCGGGGGCACAAATTAACCACCGCATCCCACAGCAGGCGAGCGCCATGGCCTGCGTGACCGAACAAGAACCAAGCGGCATCTCCGTCAGGTGCACAGTGGCCTCAACGCTGTCCTAAAGGAGCCTCGGTCTGTTGCAGGTCCCTCCAAAGGTGCCAGACACTGCTCTGCAAGTCAAAGCTGCAGCACCCTCAGACCTACAATGCTCCCTTGCCACGTGCTACGCAATCGGAGCTGTATTAAGCAGCCAGCAAAACTTTGCTCACAATGGAAAAAAATGTATAAGCAGAAGGTTCACAGACTGATTTGGTGGCACGCAGGACGTGCATGAAGGCTGCACTGGGCTCCCAGCTCAGCTCACGTTCAAAGAGCAAATCCACCCACCAGAATACTCCACAGGACACTCTTAATAATGTGGCTTTCGACCTGGTACTGGTCACAGTGGAAAAAATTAGAAAGATGCAGTTCTCATATATGGTGCAATCTGTGTAAAGGCTTTCATTTAAACAGTGGCTTGTACAGGGTATGCTCAGCAATTTATAAAGGTTTACTATTTTCTAATCATACATATCTGACCCTCCTAAAAATATTTAACCACTCTTTGGCAACAGGGGTTGTAAAGGATGTTTGCAGAGCTTATATAGGAATTAAAGAAAATTGCTATTTTTGCCTGGATCACTCTTCAGTCAAAAAACAACTCATTATTCATCTGTTTATGAAAAAGACCACTAACATCCCCGTTCCCTTTAGTCTCGTACTTGTTTTAGCAAGTAGAGAAGGTAAAAGCTAACGCATCGTGTGAAAACACGACGACTTGTCCCTGATGCTCCAGAATAGTGAAAGCAAGCACGGCCAGCCCAAAATTTATGGCAGGTTTTAACAGAGAAGCTTATGTGTTGCCCTGGGACATGGCTCTGGTGCTCCCCCTTTTCACAGAGCTGAAACAGTGATCCCAAGGTCATATGTAGGTCAGGTTTATGCAAATATTTAAAACTGACTACACTGCAGTGTACTTATCTGCAACATTTAGTGCATTCAGAGATGCATTCAAGTCTGTGGTACAACATGTTGCCTTCTAGGGCTTTCTTGCAAGAAAGATGTCTTTCAGAAAAGCACATTTATCATACTAAAACTTATTATGTGCTTTGATCACATGTACCAAACACTGCTATTCCACACCAGCAGCACTTTGCTTACTCTTCTCCACCATATCCTACTTCTTACTACTTCTATTTCTGTCCTTAAGCCACTTAAATTTATCACTAACCATATTCTGTGGAGAAATTTACAATTTATCTTTCCGAGTTGCTGTTTCCTATACTACTGCCTAGTGCTTCCTCATTCGAGCTTCTTATCTCTTCCTGCAAAGGCCCTTACACTACACAAACAGCAGCAAAGTTATGTTCAATTTATCACTGAACAGCTGCTAGCTTAGGAAAAAGCAGGCGCCACAGTTTTGCTTCTTGGTAGCAGCACAACAAACGTCGAGTTTAAGAGCAATTTGTTCTTGCAGATAAACAAGGTGACAGTAAGCTGGTGGCAGCACAGAGTGAAGGCAGAGGCTGCGTTCGGCGCTGCGATACCTGTGATTTCAGATACTGCTCACGTGCCAGTAGTTCCACTTTTACAAGAAGATTTGTTGATTCACAGTAAGTGTAAATGTTGCATGACTTTCAGAAAAACACCAATAAGTTTTTGTTAAGAGGGAATGGAGAAAACAAGTATTAGTTTTTAAATTGATGCCTTATTAAGGAATTTGGCCTTGGTGAACTGTTTTATAAGTTTTGTTCACTTTGCAATGGTTAGTTCCACTGCATCTTCAAGACATTTTTCCAAAAACTCCATGCTAAAAGAAAGTTTGTGCACAGATCTATAGCAGAGGAGCACAGGACAAGGCCAGCCCCTATTACATGCACCAAGTCCATGCTAACAGGCACTGCCATGAGCATTGCTGGCTCCAGTGCGGGTGTGCTGGGTACCCAGACTGGGCACAGCGGGCAGCACAGGGCAGAACAAGCTCTGGCCAGACGCCACAAGGTCCCACCGGGCTGATCAGCTTGGTCACGGCACCAGCGGCAGCCGCTGCCGCTGCCATCGACCTCGTGGTGATGCTGAAGGGCCCAAGGTAGAGGGGAGGGGAAGGACCTGAGGCACAGAATCAGCCTGGTTCTGTCGAGCAGAGGCACTACGGGAAGGAAGCATTGCTTCAGAAACCCATCTTCCAAAGAACTTCTCTTTGCTCCTCTAGCAGACCAGCATGAACCAGAAGGGCCGCACACGAGTGGAGAGGGCCCCACCGCTGCTCCTGGACGCTGAGCACTCGGCAGCCCGCA
Source organism: Tinamus guttatus (assembly GCF_059628265.1). NCBI lineage: Eukaryota > Metazoa > Chordata > Aves > Tinamiformes > Tinamidae > Tinamus > Tinamus guttatus. The sequence goes on along the minus strand of NW_028288564.1, from coordinate 2,181,328 downwards.
GGCACATCTGTGCCCTACTCCCTCCTTCCAGCAGTCTGGGTCATCTCCCTCGAGGACAAGGAGATCCTGGAGATGCCCGCACGGCCCGGGGCTGGCGGACAGGCTAGCCAGGCACAGCCTGCAGCTGCCTGCCTTGCCACCCAGCGCCATCACCCATCCCGGAGCAAAGCACGCAGCAGGAAACCTGTGCTCAGGCCTCAGCGGCTCCAGCTCGCTGAGCGCGTAGCCTCTGAGCCGCCCCGGGAGCTCACCACCACGGCAAGGGCCACGTCCCGTCCCCTTCCTCCCCACACCCTGTGCTCCCTCGCACCACCTCAGCTCCCCCCTCGTCCCCAGGGCCAGCTGTGAGGAGCAGGGCCCTCCTTTGGGCCTGCTGACCCAGCAGAAGGGCACCCGCTGCCCAAGCAGGGGTTAGTCCGTTGGGCCAGCGCAGAGCCGGGGTCCAGCAAACACCATGCCCTGTACAGGGGAACCCTCCGTTTCGGCCAAAGCTCGGTCAGCCTCAGCGCCCCACGGAGCTCCCCGGGGCGGGAATGGGCACCACGTGCTGCTCACCCTGCTAGCGGTGAGGATGTCACCTCTGGCAGGCTATGGAAAAGGGAGGGGAGCAGCCACGGTCACCACCTATGCACTCAGACGGAGGGGTCTTTGGGAAAACAGTATTTGCCTTCCCAATTAACCAGAATCAGTAAAGCGTTTCCCCTTGTAATTAAAAAACGGCTTTAATGCATTTCAGAAGTAATCTGAATGCAAACTGCATGTGTCCTCCTGCAAATATCAAGGTAATTAAAATCCTTGACTCATAATAAATCATAGGGTTGTTTCTGCACTTCCTGGTGGAGCTGAGGTCTGAGACGGATCTGAACCATAATTCATCAACTCCCTCATTTTCTTTCTTTGCATCAAATAGCCAAAACACTAGCAATTAACATAGCATAACCAAGGTCACGCAAGATATGCACATACTGTTTTTGCAACGGTTTTATTCAAATCAGTCTATTTCTGAAAGTTTTAAAGCATATCCTTTTACAAAAGAGTCCCCTTCTATACCCTGCAGAACTGGCTGTGCCTTCAACCTCAGCCCAAGTCACCAGCTCCCCTAGTTCTCAGGGCTTCCCTATGGCAGCCTGGCCTGTCTTGGAGCAGCAGGATCCCGCAGGAATCTCATCAGCAGATGGAGCCAGAGATCCACAAGCCCTGGAAAAAACCAACACCTTTTCAGAGGTTTCTTCTTCACAAAGTTTGCTGTCACCACATACCCATAACACACTCTCTGGATAGATCATTCAAACACAGCTTTTAAATACTTCTCTATCTGGTTTTGAACTTCTGCTTCTCAGAGAGAGAAGAAATTAAGATGGAAATTTCTGATCATAGCGCAAGCTTCCTTGGTACAACATGCTGAAGTTTCATTTCTGCTTGTGCCCTTTTGCTGTTCACCTCACCCAATTCTGCGCAGCTCCGCGTCTCGGCTGCAGCATTGATTCCTACTAGGAAAGCCTCGTCCCATGTTATGGTGACCCCTGCTCAAGGACTGCTAGGTCAGGTTGGGGCAACTCTCCTTCCCACCCAGTGGGAAGCCACTCCAGTTCCAAGCCACTGTTTTCCTGCCAAACACTGAAAAGTTACTAAGATGCAACCTTCAAAAAAACAAAACAAAAACACAAAAAAAGGGAGAGGGAAAATCCCTCATGGTTTCACCTGAGGTCTTGGAGTCCTTTCTTTCAGTGTGAATGGAAGCTGCCCCAAAAGAGGCATCCCTATGCCTCAGGTGAGCCCAGAGCTAACAGCAAATTAATCAGAGCTGCGCCCCCAAAGCAGCCTGGTCTGGATGCAGGCACGAACCTGAAACCGCAGCCATTCACATGGCACCATCGAAACGTCCCATAACATGACAGAGGCTCTCTGCTTTCCTCTTGAGCTCACGGTAATATTTACCACAGCTCTTGACAAAACGCCACTGCTGCAGCCGAGACGGTCGCAGAGCAGCTGCCCTCCGACGAGTGGCCGAGCAGCCCTCACCCCACAGAGATGGGAACCACCATCCATGCTCATAGCCTGGCACTTCCCGAGCCCCCGGGCGCTTCCCCCCTCTCCTGCACCTCTGGACACCCACATGCTCTGCAATGCTGAGGGCTGCTGCGGAGGAGGCATTTGCTGTTGGGAGCTGCCAAGGGCTTCCCTGAATGTGCTCAGGAACTAGAGCACCGAGCCTTGACCTTTCTGCCCATGTGCCGCGGGAAGCAGTAAGAGCCGCGTTTCTCCCGTTCAACACGGCGGTAAAACAGATGAAATCAACAGTCGGCACAATAAATACTGCTCGCCTATTGCATTTGAGTCCCTAAAGATACTACTGTTCATCTAGCTGCCTACTCATGGTTACGGTCACAGCAACGTTTCCATTTTCAGGGCCCTGCGCTGCAACAAGCAGACGCTGAAGCCAGAATCCTCGTGGCCAGCAAGGCAAGAAACCATCTCGGCCGATCCCTACTGCCTCTGTCTGCTTCCAGGTGGGACCCCTGCACGAGCACACAGTGCAGTCGTGGGCCCTTGTCATCCCACACCGGCAGGCAATGCTCAGGGATACGCTCAAGAGGTCGCACTTTGCTTCCCTCGGCTTGGTACCCGTCTGCTTTGTGGCAGGAGAGTGCACGGAAAGAGGAAGTGTTTTTGAGAGGCAAGCGCTCCCAACTCCAGGGTAAAGCTATCGTGTTCTTCCTAATTCACTTACAGAGACTGCAGACACATTAACTCACTTTTTTTTTTTGTTTTGCTACTTGAAGAGGACAGCAGGCGACAGGGTCTTCTTGCCTGCCGAAAGGCAAGGAAAAGCAGGAGAAAACAGAAATGATGAACCATTTCATGCTAACTTGGGATTTGTGAAGTACATTGGATATGAGATCAACATTCCTGACAGGAATGTCAGCGTTCCTGTGAGGTGAGAATTTGTACCTAAAACTTCCCCTTTTTAGGTCCAGTTTCTGATGGAAAACAGGGGACATCATACTAAGATGCCCCTATAAATCTTTCATTCTTAAAAATAAAGCTGATTGTTCCTTAGCCCACTTCAGCCAGCACAGAGAATAAAAGGTTACTCCCTCTGTAAACTGTTTACAGCACTTCCCCCCCCTCCACTGGCCTCTCTCCAGTTGTATGTACATCTTTCTCAAAGCACAGTAATGAAAACCACATGGTTCTGCCACCAAGACCTCGCCATCACCAAGCCTGGCTTCCTTTAAATTTTACATGCAGCATTCCCAAAATAAGATTTGCTCTTCCGTGCAAGAATATCCTAGGGCTTCACTCGCTGATCCAAGTCCTCTCCTTGGCATCTGTCTGCCCAGTCCCAGCCATCTGAACTTTCCTTCACAGGTGCAACACTTCTCCTGAAGAGGTTTCAGCTGCTTCTCCAGGCTGCCAAGATCATTTTGAATTCAGCTCCTGTCCCCTGACTCAAGGTTCCTGCAAACCCAACTGCAAATTTCATAGCCAGCCTTCAGTTCTCACCTCCAGGTCAGTAATCAAGTTACTGCACAGAGGAGGGAAAGCAGGCAAGGCTCCTTCCAGCACTCCTGCAAGCTGGTGACTTCGGGCCAAAACAAGAATTCCTGTCCAAACGCCTTTTTTTTTTGTTTGTTTTTCCTCCCTGCCTCAAATCAGCTGCACTGCTGCCTTCTGCCAATTTCACCTAATTATAATTTCCAAACTCCTGTGCTTCACCACTACACAAGGCGACGGGCAGCAAGACTGAGCACAGAGCAGGGGGCAGAAAGGAAGGCGGTAGCAGCAGCACCTCAGTGAGTGGTGTAAGGGCAGTGACAAGTGACAAGGAAAGCTGGATGGACATGAGGAGGCAGAGAGGCAGCAAGACTTGCGCTTCAGCAAAGTTAAACCTCATGTCTCTGTAATATATTTCTTTTGTTTATTTCTCTTATTCATGCAAGGCAGTGTCGAGAAATACCACTTACTCTTTCCCCTGTATTTATTATAGCTGTGCATCTGCCAAAGCAGAAAAACGGATTGCTTTGAAACAATCTACTCTTAGAAATCTGTTTATTTTTAAATGCTGTACTAATCTCTAAGTGCTTATAAATCGACTATTAACTGCATCCATACCTCACTAAAGGTCAAAGTTAGGGCAACTGGATTTATAATTCTCTAGCAGCCTATTTTTTGCCACCTTTTTCAAATACAAATACTACATTTGCCCTTCCGTACTCTTTCTGAAGCATCTTTCATGTACTCAGAAAGCATCACAAACAAGTATCACAGCAATTGCTGAACCATTCGGCACTACTGCTGGCACTATATCCATAGATTAAGCCAAATATTGCAGAAATTGCATCACACTGTGTTTGACAGTATTTTTTAGAAAATAATTCTTCTGCAACATTATTACTTCATATTGCTATTTTCTTCAAGGATCAAACAGTGACAGCCTGGGGAAAATACAAAATACTGAAATGCAAAATGGAACATTATGTTTATGTTGGGGGAATGGCACAGGAAGACCAAAAAATATAGCTCCTTCAGCAACTTACAGACACATTTCAGCCTGAGTCTGGCTACATTTATTGCCAGTTACCTGAAGCTACAGAGAGCATGCAAAACGAGGCAGGCACCATGACACCAAAGCATAGGACAGGCAGCTTCATTAACCATCTCCCATTTCCACAGTGTTACTTGAAAGGGGAAGTGAGATAACGCTGAATCCATGCTGCTTCCAGAGTGCCAAATAAAACTCCCTTGAACAAACATGCAGCGATCACATTTTGACTAATACTACCAGTAGTCACTTTGCTCCCAAATTCTTTGGCGCTAGATCAGGAATCTCATTCACAAACACTGTGAAGCAAACAAGGCACCACCTGGCCTCGTTTCATCACCCTGCCTTCCAACAACTCTTTGCAAGTGGAGATCTCTCTGCAATTAGGAAATACTCCGACTTAAAATAGGACACCCCCTCCCCATTCTCACCTCAACTAGCAGGAGTCAATGTAAATTACTTCTCTCCCTCTTCTCCCAGCCATAGTTTTGGCCTGTGAAGACCAGCACATCTACAGCAAATATATATATTTTTTTCATTGAGTCTTGCATCCCCTAAATGTTTTCTCACTGAAGGCATGAGCCTGGATATCACCTGCTCAGACTTGCCTACTTGAGAAAGGGCCATGTGGTCAGGGCTGGTTGACACAGCTGGGGCATAAACACGAGCATGATAAAGCAGTGAAAACCCTCAGAAAAAAATAGCTCATTACAAAGACGGGATTTGTTTAAAGAGCGCTTTACTCAAAACCTAGATTAAGCAGCTCCACAGAACTATGCTACTTGTGGCAATTCTCCACGCTACCTCAGACCTCCTGATTACTGACCAGCTGTAAGATGCAAAACACTTTTTACATTAAAAAGGCATTTAGCACCACCACTAAAGGAATAAATAGAAGGAGTAGAGGCACTGATGGAGGAAAAAACAAGTTATTACATATCAAACCAGTGAAGATGAGCTCAGTGAAAGAGCTTAATTGTTTGGAGGGGGAAATACAGTGACTCATACTTCAAAATTCCAAGTGCTCTCAGTGCAAACTCTCACAAGACACTTACTCAAAGACTCTAAACTACTTTAAGGATTCAGTTAGAGACTCTGTGGGCTTTCAGATTTAAATAACCTACCCAAGAATAACTATTTTGACTATGGGACTTCATTCACATGATTAGCAGGGTCTTAATATTTGAATAAATGGGTGTTTCAATATGAAACAGCCTTAAAGGTTTTTATTAGATACTGTTCAGCATACTTGTATATTGTGCAAGCAACAGTAAGTGTTAGGACATATAAGATGGAAGACTTCTGTGCCTACCGCTTTAGTACTTCACCCACTGTGTAGGTTCTCCTCTCTCCTGCCCCTTCCCCATTATACTGGGAGACACAGACACTGAAGATCACAAAGATTGGTATGCAAGAATTCACCTTCTTCAAGCAGAGGCACATTTGCACAGTTTGGAAATACATGCCACATGCTTTTTGAAGGTCAAAACAGCCTCAGTATTTCTCCTCACAGCCCTTTCTAATCTGCATCTTTCCTGTGTTTCAATGCATTAACCTTAATAACCTCCTCAATCCCTTCAGTTTGGTGGAACTAGGGTCATACATTTGCATCAATCATATTAACTTTTCCACCATCGAAGCAGACTTTGGGTCTCTGCCTACCCTCCCCTCTTTCCTGAGCACCTTTCTCCTCTTCCCGAGTGGGTTATCCCAGTGGGTTATTTTCCCTATCAGTGGTTTTAAAGCAGTGCACTTGAAAGGAGCAAGGCTATGCACAAAGGAGCAGCACAGTGAAGCAGAAGGTTATTCTTTAGAAGATCCTGTCTTTAATGGTGGTTGAAGTCTTCTATTTGACCCCTCAAGCACAAGGCTGAGTAGTGACTGTAGTTCCCACCAGAAAAGGCTACCAGTGCCAGCAGCTATGAAATGGCTTTCCAAGCTCATGCCATCTTCTTTCTTCTCACTGCTGAATAACAGCAAGGGGGCTCCATGCAGCCAAGCAGAACAGCTGTATCGAAAAGCAGTTAAAGTACTGCTCCATTCAAGCTCCATCACCTTAAGTGCTTTCATGCTTATTACTGAATTAGCATTAAAATGAACAAATTCAGTATCATCCCTATTTTTTTTCCCATTTTTTTCAATTTTGCTCGCTCCCCAGGTGACTAACCTCTTCACACGCTGCAGTCCTTCACTGCCCGCCTCCCGTTGCTGTCTACAGCTCTGTCTAGAGCTGGAGCATCTCAGGTACGTGCAGTAGCCACCCTCGAGCTCACCTGTAAGGCAGGGACGTGCTTCTGTGCTCCACGTAGAGCCCGGGAAGGCAGGCAGGGAGGCAGGGCTGCTTCTCGAGGTCAAGGAGAAGGTACAGGGCATCTAATCCCAGCCTGGACTTCAGGCCTGCCCTCACACCCCCTGCTGCCCAGAGCAGAGCTCAGGCAGGAAAACAAAACAAATCCAGAAAGGGAGGAAACGCAAAGCTCTGGAGCAGAGCGCTCAAGTCCAACCCCAGCCGAGATCGCAACCGTCTGCCAGACGGAAGGCCTCTGCCATCTAAGAGCCAGCCTGGTGACACAGCCAGACGAGAGATGTCCGTCAGACTTCTCTTTTCCGTTGTCTACGCGTCGACATGAAGTGCCAGAGAAGCAAATGACTTCCTCTGTCTGCGGCCTCAAGCCCACGCCCCAGCGAGAGCGACTGAGGTGGTAAACCCCAGCGGGGCAAGCTGAGAGTTCACTCAAAACCCAGCCGGCAGCTGGAGGAAGCAGCTCCCAGCTCCTGCAGCTCTATCTGCTCCCGCAGGGCACCGTGGGGCCACACGCAGCATCCCAGGCACCTCCATCCTGCTGAGCCAACCTCCCACCCTTCCTTGTGAGGGGCCCTCCAGCTCCAGAGGGAAAAGCGGTGTCAGGAGGTGGGAGGCATAAACAGGGAGATGTTCCCCCCAAACACCTGGGCACGCTTCTTTCCTTTTTTCTTTTTTTATTACTGTTTTTCTAGAGGCCACGGAGTTGCTGCTCAAGAGGACTCCTCGACCCCGGCGGAGGAGCGGGAACGTCGGGCGGGTGCCTGACTCAGTGACCTGCAGGCGGCGGCGGCAGCTCCCGCCAGCCTCGCGCTGCCGCCTCAGCCTCGGCTGCCGCCTCAGCCTCGGCTGCCAGCCCTGCCCGGAGCTGGCCCCAGCTCGCCACCCTTTAAAGAGGGATATGGACGCACAGGCTGCCCTCCGTTCTCAGGTATGAGCCCACCGTGCGAGGGCACGTAAAGCCATCGCAAAGTGCAACCCGCCAGGTAGAGCATCTCCGGCGTGGGGAGGAGAGGAATGAGAAGAGCTATAACCAAAATTAGTAACAGCACAGACTGCTGTGGAGTAACAGGGTGCGGTATTTCTCAAGATTTGTTTTCTGCTCAAAAATAATTATAAGAGCCTTTCCAGCCACACACCCTCCACGAAGGAATGTGAAAAAGGAGAGTCTGCGCTCACGGGGATTGTAAAAACAGTCGTTAACGAGGATTACACGTATGCGGTGTGTTAGGCATACAAACAGCCAGGTTCAGAAACCACAGTTACAGTCACGTTACAGCCTTAAAACACCTTAGCGGTTACAACGCTGACGCCTAAACGCAGCGCTCATCGGCAGCGGTCTTCTGGAACGCCAGTTCTGCTCTCTGACAACAGGCAGTCCCGATTCCACCTCCATTTACTCTGAACCGCTATAAGAAAAGCGGGTCATAAAACTGGGTGGAATGTCATGCACTCAGAAAGCCTATAAATATCAACTGTTTTTTTCCTGTGACTTCACATGTGAGGTAAGGTACAATCAATTTTATCAGTGTGGAAAATAAGGCAAATGTGGAAGAACTGGGGCAGTACCAGAATTTCTCATCTTTGAATTCAATGCTTATTTTTTCACTTAATCCATTCCTTTTCACCAAGTTACATGTATGGGAGTAAATGAGGCAAATGTTAGCCCCAGAAGGAAAGGTGCTTTAATCTTGGACCTCCATCAAAATTAGCCAAGATTTTTAAGACATCCGTCTTTAAAAAAAAAAAAACAAAATCTGCTTCTTTCAAATTACCATGGTGATGGTTATTCTGAACATAAGAGTTAGCAGAAGAAAACAAAATCTTGTACATAAGTAAGTATTCATTTTGTGCATTAGGGATTCAAAGAAGTTACTTCCAAAACTTCCTTTTTGCTTTCTGTGTGAGACACAGCTGCCAAGTTATTTTGAGCACAGCATATAACTGAATGCCACAGTTTCACCTTTTGCTGCAGCCAGAGCTTTAAGACACACATTTTTGGACTATTTATTGTTTATGCAAAAGCTTTCTCAAAAATATACCAGGCAACTGCAGAAATATGAAAAGACACTGAAAAATGAAAACACAGAACGGAAAAAAGAAGAGGTAAGTAAAAGATGTGATGTTGGCCATGTACTTTAATCTACCCCACATCCTGTCTTCGGTGCTGGGTCCCTGACTGCTGCCCTTTTAAGGCAGTTAAACTCCCTGCTGCTTTTGGAGTTTGCTGGAAAGGGTTTGGGGGATTTGCACAAGATTCTGGCATTGGCAACTCAGGAGGCCCTGGGAAAAGGCAGCCACGGAAAGGGCGACAAAGGCGGCACTAAACGGAGCCCGACACAGTGGTTAGCACTACGTGCTGGAAAAGAAAGCGTAGGAAATTCCAGTAAATGGATTCAAGGCAGTGACACGGCCAGCGAGATGTTGCTATAAAGCCCCGGATACACGTTTGGCAAGAAACAGAAGCAAGAGCAGTGCAAACACCTTCAAAAAGATGCTTGGAGTATTCCCGTTCAGCCTCTGCTGAAATCACTGAGAACAGCTTTAAATGCACAGCAACTGCAAAAAGGGGATTTTAAGACTTTTTTTTTTCCTCCTGTTTCTGGAATCATTACAAAAAACAGCTTTTAAGTTTTGGTTTAAATATTAACTAAAGTGTTACATTCATCCGAAAAAAAATATCTTAAACTAGCAGTTCTCTGATGCTTCCTGTACCTAAATCTGCAAATTAAATCCAATTTCTATGAAGAACATACGCAAGATGGCTCAGCCCACAGTTCCTTTAAATTATGGCCTATTTCCTGACTTTTCAACCTAGAGATGCAAAAAGCTTTTAGAAAAATGAAATTGGTCCCCTGCGCTAACCACCAGTGCCAGGAATAATGGAGCAGCGATCAGATACTGGAAATAAGAGGGAAAAGGGAACGAATCCAAATGAAAATTAAACCTTCCTTGTGGTCAGATCAGCCACAGGCTTTCCAGCTGATTTCCTTTCAACTATGAAAGACACCTTCATTAACACCTTATTTGTATTTGGATAAAGTACAATAGAAATATATTTTAAAAATAAAAAGAATGTATATATACCAACCATGCCAAAGAGCATGTATCGACCCAAAGGAAGGCATTAACATCACTGCTGGGACTCTGCTCTGCAGTCTGAACAGAAAGCCACACGTTTTGATTCAGAGCAGCATCCTTTACTTAAGGAGGAGGCAGCGTCTCTATAATCAGGCCAGCATTAATACAAGCTTAGATTGTTCAAAGGCACCTTCCCAAACAGAAAAAAAAACAGTCCAGTCAAAGTATAACCGAGGATACAAAAACAGAGGGTTTGGAAAAGAGACACCACATAGGAACAACAGAGACTTTTTTCTTTTTCCTTAAGGTGGGAGATGGATGCCCAATTCAAGAGCATCCATTGATGATGCTCTTACAAGCAACACAGCTGGGAAAGGAAAGACTTCCTCTGTTTACTGCTTGTGTTTTTATACTTTCAAATGCTCTCTTTCTCAAACAAACAAAAAAAGTCCATATACTATCCCTGGCTTTGCTCTCTGACCTTCAGCAAGCTACAACCCCTTTGAAGTTCAAGGACACAGTTGATGGGCAGCTGATTTTGTGGGTTCTCAGACTGTATCACAAATGTTGCAGTGACATGACAAAGTACTGCCAAAACCTTACTTCCAACTTACTAATGACTTCCAACTACAAATGACTTACTGTCATTTATTACAAGTAATGGCAGGTGACCTGCTCTGGGATAAAACCTACCAGTGCAATGTTAGCACCAGCTTTCCCACAGCTCAGGAAGCTCTGCACTGCCTGCTCTGTACAGTGCTGGAGACCTATCATTAGCGCCAGTGTGTGGAATGGTAGAACAAATATTCAGCATTAATAGGTGCAAACCCAAGCCTGAGCTACATTTTACCTTGCATGTAATGATCATCATCAACAATGTTTTATTTCAGAAACCGGTATAGGAATTACAGCTGTGCAAATGAAATTTGCTGATATTGAGAATAATTAGAACACAGTGTACCTAAAAATGCTTGCCTGTACGCCTAGGACAACATTTTAAGCCTCAAGGCCACGTACATACACTCTAGAGATTTAAAAGTCTGGATTCGCTGTGTGACCCTTCTGAGTACATCACCATCAAAACTTTCCCCTCAAAAAACAATTCAGAAAACAGCTGACTTGCTTGATGCATGAAACTGGGAACATTTCATGGGCTTTTTTCCCCCGAATTACTGGGGGAGAAGGAAAAAAAAAAAACCACAATACACCAAGCTTTTAAACCTCCCAAGACGACACCACTTTGTTGTGGTCAATCATTTCTCACATTTCCAGAGGACTCTGGAAGAGGCCACATGAGACCCGGAGTCCTTCCAGAAGAGTTGTGAGGGGGATCTCCTGGACTGACACCAAACCCTCCAGCCAACAACACGAGTAAAACAAAAACACATGGACTTGAAGCTGGTCAAGCCATTTTTTGGAAGACCCTCTCCTCGTCTCCTCCTACATCTAAGCATTTCTGCAAAGAGCTGCAATGCCAGGCTTGCAAGAGCTAAGGGAGCTGCCATGCCCAGAGACTAGAGCTGCGACCGACCCAAGCGCAGAGGGCAGGATGAACCAAGCCACTTCCCCACCCCGGTCCTGCTCCTGCTGAGGGCAGCACAGCCAAAAATCAAGCCTGAGAGCAGGGTGACCTTTCTAAAGAGCCCTTGGAGCAGAGCTGCTCTGCTCGGCTTGCAGCTCATGTCATGTTTTTAGTGGTCATTGTGATCTCCCACGCCTGCCTTTGGGAATGCTGTAACTGCAGCACTGCGAGGCAGGAGAGCCCTGGGAGATACATTTTCTCTGGGCCCGCCTTCCTGAAGCTGAGGCTTTAGTGCACAGCCAGCAACATCCAAGTACTGCAGGCAGCTGTTTAATAGCACACACAGCTGCCACCGTTCTGCTGCCGAGTCCTCTGTCCTAGCAGGGCCTTGCAGCTATCCCTTCATACACACACGTATTTATGTTACGCTCTATCAATTACGTAGGTTCTGCTGAGTAGCCAGAACCGGCGCACATCACTCGGCTGAAATCACCCGCCTTGCCTAAGTTCATAAGAAACACAAACACAGCACACATGCAAATCACAGTTTCAGCAACTTACCGGCTAAATCATTATGGTTGTCTGGAATCAAACTTGGTTAATGGGGGAGTAGGAGATGATGCCAAATGAACAGAAATGGTATTTTTAATCACTAAACCACAATGTGCTCCTCAGGCCACTGCAAAGTACTGGTATAATGTGAAGTAGCACAAGAAATGTTGAACAAGCAGTTCAAATAAACCAGGCATCTTAGCAACCACAGTGAGAGACATTACAACTATTAGTGTTTCTTCTCTGCTTCTTCCTCTCCTCTCTTGCCTGCAGAAGTGCCTTGCCACAGACGTTGCTTCTGCTCGGGGGATTCAAGGCACGGGACTGCAGTCACCTTGGCCGAGCTGATGTTGGAGTGCAGTCCTCCTGGTGCATGCCCATCACTTACTCAGCAGTGCTACAAAGCCCAGCCAACACCTCTCTCCTGCCTTCCCTTTCTTGGGCTGCTGTTTTGGCTTAAGTTTTAACTACTGCAAAACACCACCAGTTTGCAGCACCATCCTAGCTTAATTTTCCTCCTACTGGCATTTTAATGCTCTCCTGTATGAAAACGAAACAAAACTGTCAATTGGGAGGCAATCTTCTGAGCAAGCAGATCGCACTGAGTAACTTTTAGCAGTCCACGGCTCTGAATTTTCACTTTCCTTCTCATACTCCACTTCGCATGACAGTTTGCCAAACCACGCAAACTCAATCACGCTAACAAAACTATGTTGTCAAGATCTGTTTAGAAAATGGCACGAGTAAAGCCAAGGGGTCACACTGTGAAACAAATGTTTCCTTAATCGAACTCAGACCTTATGTATGAAAGAAGCTAAAATGGCCCTACTGACTATAAGCAAGACAAAAAATATACGAGATATTAGCATGTGTTCTGGTTAGTTTAGCCATTTACATTCCATTTATGGGTAGTTGCAGCTAAATCAAGTGCCACTGAACAGACCTACAAAATTTGGGTTGGCTTCAATGCGATTCGGAACTGCTGATGAACAGCACAGAACTGGTTAATCTCTCTAACTACTAGCGTTTGCACGTGTTATCAGAAACACTAAGCAACAAGGGATCAAACAGGGCTTGAGGTATTTCTATGTGCTTGGAAACATGCCCAAGATAACCATTATACTGATATAGTAATCTCTATTTATACAGAACTGTATAGAAAATATACATGCATTTTAGAGGAACTGTCACAAAACTCTACCGATCTATTTTCACTGAAGATAACAACACACTGCCTACGGATTATAAAGGAAGTTGATTCTGAATCATGGAAAAATCACCTGTGTAACGGCAATAATTTCAACCTCTATTATAGAAGCTGGTAGCGAGATAAGGCAGAATAAGCATTTTCAAGCAAGAGATTTTTTGTTTCTTTCTATTCCCCAGAACAGAAAGCCAGATCCTAAATTCTAAAGCTCTCACCTGACTTAAAAGCTACGGAAATGACAGCAGCGAAATGGATGACACAGTAACGCCAGCGCACAGGCGTGTTCGCACATGGTTTTGTGCCGAGGCAAATTTCGATTCATTCCCAACGGGCAGGTCTCAAGTCTGCAAATTACGGGAGGCAGGGAGACAAAAGTGACATACTTAACATTTCTAGAGTTTTCAAAGAGGGAGGGGGGAGTTGCCTTTGAGCAAAAAAACATGTTCTCCGGGTATCTCCAGGTTCACTGCGCCCAAATTTTAAAATCAGCCTTTGCAAAGGCTGATCTGATTTAAAAACAAATAGGATCATAGAATCATTATGATTTGAAAAGACTTTCAAATCATCGAATCCAACCATTGGAGGTCCACCTTGCTTCCCTGTGGACACGGAAATGCAAACAAACCCTTTTGAATCAATCTCAGGCCATTTTAACTTTGAGCAGTGGACATATTTCCTCCCCTAGAGGAAACACTTCTGTCTTCCTAGAAGACACTTTTATACCTCTGGGGACACGTGCGGCAATTTAACCTTTATTCTCACTGGGTTCCTGGTCTCACATTCCTGAGGACGCAGCCGGAGGGGTGACTCATAACGCGACTTTGTACGGCAAGCTCCAGAGGGAAGCAAGCAGTAGCATGTTGGTCACTTAGCCAGAAATGACCTCAGCTTGGCTGCTTCTAACTGGTGAATAAGCAAAAAAATTCCTGATTTTAGCTGCAGTTTCCTGTCTTCTTTCCCCCACCCTGCCACACGTTATTAATGAGATTAGTTAATCACATGGCTTCGCGCCCCTGTGCTGAAGGGGAAAATGAAGGTGCTGCTGCCGTTCAGCCTGAGGAAGCATCAACGCTGTCTTCTGCAAAGGCAAAGCGCTAGCGGATAAACGTGTGCATTACCGAAGCAAAGCGACAGGACACATCTGAGCTATCAAAAAATTCATTTGCTACCTCCCCGATTAGATTTTTACCACAAAAATAAAAGGATTGAGGAAAGACAGAAAGGTATCCTCACCGGGCAGAGTTTTGCAGATAGGTTTGTGCAATCACACGGCCTCACGCCTGCAATTCCCCGGGCGCTGTCGCTGTTCTGCCTCCCTCCAGCTCTCCTTGTGGAGAGCAAAGGGGCCGCCTCGGCTTGCTCAGCGCCTCCTGCAACGCCTGGCGGGAGGGTTCGGAAAGTCACAGCTATCATATCCACCAAGAACCCACTTTCCACCCCTCCTCTCGCCAGATTTATAATGCCACGGGCTTCTATTACAACCCTGGCAGCAGCATCCTGCCAAGAGACTGCTGTAGTTTTCCAACATTAAGGAAAAACAAACGCCCGCGATGGCAATTTGTGAGGGCAACAGGCAGAAGTAAAGCACAGCTTAGCACACTTTTGAGGCAAAACCATCATCTACTCAGGCTTAATGTGTTATTAATTCTTTCTGATGTATTTCTTATTTCAGAAGAAGGATTCAAGTAAAGGCATCCTGTATTTATTTATATACCTGGCCAGTAAATTGCTAGTAGTATTTTGGAGACAACGTCCTACTGCAACACCTACTTGTATACACTGAACTGAGACTTCGTTATAGAATAATTTCTGGTACAATCACTTAAGAAAAATCTGCATTTTCTTCCATGACACAGTTTGTGCCTGCTTGAATGGTTTGAATAATACACTTCAAATAAAGAGATAACTATATCTTGTAAAGATTCTACTCTTTTTTTTTTTAAGATTTGATGCAGTTTAACATCCATGCCAGTCACAGATAATAGAAGGGAATGTAGGCAGGAAATGTGATGTTCTAACTATGCACTTGAACTCTTGGCTCCAAAGAAATGAAAATTTAAGCTCATAATTTCGCCTCATAGAAGTTTTGAAGACTTTAAGTGTTCTGAGTGATTAGAACTATAGAGTGTTCACACTAAAGAAATTAATCCAATTATTTTCTTGTAAATATACTGCACTACTTAATTTCAATTTAAATGGAGAGGTCAATTCTGTATATTTTTAATGTCCATTTCAAGGGAAGAATATCTGAGACTATGAGCTACTCATCTTCCCTAATTTCTCTTTGTATCATAAGAAAAAAGCAAATGAAAAATTTTTCAATAAATGCAATTATGCCAACAACTTCACAGCATTTATAGTCAAGCACTAACGGGACCTTACGCACTACAATTTGAAATACCAGATATTGGCATGAACACTTTTGATTTCTTGAAGGTTAGATCATATTTCCACGATATAAAGGAGAACATGTGACAAACTATGAATTTTCTTCCAATCAATTCAGACAGACCTTGCCACATCCTCAAGACCAGCTACAAGAATGCTATTATTTAAACTACATAGTGCATAACTTTTTCAAAGTTTGATGGAAGATCTCTTCAGATAGAACTATGGCCCTGATCATTTTGCAAACGCTTTTGCAATAAAAGGGGTAAATGATGTGTCAGATGTCCTTGATTCAGTTTTTGCATTAAATTCTCTCACTACCACAATGGCGAATACTGGCAAACGGCTGCAGCACAAACTGAGCATGGAACGTTACTCAACACGTGAGAAAATAAAAAATCCGCTGCTTGGCATCAGCACCATCGCGCTCCCCAATGCCCACACGCGTGTGACAACAAAAGACGATTTCCAGAATTTCCACCGGCTTCGTTCTTTCTTTTGGAGCAGCCGATGCTACCAACACAACCTACTGCAGCGCTCGCCGCTAGACCAGCAGCGGCTCCGCTGGGCACTCAGTGACTTCCAGCCCCTCAGTCCTCCCTGCAATTTTCCCCCTGCAGGGTCTGGTGAGTGTTTCTGTGCATGCAGGGAAATAACTTTTAACTGTTCAAGGGCTTTGGGCAAATGCACCGTGTTAATCAAACCACACCACAGCCACTCAAGAACATCAGAGTCCATCAGCCAAAACGATCAAAGCCATTTTACCTCAGATGCCAGAAAAAGGGCGTTTCACACTTCTTCCTGCTCTGAGATCCTGTTCATCCTGAAGCTTCTCTAACAGGACAACAACATTGTGTAACAGCATTAAATTCCTTGAAGGTCTATCTTAAAAGTTCACACACACACACACACACAAAAAGCGGCAGCTGAGCAGAAAGCTCTGTCAGGACATCTGAGCAGCAACGGAAGATTCCTGTTCCTGGTTCCTTTCTCATTGTATCGAGCCCTAGAAGTTTTCCCAAAGGTAATGCCAAGGATCTTAACTGTTCCGTTTACTCTTCTCTGCGTGGTAATGATAAAAATATTGATTTCCACATTTATGACTCGGATTCAGTTAAACATAAGAGATTGAAATTATTTCCCCTTGTGTTACATTAGCAGAGCAATCACGAGCACGAAAAGTCCTCCCCACATCAAAACTGATGGCGCTTGAAATAGCACTCTATTTTTTAATGTGCTTTTTGAAATGAAGCTCCCACCCTTCAATCAATTCAATACAATCCCGTCTCAACCCTCCCCTTGAAAACATTTCAGGCTGGAAAAGGCCTGGGCTTGAACAGCAGCAACCTGCTGGGCTCGGAACTGAGCGCGCGGCCTTCCCTGCAGAGCAGCCCTGCAGGGTTTAACCCAGCTCTTCAAACACTCCTCACCACCAGGAGCTGATGCAGAAGCTCCTTGACTCTCTTCAGGTCCAGCTCAAGTAGGCAGGGCTGGGTGCCCAGGCTGAAAGTGCAGCTTTTCCATGGGGTCTTACCCAAAGACTGGAGACTTAGGACTTTGTCCCTTCGCCGTACACGGCCACCAGAAATACGTTATCATTCCTTCGCTGTTTCATCTGGCTGCAAAGTTAGTCGCACGAAGCGCATCCCTACGGCCCTGTGCTCCGAGAGCAAACACGAATATCCGACAGCGTGGTGCTCCGGCCCTAGGACACCGAGCGTAACGTGTAATTCAACGGGAGGCGCCACGCGAGCCGGGTGCCCAGGGAAGAGGGGAGCCTTTTCTCTTTGAAAAGGAGAAGTCGTAACTGCTATGAATTATAACAGAAGGGGATTCATTCCACCGCAGTAAATCCAAGAGTTTTCCCCTAGGGATTGTCTTGGCTCAAGATGTTCTTTTTTTTTTTCTTTATTTTCTTTCCTGAAGCCCTTATTCAGACTTTGAATGAACAGCAAATAAGCCAAAACAATAAGCCCCACAGTTCTTTGGGTTATTTTAAACAATACGTCAATTTCTTTATATATAATTGCGTATACATAAAAAAAATCATACTACTGCATACAAACATGCATGGCAAATGAGCATACTAAGGAGGCAAAAAGGGGTAGACTTCTTCAGAAAGATAAGCAATTTTCCAAGTAAAATCCCTGAGGATCATACTAATACAATTACTTCAACCAGCAAGACTTTTTAAAAAAATAAAAATAAAAAATCCTACTATAATCCACTAGCAAGGAAAGATCAAAGGGAACTTGCAGGCAAGCCAGGAAACAATCAAAACTTTTAGTCACCAAGAGGTTCCTTATCAGAGCCATAAACTCAACTGAGTTGCAGTGGGAAACGCAAGAGGAAAAGCAACCCTGAATATTCACAAGGGATTTTCATTCCCACCCTCATGCAGTTCATACAATTACTCTGACCTCTGTGTAGCAACCCACACTCTCGCTTTGGGGGCGGAAAGGATGGCCCAGGGACCCGAGCAGAAAACTGCTATTAATCCCAAGTGCAGGACGCCCCGGATGTGGCGTTGCTCCCCCGTGACATTACGCAGACCATGGACAAGGTTGAGCTGCTGGGTCTTGGCGAGGCAGAGCCAGTGCCACTGAGGACCAGGCACCTCGGGACACGACGCTGGATGGCCGGACACAGATGAAAGTTTGGGGAATGACCGTGGGGCTGCACATCTGCTGGGCTAGTGAGCGACCATCCCTGGCCAGGGGACACACGTGCTGCCCACGTGTCAGCAAAAAATTGAGGGAAAATTGCCCTCTGGACAGGGAGAACCTGCTGTGGGTGACAGGGCCGCTCAGGGGCTGAAGGAACTCTGCTCGAGCCGCACACCCCCCAACACCATCTCCTGCTCTACCTCGTTACCCAAAACCACCGGTAACAACCCACTGGCCACTGTGGCGCAGCCTCTGCCCAAGGAAGATGGGTCAAGTTTGTGCTTGGTGGACACAAGCCTGAGCGGCCTTCAGGACCTCCTGAAGCCCCATGGCCATGCAAGGAAGCCCCTCTGGAGACTCCTCCTGAGGGAGAAGTCCATCGCCCTGGGGGAGGAGACAACAACCACCCCCGCTGCCGCCTGCTGATGGGCCACGAGCAGCCTCCTCATCTGCTGCTCTCCTGCCGCTTTCCCTGAACAGCCACGGGTGGAAATCTTTTTTCTCCCTCGCTGCATGCAGAAGCAAAACATTTCAGCCTACAGTTAAACTAAACAGCTTTTCTTCCTCTGTTGGAACCAGGTCTCACGGCCCCCGTGTGACCCCGGTGGGAGGACAGTGCGGAGGCGGCCGCGCGGCCGCCGCTCACCCCGAGCGCCACAACAGCCGATTGTGCGTCAGGCTCGGAACCGCGGGGATGGGGAGATGGGGACAACCCTCTCCAATGACTTCCTTTCATCTTCAAAAAAAAAAAAAAAAAAAAAAAAAGGCTACTGTTTTTATTCCTAATTTAGGAAATTTTACCAATTTTACCAATTTTGCTCACTTTTTTTTTTTTCAAATACACTTGGCCAATGCTAAACAACTACATATTTGGATGCAACTGATATTAAACAACAGCTTTGATGAGTAAATTTTTGAGGGGAAAAAAGGGAAATTCTCACTTTCTTTTGAAGGCTTTACTTGAATTTGTTTGTACATTCCATATGTTATCCGCATATTTCCCTAGAGTTTTCCAGGCAGCAATACACATATCCTTGTAATGGAAGAAGCACAGGAAACTCTGGAAACATCCAGCTGTGCACAAGCATTTAAAGCTCAGATCCCTAATGCAGAAAGAGAACTTCCCTGAAACAAACATCTCCAGATGTTCTAACATATTTAGATATATAACTATATGTATGTGTGTATATATATACAAAAAATGTGACTAAGCCATGAAAAGCCAAAAGAATGTTCTCATTTCCTGAAGCGGGCCAACAGAAAGGAAAAAATGTGAACGAAGTACAAAGATTTCAGAAGTCAGATTTTTCTTAACAACAGTCGCTTCAGAATTACCCACTTCAACTCCTTTCTAATGTAACCAGAACATTGCCCATGTCTTGCAATTGGCATATACATATAAGAGGAAGAAAAAGCACAGAAGGGGAGGGAGAATATTTTTTTTCTAGGATGTTTAATAACATGACAGTGATTGAGAGAAACACCTCACACTCACTTTTGCTTTGAAAAAGCAGCCATGTGAGCTAACAGCTGCCTGTCCCACCTGTCTGTCTCTATACATAACCCGTAAGATCTCCAGGACAGAGCTCCTACTACTCCTTTCCTTGTTTTTTTGGGTTTTTTTTTTTTTTCCTTGCAATAGTACCAGAGTGCTGCAGAAAATAACACTCTAATACCAAGAGCCTTCAGTTCCTCGGACACCGGAAAGCAGCGGATTCAGCACATTCAGAACATTTTTTATGAAGTCACGAAATGCCAACCGATGCGGCGCACGTTGCAGCAGGCGCAGTTGTGCTGCTGCTCTTCACAGCCTGCATGTCACGGGGCAGGAAAGGGGGTCTCCTTCCTGCGAACCCTCTGAGGTTGAGTTGGCGCGAGCCAGTTGTGTGACAGCAGTGATGGAACCATGATGGGAGGCGCTTCCCCATTGCGATGGGGCTTTTTGAACCATCTACCAGTAGCAGACGCCTCTTTCAGAGCTTGGAGGCAGCCCAGTCCCACTAGGGATGTTCAAACGCAGCCTCCGTTCTGGGTCCAGACCACAAACAAACATTGGTTGGTCCTCTTCGACCCCAAACCTCCTCATAGGAATCCCATATTTAACATCATTCTCCAAAGCCATGGTTACGTGGTCTGGCCAAACCAGCATAACTCCATGTTTCCAATGAAACGGGTATTTCCACCTTCTTTTTGTGCCTCCCCTTCTCGCATCACCACCACGTATAAGCTCAGGAAGCTGGTCCCAGTTCTAACTCCCTGCACCTACCTACCCAGCCTGCGGCATCCAGCCGGAGCAGTTCCCGCACCGGCTGCCCATGCAGCCCCGCCAGCACGGATGCGGGCACGAGGGATGGGGAAGGGGCAGACCCGCGCTCTGCCCCACCTCACCGCGGCCTCGGCGAGGACGAGCGGCCCCGGTGCAGCAGCTGGTCGTGGGGACGGTCTCTCCTGCTTCCCGAAACGGGGCAGACCTGGCTCTGGGAAACGGGGCCCTGCGGAGTGAATCGCAGCTCATTTACCAGCAGGCCTGGGTAAAAATAAATTACTTAATCAAGTACGAATGCTGGTCATAAATTGACTCCAGTCTTTTTCCATGTTTCACAAAGGCGGCTGCTCTCTCTGCCACAAAACACAACCTACTCCGCCATCAGTGCACGGTTCTCATCTGCAAAGCTGCAAACCTAAATATGAACCTACGTATTTGCAGCCCCTCGCAATGAAGAGCTGGCTAAAACAAGAGCATTTTGCAAGCAGAGGCTGCCGTGCTGGTCCAGCTCCGAGGCTGCACGGACCCTGCTCCTTGCCGCGCCGCCTGGCAGGCTCCCCGGCGTGCCGTGCCAAACTGTATTTTTCATTCCCAAATTAGGGGCCGAGCACGCCAGCAGAAACAAAGCGAGGGCTCTTGGCCGCTACCCCTCCAGGAGGCAGGGTAGAACCTCTCCTTACTGCTCGGGCCACCCAGGAAACACTCATAAAATCACTGGACTGTCTTAGAGATGCAGATTATCCGCAGCAGCTTTCCATCCACAACATCAACGGTAAACCCAAAGATTTCGACTCTCCTGTTCCCATCAGTTTCACCAATCAGAAGTCCATGTATACGGGCGTTCTCAGCGCTTCAGCTGTTTGATGCCAGCAGCGATCGACACAACCCAAATCCAACCAAGCAGCACGTTGATTTAACATCCATCTCCTTAGCAAATGCCGTAGTGGTGCCTGGTGTTTTTTTCAGGTGGTAAAAAGTGATGAAGAAAGGATTCAAAGGATTTAAAATGTAAGAAAAAACAACATGGAAGATGCAGAGCATAGAACTTCACCCAGAGTGATAGCCCTGTTGTAACACTATTTCCACATGTTGCAGAAAGCAATAAGGATTTACGCTCAGGCACCTCTGTAATACACATAAACATGCCAGTTAGGCACTTCTTAGTGCAGCAGGAACAAGTTTGCAGACTTGGCCTAGTAGTAGTTCACTTGGTTCACTTGGCCTAGTAGCAGTTTGTCACTAGCCCATGCACCAACTCTGCCCAGCAACATCTCCAGTCGGTGAGACAAATTTGATTAAACTCTTTTACATAAAGAGTTGTAGAGGTACACAAAATCAGCCAGGCAAATTACAATACCTCGACTGTTTTCACAGACAGATCTTTCCTGTCTGTCTTTAAAAAAAAAAATGCTAGCAAGCAATTTCATGAAGATTTTTACACTTCAGAGAAAGGAAATGCTGAAATAGCTGAAAGGAATGTCCCAGTTTAAAAAAAAAAAAAGAAAGTGTTTGGTTCCATCCCATGTTTTGTTTTCCCTCATTTTCAAGTTGAATTAAGGAATCCTGTCCTTTCAGCCCTTTAATGCACATTTCTGCCTCCACGCCAGGGCTTCTCTCGTCCTAGCTGCAACTGTGAGGCCCACTGTAACAGACCACTAAAGTTACAAGAGCAAAAGACCACGTACACGGAGGCTGGATTGTGCATACTGTGGCAGCTTGCACAATATAGGCCGTCGGCTATCACAACATAACTGTCATTTCGATTTTCCTGGTCAGCAGCACTTGCCACAACGGAAAGACCTTACCTAAGTAACTTTCTCCCCGACAATCAAGCTGCTTTTAACACAGAAAATATTCAGAGTGTCCCTGCACTGAAAAATATTATGAGACTGCATTAACTATGGAGAAGGAAACCTTCAAGTGGATTTGGAATAGAACAAAATGCAGACGAACCAGGATATCTAATGCGATGCGCTCAGCGCGAAACCGCAACGGGGAGAGCTGCAAAGCTTGCCTTAAGTGCTTTGGTAATAAATATTGTATTGCGGCTTGAAAAAGAGTGTGTTAACTATGCACGTTATCCTCAGCACATTATGGGCCATTAGTGGCTCCCTGGCACTAACCTACCGAGCCAGGTCTGAGAGAGACCTACCTGTGGGTCACAACTGCAATTTTACTGCAGTATCACACATAGCTTATTTATGGAGTCCCTCATCAATGCATTCAAAAGCGAAGGCTGTAAGGTACTTGCAGTTTTCAGCTTCACAGTCTACTTTATAGTGGAGCTGGATCTATAAAGCAAATGAATCTCTATACCTTTTTTTTTTTTTTAAATACAGTTATGCTTCAAATAGAGAGAGGCTCTCTTTGGTCAGTATTTTATTACATGGTGGCCTGTATTTACTGCTACTTAAGACAATAAATGCCCTGAACTGCAAACTAGTATGTTCCACTGAATGCTCTGAGAAAACGCCTGGAAAAAAAAATGGTCAAAAAACCTCCACAATTTGTGGTTCCTTCTTCTTTCCCCCCTGCCCTCAACAAATTGTGCACTCTCAACCCAAACATCACACAACTGCATCTCACATTCAGATGCTGAAATCTGCGTTCTTTTGATTCAATTTGAGGACATTCATATAATGAATAAACATTACACCAGCTAGCCACCAGCATCTCCAAGCACAGTCAGCAATCCTAAGCTGCAAGCAAGGTAGTGGCCACAATCAGTTAAGAAACGCTCCATAAAGTGGAGTTATATATACACACACACACCTATTTCAGAGCAAACAGTCCTCAGAACAAGGAAGCCTCCAGTGGGCATACCTGCCCGCCAGATGTCTGACCCCAAGCCACGTACAGAATGTGGACAGAGACCTCAGATCATGCTTTTTTCTTTTCTTTCTCTTCCCTCAAACTCAGATTATGTTACCTCCCTAAATTAGAACAGAAAGGCAGGACTGCTGAAATCTCTCGGGAGTTTCAGCATGTGGAAGCTCTTGAGATCAGCTTTGTATTTGTTTAAAAAGCTGTTTTGAATGAAATATTTACAGTTCTAGTGTATTTTTCTTCCAGAAGAGCCAAAACAAGAAAATGCCCCCATTTTGAATCTCCTCCCCATTCCCATCCTACCAAATCCGAAACCTACTTTGCACAAACCATGTCCCTTAGCCTTGCTTGGATCACGACGAGCTAGGATGGTCTGCAGAAAACCCCCTGTGCCAGCAGCCCTCCCCAGCAGCTCTCCCTGCAGGAACTGCCTCAGCAAACCCGCGCCTCAGAGACAAACCGTCTTTTTTTATTACTTTGCACTAGCCAAAGCTAGCAGGGTGCACCCGCCGAGCTCCTGTGCCTTCTCCCCCGTCGCTACCCGGTGCTGCCCCACATGCTGGCAAGGGAGGCAGCTCGACGCGCCGCGGGGCCGCCGGCCGAAGCGGTACCGCCGCAGCCCCGTTCAGCCCGGCTGTGGCTGCCGTAGGTTTTCTCTAAAGGTGTGTCCGGTGTTGGAAGAAAAACAAGCAGTGGGAATGAGCCCTGGGGAAGATAAGGTGGCCGGTCCCTAGTCCAAAGCCTGGCGCCCGCGGCTGCTCCCAACCTGCGGGCCCAGCCTGGGATCAGGCGCTTCCCCTTCCTTCACCCCCTTGGATTTCAGCATAGTAGCCCTACAAAGTGCTTTAGTTTGGAATCCTTCTTCCCAAGAAACATCTGAAACGCAGGACGTGCAGCGTGGCAGCCTCGCTTTTCTGCAGCTCATCCCTGCTAAACTTTCCAAGACGCGGCTGCAAGGATGCACATCGCGTTACACAGGCTGAGCTCACCCCGCGCGCGTCCGGAGCTTCCAACCAACCTCCCCCTCGGGACAGGCGCTTCTGAACGCCAGGAGCACCGAGCCCATCCCCGCGCCAAGCTCCAAACGCGGCTTCTAAAGAAAACTTCCCGCGGAAAACGCACCGAGACGCCGCGTTCCCGGGGCGGCCGCGCGGGAGGCGGCCCCGGGCCCTTCCTACCTGTTGGTCATGCCCGCCGCCACCCCCAGCATCCCGCCGCCCTCCTTCCTCCCGCCGCGACCAGGAGGAGGAGGAGGAGGAGCCGGCGCGGCCGTAATGGCGCCAGCGCCGCCCCGCGCGGCCCGCCCCGGAGCCGGAGCCGGCCCAGGAGCGGGCTGCGAGCAGGATCCCCCGCTCCTCCTCCTCTCTTCGCTTTCTTTTCTATTTTGTCCTTTTCTTCTCCCTTTTCTTTCTTTCTTTCTTCTTATTGGTCTTTCTTACTTTCTTTTTCTCTCTCTTTTTTTTTTTCCCTTTGCCTTCCTCCTCGGCACTCACCCCAAGGGAGAGGCCTCGCTCGTGGACTTTAGGAATCCGTTCCTGGGGCAGCTCACAGGGAGTGGGCATGGCAGGGGAGCCAGGCACCCCTCACTACCAGTAAGACACTCAGTGGCCTTTTCCAGAAGCAAAGGTTCCTGTTAGAACAATTCCTTTTTTTTTTTCTTTTCTTTTTTTTTTTCTCTTTTTCACTATTTCTTATATGCGGTTTCATGATACTCCCCACAATAGGGCCATTGTCTTGCCGGCAATAGAGCTATTGCCTTATCCAGAGGCACCAAGTATATCTCAGTGAGTATTTGTTAGAGCAAAATTCTCTTTTTATCAAGGTTATTTTTAACCACCATGCGGAGAAGGGCTTGCACCTTGCTCAAGCTGAGCTGGCTTCTTCGGAAATCAGGTAATAGCAGTAAGTGGCCTTCGGAGCTGCCCAACCTAAAGGCGCAGGCCCTGCTTTACTGCGACTGAGAGAACCTCATTTGAAACCACTGAAGTTTCAGAAAACAATGAGCAAATTAAACCAGTCTGTTGTAAAAGAAACACAGGATAACTAAGCTATTTGTATCATCATCCATTAGGAAGTGGTATGATGAAATGAAAAGCCAGTAATATTAGGTTGCCAGGATTAGCGAGACCTCTCGGAGGAGAAGCCAGCTGGGGAAAACACGAGGCAGGTGAAAACCAATGCAGGAGGGTAGAAATGAGGGTTCCCATAACTTGACCAAGACATACATGAAGTGCAGCTGTTCCAACATCCCTTGTCAACCAGGAAAAGCATCCAGGGGCTCTGGGTGACTCCCTGGAGAGGTCTGACAGCCATGCGATGGGCTTGGAGCCAAACATGGCAAAATATCTGAATCGCGGGGACTGCGTTTCTGTACAAAGAGCAAAATAAGCTGTCTGGCTTGGAAAAGGAGAGGGCTGGTGTGCCAAGAGGAAGAAGAAGAAGAAAAAAAAGAAGCACTTACTTAATGAGCCTGTCAGCAAAGCTTCCTTATATCATCCCTGCAGATAAGTACTTGTCCTGTGCCAGATGCCAGATGAAGGTATTAGTGCCCTTGGGGCTTTCGCTAATCAGCTGTGGGCAGCCCGCCACCGCGCTCAGCGCCCAGGCAGCTCCACCAAGGTCGTTAATGAAGCGCGCTTGGACTAAGCGAGTTGAGGGCCTCCCCCACCACGGCTCCTGCCATAGGCCCCCAAGCCCATGGGACGGGGAGCTTGGGAAGCGTTGCAGCGAGGGCAGGTAGGAACGCGGCGTCAGCGACAGCCTCCCAGGCCTCGGCCCTTCGCGGAGAATTCACCTCTTGGCTTCGGGGTGGCGAGGAGGTCTCCTTTTCATTCCGTCTTCCTCTGAAGTAGGGATTACCCTTCCTAATAAACTCCACCCCATGGTATGAGAGGCTTCTGGCATTCTGATTAACTTGTAAAATGTGGTCCAGAGTACTCTGGCAACTGATACAATAGAATTTGCAAAAACACACCACGCACGCCCAGGGAAAGAAGTTACCCATTCCAGTCCAATATAATAAGATACTGTGACCATTTTCTTCTAATGCAATTTTTAAAAATACGGTGGTCTGCTGACTTATTCTGCTTACAAAATGGTCAGTCAGACATGCTACTAATGCACTTGCTATCAGGAAGATAAGCGCCACTATCCCCAGCAGGCAAGTGAGGGGACAGAGAAATGGAAACTAAGAGCAGACGAGAAAGGCTCGGCTTGGTGAAGGGATCTCATGGCCTTATCTCAGCAGCAGGGCGACAGCTGTGATGGATCGGATTCTTTAAGCTCTTTTTCATTACCTAGAAAAAACTATTTTACAATGTTGTCGTAGTGACATGTAGCAGCTTAGAGTAAATAGGAGCCCAGGCACAGAAAAAAAAATATATATATATATATATATATATGTCACTGCATAATCTTCACTATCTCTTCAGCTGTAGTAAGGCCAGTGATAGAACTTCCTTATGTGAAGACAGAGGCTGCCAAGCAAAAAATTTGGGATTTACCTCCCGGATTTGCCACCCTGTGCCATGTGCTCTAGATATTGGACTAGATGATCTCTGGAGGTCCCTTCCAACCTTAACCATTCTGTGATTCTGTGATTTCCTCTCTGCTCTCATCTTCAGATTGGTTCTAGCTTTTGCTTTTTCCCATAACTTCTCGAAACTGCAGACGTTATTCTTCTACGTGCTGTTATTGATTGCGAGTGCCTGGTAACACAGTGACTACACATTGGTTTATCTTTATACAATCAATGGATTTGAACTGCAAACAGCATCAGTGTTCCTCACCACATAGCTTTGAAGGTATGAAGTTAACGCAGCAGCAAAGGCCCCCTCAACTGTCTTCTGACATTCTTAACTTAAGGATGAGTAATTTCTGAACACAAGGCATTCAGCTGAACCACCTTTAATGAATTCACAACTAACAACCTATTTAGGTTTCACATTCTTGCTCACTGTTAATACTTTTGTTTTTACGGCGCATTTGTAGAAACTAGTGAAGTTTCTACTTTTTCTATTGAAGAACTATTTGATCTCTCTTCATTTTTTTAAATAACATGTAGCTTAGCTAGAATATGAACAGACATGCTGTAGAGATCATTTTGACTTAAAGCAAAATAAAAATTAGAGAAACAAAACCGGGAGGAGAGGTTGACTCCGCAGGTGGTTGCACTACCATTTGGAGGGACCTTGCCAGCTGGAGAGATGGGCCTGCAGGAACTCATGAAGTTCAGTGCAAGAAAATGTCATGTCCTGCACTGGGGCAGGAATAGCGTCACACTTCCATACAGACTGTTGGCCAAGCAGCTGGGAAAGGAGCTTTGCAGTAAAGGCCTCGAGGGTCCTGGAGGGTGCCTGGTTGAACATGAGCCAGCAACAGGCCCTCGTAGCACAAGGTGGCCAACAGCACCCAGGGCTGCATTAGGAAGGCAAGGGAGGTGCTCCTTCCCCTCTGTCTCCTCCCCCTGTATGAGGTGAGGCCACCTCTTATAGAGTGCTGGATCCAGATAGAGTATTGGGTTAAACATGGCCATAGGTCGCCTAGAGAGGTTGGGGAGACGCCATCCTCAGAGATGGTGAAAAGCCAGCAGGCCATGCTCCTGGGCAACCTCGTCCAGGTGAGCCTCCTTGAGCAGGGGGCTGACCAGATGATCTCCAAAGCTCCCTTCCAGCCTCAGCAACTCTCAAATTCTGCTTTGTGCATGTTAGACACTTGTTGCATCTTTGGCTTTCCTTGGAGGATGGATAGTGCAAGAATGGGGATATCAGTTTGGTAGACCAGTCTCAAAAACATGCTAAATTGATCATTTAAATTCTCTATTTAACAGTATGAAGTTCTGCTTCAGGTCAAGGTAATTGGATAGAAACATGAATGGCTACAGAAAAAGCCAAAGTTCCTACAGTATTTTCAAAAGTAACAATGACAAAAAGCAACAATTTTAGTCCTCATGATGTTATGCTTATATACGAGTTTAGGTAAAAACCCACCTTGCATGCAACAGAGGAATGTGAAGAATTGCCAACAAATGCTTGTTGCGAGTGATGCTTAAAAACAACAACAACAACAACAAAAAAGGAGGTCAAGATGTCTGTTTCAAACTGAATGCTTGTTCACGATCAATACATACACCTCTCAAAAGTGTATTTAGTACGCAGTTATCCTTTCTATTCATCATGCTATTCTCTTTATGCTCCTTTCCTCATAAAGAATAAATTACCCCCTGAATTATCCCAAGTTCGTAACCCACCCATCAGAAACAGTCGTCCCAAGCCATCTAGAAAAGCTAGGACACATATCTAGTACAGCTACACTGAAGTCCTGCAGATGAAGAGACTGTGTGACTGCGTCTCAAGAGTCAGAGACACAGGAGGCAGTCCCAGAGCTGGCTAACTCCTGCTGTTGGGATAAGTTGGGAAAAAAACAACTCATAACTCAATGCAATGCAAGCAAACATTCTTTTTTTTTTTCTATTTAAAGCTCTTTGCCAGCGTCCAGCCCCTGCAGAACATTACAGAAATCAATCCTCCTGTAGGAAAAGCAGGATATGTGCGCCATCCCTTACTTAACTCTTTACAAGCAACTGGTTTAACCAGTTTCCACAAAGAACGGGCCCATAGGGATGTCTGGGTTGCCAGAGAAACAGGAGGCGCCTTTTTAAAAGTTCTATGGACTGGGGCTGCTTCTGCCCCTGCCCTGCCAGGGGCTGCACGGGGCCTGGCTCTGTGCACGGGCTGGTGGAGCGCCGGGCCGCACGTGTAGGTAAATCCTGGGACTACGAGCAGGGGGAGGCATTAGCTGTTCTACATAAATATTTAGATACTAAAAGTCAAAATGATAGGGCTGACCTTCTGCAGTGCCAAAAGGAATGCTGAGCATCAGCAAATTAACTGCTCCAAGGGGAATAATGACAGTAAAAACTGCATTTAGGTAAAGGCCTGTTACGGAACTGTGTAATGGGTTCCACGGTCTTTACTCTCCGCTGTTTTTCATGCTACAAAGGACAAGAAGTAATATATACATCCACCTGGGAAAAGGTCTGAATACACTCAGAAGCAGCTTCATTTTTTAAGTCATGAAGGCTTCCAAGGGCAGCAGTAATAATAACTGAACACTATATGCATATACAACTGCAGGGCATTCCCTATCAATTTAAAACACTCTGAGAGGGCATTGTAAGAGCACTGGGACTATGCCCAAAACAGCATTTGGTGCTTACAGTGTGCGATTACTTTTAGTTTTTTTTCTTCATAAGATGACTCTAGGCATTTAACTTGGTTAGCAAAAACAATAAATTTGTTAATATCGAGGAGTAGTTGACTACTGAAACAGTAACTGATGTTTATGTTTCTACTTTACGTGACTATCCCCTATCTTCATTATTTAGTTCAGACTTCATCAAGCGAAAGTTCAGCTCCAACAGTAGCAAGAAAATTCTTTCCCTTCCTCTAAGCACATGCATATTTATGTGAAAGCTATTCAGGTTAGGAAGTTCACTTTAAAGTTCACTTCAGGTTTTCTTTAACTGATTGTTTTATACCTATTTGTTCTACCGTCAACATATTCTCTCACCTTGTGATCCTTTCCCTGCATGTTTGTAGAACAATCATACAGGGAAAAAGGGGGGGGAAAAAAAAAAAAAAAAAAAAAAAAAAAAGATAAACACACCAAGCTCTCAAAGGGAGGAAAAAAACAAAACAACAAAATACCCACATACCATACCCACACCCAGACAAAAACAACCACCCCACACTATTTATTTTCAGAGCATCTTCTTTTTGTGCTGGCTGTGTAGATACCCAAAAAGCATCATAGGGAATGAGAAGAGGGAGTTACATACAAGAACTATTTCAAGTTGAGTGTTATTAGCACTCTTGCATTGTTGAACTCTTCTTGCTGATAAGACAAAAAATCTAAAAGCAAACCTTTTGACATACACAGTAATACCCTGCATCCCTACTCTCCTCCATGTCAGATTATCATAACAATCTAGTAACACATTTCAACTTTAATCAGCAAGTTTAAAAAAAAAAAGTGATTAAGAATTACTTTACTAAATATATATACTTTTCCTCCTCTTGCATCCATTACAAAGAAATATCTAACATGGCTCTTTTATTCAAAAGTAACGACTGCACTGTTACTACAACAGACCTTCTACAGTAGATCCAGACCCTCTTTAATACCACAGCAGACACCACCTTGTTTTCCACCTGAAAACAATTTGCCCCATTAGCATTTTCTCAGGTAAGGACAAACATTTAGGGGAAAACAAAAGCAAACAACAAAAGGTACCCAGCTCAGTAAGGATGAATTTTATTGAAGTGATGGCCACATGGAAAGGTCACCACTGCTTTGAAAATCACGTTTCCATTGCAAACAGTTTGATACAGTCAGACTAGTAATTCTGAAATTACTGCCACGAATACTTGTTTTTACCTCTTTATGCATGTGGTGTCCCAGATGGTGGGCAGTAACTGCTCCTTGCAAGGTTCTGAAGGGAGGCATTTTCATGGTAGGGCCATGCAGTGAAGTTGAGGCTGCCCTGAAAGCCTCTTAGAGCATCCTTACAGACACAAGAGTTCCTAAAGATCCCTCTACAATTTAAGGATACTCTGGTTGTTATCAAAGCAAAAGGATGGAGGGAGATAGGGAAAGGAAGAATAAAATTTAGAACATAATTTCACCACATAGTCTCTCAATCGCGCTTTGAGAAAAGCAGCATTTTTCTCTTTCTCTCCCTCCTCCCACCCCCACGTAGAGCTTCCAATAGAGGTTCCCTTTGGGCGCTCCCTGAACACCCAACCCAGCCAGCCACATCTACCACCTGCAGCCTCACGTGTTCTCGTCCTCCTGCTCTGCTTTTGGAGGGGATTTGCCTTGCACGGGCGGCCATCCCTTCTGCGGAAAGGACGGACCCAGCCGGCAGGCACAGGTACTGCTGCCAACCCAGAACACGTAGTTAAAACACAGCCACAGGGCACACGCGGGCCTGCAACTCAGAAGCCCTTCCAGTTTGGGTTATTCACTTGTTTTCTGTATATATCTACACTGTGACAACAGCTAGAGTCACTTTTTCATTAATTTATTTATTTTAAATGGCTGTAGTCTCCTGAGGCTTGGGCAAAGGCAGGCTGACGGAAGGGCAAAATTTGGTGCTAAGCTTTTAAACTCTTTGGGCAGGGGGACATTTTCTGAGAAACATCCTAACAACTATGGCAGTGTAGAAACAAACAAAGCCCAGAATCGTAGAACCAGAGAGCCAAGTCACACTGCTCTTCCAAGAAAGAGCACCACAATATGACCAGGGGCATCCGTACTAGTTATAATTTAAGATTTTTTTGACAACAAATCACAGCTAGAGTGCTATACATTACAAATGCAAATATATGAAATATAAAGTGTTTACCAGGCAAAATAGTTCTGCTTCCAATCAACATTCTTCTATGCCATATATTGCAAGTGCATTTTAAACCTTGCTATATTTGCTTTCTTCAGACAGCAGCCACAAAGGCAAGTTCTGGCAATCTCAGCTATAGAATAGTTTAATAGCAGTTATTAAAATATTTTTACACTAATCTTTCAAGACCTTAAACCTCCATAGTAAAAAAATATAGCAATGCAAGAAGTGTCCATTACCTTCAGAAGTACAATACTCAACTTTTACTAAAATCAGTGAGCATGCAACTTCAATCTGAAAAAAGCAACTAGCATTTAATACAGCCAGGGATATATGCTACTTACATATATTTATTCACAGTTTGAAAAAATTAAAAAAATCTACAGCTCTGAAATACATACATTTTAAAAGTTGTCACAGCTGCTTAAAAATAGTTGAGCAGAGGTTGTGCAGAAGAAAAGCATCAGGTCAGCAGCAAACTGAATTTGGAAACAAATGCTGTACCATTTCACCCACGTGCTTCCACTGTTAAAACCACAGCAGCAGAATTACTTGCACTTTTTTTTTTTTTTTTAAACATACTTAATCCCTCTCCCTTAGTTCTGGTCTGGCATACTTTTAAATGACATTAATGGAATCCAGATGCAAATTAGAAGGGTTTGGAATTAATTATCTGAGACCTACAGCAAGTCATGAAGATGGAAGATATGGCTACGGTTTCAAAAGCAAGGGAAAAAAGGCCGGAATGAAGTCTCATGTTTGCTATCTACATTTCCATGCTGCAGACACCAAAAAGACTCATCCCTGCGCTCCCAAATGTCAGTTCTGTGAGCTGAAAGTCCACACCAGGTGTTTCCAGTTAAAGCACATGGTGGGGAGGGAAGGTGCTTAAAAATGGGAGAAAATAATTAAAATATCTATGTCCTTTGGCTCTGTCAAATGATTGCTGAAACATATATATATAAGAAAAAAAAAAGACACCAAAAACACAGTTACTGAACAGTTTATTCTCAAAGTGAGCTAAGGGAGCTAACTCCTTCTACTCTTATGTCCAGATTGATCTCAGTCCTGAATAAGGCAGTATTTAAGTAGTGAGCATGATTCCCCAGAGCTTAAGATGGATATAAGAACACCATTTAGTAAAAGTATGCATTCCAAGGAATGATTTAACACTATAAAAACATCACAGAGGAAATGAAAATAAACAAGTGAATAAGAAAATTAAAACATTCCAGTTGGGATATGAGCAGGATGTATAAACAGGTTTATACATTTTACTAGTACACAAATAAATTAAGACAGTGAAAGGCAACATAGGCTAGAAAAGGAAAAAGAAGATGACTGAAACAATTTTTAAAAGTGCTGTGTTCATAATAAAAACAATAACATGGCAGCAATGTATTTTTTCATGAAAAAAACAAACAAAAAAAAGAAACAAGAAAAGAAAACACACCCTATTCTGCTGAAGAACATGGAACAGAGCCTAACACACCCGTGCAGAAGAGCTGTGCAAATGACATGTGTGCAAACATGGAAAGCGAGAGAGAAGGATGTGACTTCTTAATCATGCACTTACTGGCAAATGCTCTTTCCCTTCTCTTTCAAGTTATTCTCAGGAAGCTGGCCTTTGTATTGAGAATCTTCCCTTGGTGTCTCTGTATGAGTAGTCTTTTCACTGAAGCACAGGCATCACACTAAAGAATGACGCTGCACTTTCCCCTGTTTTTAAGCACAAACTTCCAATCTCAGGCTTAATAGTCATAGCTAGTCATTCTTTTGTGAAGTTACAGCTCACTTACTACCTCTGATTCTTACCCCAGGACTTCCACAGATGTCATTAAAAGTTTTATGCAGGTTTTATGCAGCTGCAACATTTTGTAGACCCTTGCCTTCCTATTATCAATCTACCTTTACCACAAAAAAATATAACCAAGACTATATTTTTAGTCAAGTCAAAACAGAAAAATACCATTTCTGTTTTGAAGTGATCTTATGTTTTCAAAGTGTCACTACAGAGAGGAATTACCTTGATTTTTAGCTTCTTCAACATGCAGAGAATAGCATGAACCACACAGAGCAACAAGCTGAAGGAAAATGTGAAAGAAACTGTAAACACTTCAAAATGCTTTAAGTCCAGTTATTCCAGTTACTGCTTTATGTTTTTAACCAGTACCACATGACCTGTCACAAGTTTGTCAAACTCTGTTTCCAAGTAATTTACAATCACTTTGTCACTTCTCATTATGTTTCTGGCCATTAGCTTTTTTAACATTTACAAGAGAACTAAGTAGCTTACTGCTGTCAGGATGTGAAATAGGAGTCTTTCAGAAGTACTGAGGACTTCTTTCTTCGACCAGCCTCCAAAGCTCAAATTAATACATGGACACAAAAATATATTGGTCAGCACTAGAATACCTATGGGTTACTTCTCTACATTAAGATTCCTCTTTGTGCAACTGTGGGACATATTTAAGACTGGGTGTTTCTACTGTCTCATCGAAGTCCTGACCAGCTGTGGAGGTACGAAGTCCACCCAGAAGGTCGTGTGGTACTTTCTTCCTCACCTGAAAAAGAAACACACACTTTATTACACCAGATATTGAATCACTTGGTTAAGTGATCTTGTCATTTTCCAAATGCTAATCTTGTTATCTTGTCATCAAGTTTACAACACTCAGTACTTGCCCTCGAGTTGCCAGTCATGTACATGCATTTTACCACGACTTACACTTTACTCTGCATACCTGAAAAGGCTTCTGAAAAATTCCTTACCAGCTTTCCCCAGAAAAATTCAGTCAGTGCTTACTAACAGCACCAGAACAAACATTCTGATTTTATGGATTTAATTTACCTCTTAGCTTTCCATATGCAAACTCTTTCATGTAAGGCATTAGTGCTTAAAAGTAAAGCAATAACTAGTGAAAAAATATCCCACATGAGTAAGAATTGTAATACTGCATTTATACTTTATATATTTTTTTAAAAATTAAAATAAAGGTCAGCTGCTAACAAAGGACAAGCTGGCTACTTACTATTGAGAAAATAGAGAATCATAAAAAGTTTAAGAGGAAAATAGTCCATCTGAGAAGGAGTCAGAACACTATTATTCAATCAGCTCCTTGGGTTAATTTCTTGCAGAGGCTTAACTTCTTATTTTCTAAGTCCCTATAGTCATTAAACTGAAGCATGTTCTGTGGAAATGACTTTCAAAGCTAACATACTGATACTAGATTAATATAACATCTGCAATATGGCTTTGCGAGGACCACTTAGTATCTTTTCAGAACATCTGCCAAACAAAGAAAACTTCTACAGAAACCTCTATTTTCATGCGACAAAAGTTCATAATTCTATCAAAACATGAACCCATGAAATTTTTACAACTTGCTGTAGTTCTACTAAAAACAATCATAAATCTCTTGTAAAAGGTCAAGGAAGAGGCATAACTGTTTTAGAAGAAGTTATACTTCACGTTAGCTTTATTTATACCTTGGGGGTATTTGATCTGTTTTATGATAATATGAATACTAACTCTCTGGTTCATTGCTAACTCATGGGCGCTATGAAAAAATAAAGTGAAACAGCACAAAGGTCTACACAAATTAAAGCACAAAAGTGCAGTTGTTTCCCCCCGCCCACATTGATTTCTGTTGTTTTAGGCCAACATTGTGAAGGGGACGTACCTTGGGCAATTGCAACTAGCTTCCCTTTCTCTTCTGGGCTGAGCTGCAGCATGGTATCTATCACCGGAAGAAGCCTCTCTCTCTCACTTCCCGATTTTAGAAATATAAACTGCAATAGAACATTCTTCAAGTATTCTAGGTTAGCCACGGACTTTTCTCTTTCTTGATTTCTTTCCAATCTTCTTATTTCATTCTTAAGAAGCTGCAGATGAAGAAAGAACATGCAGTATTTGTTATTTCACATAATGGATAATGGAACAAAGGCCTATTAAAGAACAGAGCAAGTTGTACAGCTTATTTCTGAAAGAGTAACATAAGCACAGCACTCTACACAAGAGAAAAGTCCAATGAAACCTGAAGAGGTGATAATATCCAGAAAAAAAATATTGCTCTAAAACCAAATAGTTAATATTGTATCTCTTTAGAAGAATAGCTTACTTTAGTGATCAGGATTAAGAGTTGAACAAGTAACATGTATCAAAGGTTTAACAAAATTATCATTATGAAGCTTTCATATGAAGCTTTTATAAAACAAACAAACAAACAACAACAAAAAAACTTAGCATGTTTAGCTAATAGGTTGCTTCAAAAACATTTCCAGAAAGCTCAGAGAGGCTTTGGAGTTTGAGGTAATACCAAACTATTAGTAACTGCGTATCTTCAAACATCTTTTAACTTAGCACAGTTAAAAGGAGCTACAGAAAGAGAAACATAACTTGTAACATAGCGTTTTTGGTGGAGTGAAAACAGCAAAAAATTTATTAGATGTTAAAATCCTATTCTGGGGGTTTTGATGGCAGTTTTTAAACAACCATCTGATTCACCCCAAAGCCTTTAGAAACTACAGAAATAAGTCAATACAATAAAAATAAATGCAGACTTTGGAAGTACTAATTCATTCTGCAGAATAAAGCATGGATATTCCCCCCAACATCCAAAGTCAGCGTCCTCCCCTTGGACCCCCTCCCCAAATTTTAATACTGGGTTTTTCTGAAGGGTATTTGTTATTAAACATTTTGTCTTTGACAGAGACTGCAGAAGTCAGAGCTGTTCCCAATTTCCAGTATGTCTGCTAACCTTGATTTGTTCCATTAAGATTGCATTGGTCGCTTCTGATTCACGAAGTAATTCATTCAAGTGATCAGCACTCTTGGCTGTGGTGTTTAGCTTCTGAATCAGCTCATCCTTGGTCAGTTCTGTCTGCCACTGAGATGGTTCTGCAATTAATTGGAAAAGAAATCTCAGAAAAGGACAAGCCACTTGCATTTATTTTATGATACTTAATTAACTTTAGGATTCATTAATGTAGTTTTAGGTCTATGCAAGAAATGAAATCCATGCAAAGTCAGACTTCAAAATTAGCAGCTGCCATTGCTGCTGCTGCACACACAGTGTATCTACTTCTGTTCAGAAGCAGGGTCAGTGAATCTAAGTAAGCCAGGATACATAGCTTTGTTTAAACTCTTGGTTCTAACCCATAGATGGGAACTTTCAATATTTATCCAGAAGCTTTCAATAGACCTTTTAAACCTGATTCTATGCTACCATATGGTAGCATAGCTTCTGGGTAAATATTGAAAGTTCCCATCTATGAGTTAGAATGGATTAGTCCCCCTACTTTGGGGGACTCTTGAGATACCACTTTTCATGCTGGTTTTCATTTTTCTAAAAAAACCTTATCAATGAATACCCATTTGAATTAGCCATTTTAAGACAAGCAGACATTATATACTTTCATTAAATGAATTAGATTAACATGTAATTGTCTCAAGTAGAGGATAATCCAGAATGCTTCAAGTCCTTCAGCTATTTGCTGACTTGCCGACTCATCTGTTCTTTTCTCCTTAGGAAGGGTATATATATAAAACCATAAAGTCCAATAGCAACATTTTATTGTTAGCCCTCACTCAGGGACAAGCTCATATTGAAATTCAGGACTCTGTACTCAGTGGCATAGAACACATTGGCGTGTTGCATCTAAAAGCATGAGATCATAATTTTCTCAGGTATTTTAGGGTACAGATTCTGCAACTTATACAGACAAGTGCTTTAAAAAAGCCACAGGTTCCACTAACCATGTTTTGCTTCCGGGGAGTTCAGAAGTTGTTCTAAGGATGGTACGTGGGTGCTGGCAGAAGAGACAGACTCTGTGTCCGTTGTTTCCATGCCTTCTCCCTCTTCCCTAGCCACAGTGTGCATATCAAGAACAGGAAGGTCGGTGTTTCGCCGTTCCTTCAAGTTCTTCGTTGCTGGATGTGAAACAGCTGGACCTGAAAGATACCCAGTCATGTCTCACCAGAAGGAAACAGACCAAACTACTTCACAGCTGCGACTGCCTTATAGAGGTGTATAAAATGCAGTCTTTTAAAAAGGCAGGGGAACAAAAGGTGAAGACTCTGGAGAAGAGATGCACACCCACCATTTACAATAAAAATATTTTTTTTCACATCCATTAGCCGCTTAAATCGAAGCATTTTTCTAGATCTACAGTTGATTAGCACCAAGTGCTCATCATGCAAAAGAAGAATTAACTTCTCTGAACCAGTCCTGCAGGTGGTGTAAATAGCTTGTTTCATTACTCTGCATGTTCTCCTGCTGCTTCGGTGCAATCACAGTTAGGGAACAGGAATACACAGAATGAGTAATTTTTTGAACTGCTACTGCTGCTTGTTAGATAGTTGTTTGCTTATCTCCTAAACAGTAACTTTGAGTATGAAAGTATAAAAATAAACATATAAAAAGACATTAAGTAACATTTTTATGTACTAAACATTAAATATAAATATATATATATAGTAAAAGAATATAAAGATACGAGTAGGAAATATAAACAAGTATTTCATTTTGACACAGTAAAATAAAAAGTGAAAAGATTCAAATAGCAAGTGTGCCAATAAGAAACAATGTTAAAAGAACTAAAGTTCAATCAAACTTCATCAAGAATTTATCTCAAGTCCAGTGACCTTTCCAAAATCTGAGACAAACTAGAGCAGGACAGCATTACAACCTTTCTGATGATGCAGACACTGCAGGAAAGAGAAGCGATGCTGATTCTGAACTGATAGTAATAACAAAAACCCTTTCTTTACTTGGTATCAACAGATAGCAGGGAACTTTCAGACTGCCTCAGGTGCATACAGGTTGTACCTTTCCCAAGAAAACCTGGGTGTATGACTGGGAGTTACCTTTAGTGCTTGGTTCACTCTTGAGCTGGAAGAACTGGGCTTCTACCCTGGACAGTTGTTGCTGAAGTGTCTCTACTGTCTTCCTGTGCTCTTCTTGCAGGTTCCTGACTTGATCTCTGAAATTGTTGCGCAGAGCTTCGTTCTGGGCTGTCAGCTGACTCAGACTCTGGGCATGCTCTGTTTTCATGACCATGTTCTCAGACTGTATTGTGCAGAGCCTGAAAATAGCACACACACACAACACAAGAAACAACAAAGAACTTGCAGTGAATTTGACATGTCACAGCTTTTGGAGTAGAAGTTTAAGTTTAAATGTTTCATTTACATAATTATGTAACTTTTTTCTCATTTAAATTTATGTTTTCAAAAGGCAATCCTGAGACCGAAAAAAAAATATTTATTCCTATCACACGAATGCACTATGCTAAATAAATACTAGCTTTTCAGGACACAAAATGCAAAGATTACTAGAAAAAAAAAGAAATGTTAGTATTAGAAACACTCTGGCTTACACATTCTTAGAATCTGAAACTGCCTCAGGACTGTTTGTTGCAAACAAGCCCTCTGGAAATTCCTTTAACTTTCTCAACAGTTATACCCTTTCCTTGGGAAGCACAGTTCGAGGCCAGCTGCATGTCCAGGCCTTAGAAAGTTCCCACAAAACAAAATTTCTCTATCTATTCAAACAATCATACTTTTCCCGGAGCTCTGCCTCTTTTGCAACAGTCTCTTGCAGCATCTTATTGTGTCTTTCCAGCAGGGTGTCATGCTCAGACTGCAGTGCCTGGAGTTCAGCTGCATTGAGCTGTAAATTATGCTGAGTGTCCTGTAGCTTAACTTTAAGTTGATCTATCATCGTTTCGAAGTGTTCTCTATAAGGGGAAAAATGAAAAGAACAGACTTTAAGAAGACAGTTGTGTATTTCATAAGCTCCATTATATCCACAAAATTTTGAGTAGCTGTTCTAAACTAATCTGTTCTCCACCCCTCTCCATAAACAAACAAACAAAAATGGGGGCAGCAAAACCACAATAATCCTACAGTAATCCTAGAAAGACACGACTGGTTATAAAGCTCCGACTGAACTTGAGCAGAGCTGCAAATAGACCCATCAAGCCCAATCTGAATGGCTGGAGACACAACTGATAGGGTAGAGAATGTGGCTACTGTAACTTTTATTCACAGTAAGTTCATAAGAATAAAACAAGGAGAGTAATAGCTGGGGAAAAAAATCTACTCTAAAGGGAGGGAAGTTTTTTTTTGTTTGTTTAATAAACATGTCTCTCTGTTGAGACTGAACACAGGAAAGAGGAGGTGGCTGGAGGAGGTTTTCAGCAAAGGAATATAAAGCAAACAATGGGCAAAC
The DNA here is from genome assembly GCF_059628265.1 of Tinamus guttatus. Lineage (NCBI taxonomy): Eukaryota > Metazoa > Chordata > Aves > Tinamiformes > Tinamidae > Tinamus > Tinamus guttatus. The sequence goes on along the minus strand of NW_028288564.1, from coordinate 2,141,340 downwards.
ACTGTAGCTCACAAACCAAATGGGACCTTTTCCTCCTTTTTAACTCAGAAATGCTCTCACTCTATGCTTTCTGTATTCTTGCTACAGTCATCTCTATCACTTCCTAAACAACATATCTAGTTAGCCTTTAGAGCTGATACCCAGAAATGGTTTCTTTGAAAATTGTTTACTTGTTTATTGCTTGATGCTTGATTATTCATCTATTTAGTTTCCAAAGTGACCCTCTTTTCCAACTTAACAATATCAGAAAATTCTTAAAATTGTCCCAAGAGGGGAGACAAAGAAATACAACTTTTGCAGATCACTGGCTTCAGAGAAAAGTTTTAGATGAAAAAATAACGCCCCCATCCACATCTAATTCCTCTAACAAAACACAAGTCTCCCTCTGGTGGCAGTTAGAGCTGTGTCTACACTAAACAATTCTCACTGCGAAATTTCAAAATGAGCTCCGTTGAAGAGTAGCAAACTCTTAAATGGAAATGGCTTTTTGCTGAAATACTTTGTCAGAGAAAATGACAGGTCAGTTTTACCCAGCAAACAACAATTAACTGTGCTCATTAAAAAACAAGAGAATCTTCCTAACAGCTTTTACTAATTTCTTACACTGTGAGACCAGGTAAACTGCTCTAACATTAATCTACCTGAACAAAAGATAAATAAATCAAGGAATGTGAAACTAACATAGTACAAACTGTACATGTGGTACAAACTGACCTTCCCTTTTGGCAACTACAGCCACAGCAAGGAACTCTGGTTAGCAATGAGATAGCTCTTTTTTCTCCACCCCATCAACTCTTTTATTCAAACCAAAGGCACCAGCAAAGTGCCTCCCTTCTGTCATTTTACTTCTTCAGACAAAACATTAAACAGCAAAACTCATTCCTGCTTGCCTTTGCTAGTCTCTCACCAAAAATATCCAGGAATCAGGATTTTCTGTATGTACAAAAAATTTTTGGTTTTACCTTTCTTGCTTGGCTCCCTCCGTTTCTGCTTGAGACGCAGATTTATTCTTTTGTTGTTTTAGAACATTATGAACACGGACTTTGTAGCTCTCAAATTCAGAAGTAACAGCTGCTTGTTCTACCTATTACATGGAAAACACATTCTCAGTAAATTATGCTATTGACAAATGCCCATTTCTTTTCTCTAAAGTGAACTGCATCTTGCACAAAATACCCAAAAATGAAGTACCAGTTCTATTTCCTTCTTTTCAATGGAAAATTTAAATAACTATCATAACAGAACATGCTTCTTTAGTTTTTAATCAATGTAATAAAACCCACAAAATAAAACAGTGATATTATAACATACCAATTATCCAAAAATTATCTTGTAAATTCAAAAGTTAAATTCAACAGACGTTCACAACCAAAGGCCTCTTCTGTCACAAAGATGGCACTTGTAAAATAGTGATCTGTATCTTCCAGCATGATTTCTGCAAGTTTAAGTTTCCCACGGCAGCAACCATCAGAATTTGCCCATTTCACTTCACTTTCTTACAACTTCTAAATTTCTTGAGGTTGTGTTCAAATCTTGCTACTATTTACTACACTTTCATGCAATAGAGTGTAGTGTGGTGAAGTAAGCTACATAAACATGGTTTCACCAGAACACTAGTCCTACTATATCTTGAACCTGTGGGTTTTTAATGTAAAGACTAACTTCCAGGAATGTCTGGCATAGTGTCATACAAGGCCAAAAATATTTTAAAAAGTAACTTGGCATTTAGTGTTTTTTTCCATGTATAGCTCAGTTTCCAATTAAAAAACCTACTCTGCTCATAAAGCAGTGTATTAAAAGGTGCTTAAGAATTTGTTTTTTAAGTGATAGCTATGTTCACTCTTCCTACATGAAGCAAATAGTATTCCATTGCAGGGTATTTTTGTCTGACTTTTTGGATACTTCTCTCCACAGTACAGGCTGGCTAATCATCTTAGACTCCCTTTTCTTCTTCACTCTACTACACGATTTTCAGTCCTAATGCAGGCAAAAAAAACACAACTGAAATATAAGACTGCAATCCAGGCATTCTCTAAAAGTGGTGCATGCCAACCAGGAGAGTGCCCGTTTGTCCTTTGTACCTTCAAACACTGGGATATTCCCAATTTTTGACAGACAAGTAAGAAAGAATAAAAGACCTTCAAAATATTTTTAGAGAAGCGGACACCAAGTAAAGTACTTCTTCCTTACAAAGGGACTAACTATTTCTTCTGCTGCAGTACCTGGGCTGTTCTGCATTCTTCTTGCAGGGCTGCAATTTTTAGCTGGTAAGCAGTCAGTGCACGCTGGTGCTGCTCCGAAGAAGTTCGCAGATGTTCCTGGACTTTGTGCTTCTCTGACGCTAGCGTAGCCACTTGAATCTGAAAAATCAGTTTGAAATTTAAGCCTTTACTATGCCAGAGACTTTCTTCCCCCTTCAAAGGGACATTTCGCAAGGCCCAGGTTCCTAGTATAGTAATTTCTGCACGAGTTTGTTCTTCAGGACACCTTACACAAGGTGTTGTTTAAAGAGACAACTGAAGAGGAAAATACTGCAGTAGGAGGAAGCATTTGTTAAGAAAATCATCCCCTCTTCCTTCTTCTCTCTGTTACCATTTTTTTAATTGAGCAACTTCCATATTTAAAGAAAATATTTTAAACTTATCCTGTTTACAAGCTTCACATTGATCAGACTTTTCAGGGAAAGCAAAAGAAAAGGAACAAGAAAGGGTAAGCAGCAGGCTGTCTCTGAAATCAATGAACACTCTCTACACTGAGTTTGAAAACACAAATTAACAACTTGGAACCTAATTCTCTTTTTATAAATTTTTAATATGCTGTTAATAAAAATTCCAAGGCCACATATTGAGTGAGAATAAAAAGAATACTGCGCTGTATGTGTGGATCTATGCAGCTGCATTGCACATACAATCTCACTTTTTTATTTCCAAATCTGGTAGAAATTCAAACATTCATACATTCATAACCTTAAAAAACAAACAAAAAAGCGCAGTTGGAAATAAGTTTGGAATAAGATAAACAAAGTTCTAGGCCACTTGTCTCCTCATATGAATATGACATCTTTGTGACCCTTCCTGCTTTCTCTTCCATTTCCACTGTTTTCTTTATTCTGCATTATCTAAATGCTCTCCCATATCCACTGGCAATTTAAAGTACATCACAGAGAAAATATTTGTGAGAAGCAGCAAAAAGACAAAATTAATTCAAGAAACAAAAGCAGTGTTCTGTTCTGTAGTAAAAATAGCATGCTTGCATTCTTAAGTAGATACTCCATCTGTCCAGTACAAATCACACACTTACTACTTACTACTTTATTAGTAAAGAAATGAAGTTTCTTGCCTTATAGGCATCCACTTGTTGTTGACTGGCTTCTAGCTCCCCTTTCAATGATGCCTGCAGCATCAGGTGGTCATTTTCCTGCATGATAAAAGGAGCTAGTTAATTAAAAACAAAACAAAAAGCCCCCACAAATTTCAGCAACTTAGTCCAACTACAAGTCCATATTCTAAGAAGCTGGTTTGAAAAAAAAAAAAAAAAAAAAAAAAAAAAAAAAAAGTATATAGTCATTAACATCTGTACTTACAGCTTGTTTTGAATCAGCCAGTTCTTTTTTGGTTTTCACAAGCAGTTGTTTTATCTTGGCATTTCTTTCCTCATCCTGTTGCATAGACAACTGCAATGACTCTAAGGCAGAAAAAAACAATTATGTGCAAGGAAAACTTCCTCCCTGTATTTCCTTAAAGATACTGGAAAAAATATTTAAAGAAGTTCTGACATATTTCCCAAGAAAGCTGCAAACAACTAGCTCAAAATAAGTTCAGCATATGTACCACAGTTTTCTAAATAAAGTTGCTTTAAGACTTACATTTAAGGATAGAAAAAGTGGAGTTTTAAAACATTAACTAAAAAAGTTTTATCAGAGTGGTCTGTCAGACTGAAAGCCCCTGTTAATTACTCCATTTCCATAATTATGATTAAGTTAATCAGGTAAGAAATACAACTTAAAGTCCCCTGGCTTTTATTTCTGACAATTAGAATCAAAGGACTTACGACCTAGTAAAGGTTATTTTATTGAAAAGGATTTTTGAGTTTTAGTATTTCCTGTAAACCTCTCGGCCATTTACTTGAGAAAATGCTTCTGAATTGTATGCTACACCATTTCTGACTATACCATAGTGACTCCTGCTGTTTGTTTACTCACTTATCTCTTCTTGCAGAGTTTCTTGTTTCTGCTTCTGAATTCCATTTTCTTGCTCAAGATATTCTATTTTATTGTCTTTATCAGTAATCTTCTGATTAAGCTCTTTTACTAGCCTTTCATAATCAGCTATTTCCATATCCATCAGTGTACTCTTCTGAGCATCCTGCAAGTTATACAGAGTGAAGTTCTAACTTAATTTGCCATGGATGCTGTGAAAGACTTAAAAAAAATAATAAAAAATAAAAAAAAACACACATTTTTCCACGATAACAAAAAGTTTATAACCTAAACATCCACAAGCACAACTGGCCTACCAAGTTTTCACGCCTTTAATAATAAGTAATATTTTCAAGCAAGAATAAAAAACAGAGAAAGCAAACAACAAAACAAAAATCTGTTAAAAGTTTTAGCAGCTTTGCCAGTAAAAATTTTGAAGGTGCTAGTCCCTATGATTCTCATTCACCAAAACAAAAATGCACCAGAGTTCTGGAGGGCACAGCAGAGATCAGAATTCTGTTCCCATTTCTACTTAGAGTATTTTGCATAAACTATTTTGCGTAAACTAAGCTAACAAACACACAAACACAGACAGCAGCTCTCAACACAAAACCAAAGCTTGTCTCTTCCTTTTTGCATACCTTGGGCACTAAGGTCCTCAGAACACAGAGGATTTTTCAAGGGCATTCATAATAGCAGTGTGTGCCAAAATCTTTGGTAGTCATTTAAGCACTAACATGAACAGCAACAATTACTCTACCTTTCTGGCCAGTTCTAATTCTTGCATGGTTTTCTGGAGATGCTTCTTTTCCTTCTGAAGTTGCATCTGAAGCTCCTCCAGTTCTCTGACAGCACCACTATGTTCCTGAAGTTTAAACACTTTTCAATTATACAGCCCAATTTCAAAATACTTGTCAGCACAGCACACAAATTCATGCACACATGCCCCACACACGCCACAAGCACAATGAAGACATAAATCTTCAAGAAATGACAGTACACAAGCAACACCCCAAGAGATCAGGGAGTGTTTCACATTCTGTCATAACGTCCAACCTACTCTAAGTGATGGATTTGCAAAATTGTTTCAATAAACAGACTGAGTATTCAAAAAAGGCTGAGTCAGGGAACAAGAGAAAGTGTGGAATTTGTATTTGATCAAAAAAAATAAATCCAGTAGCTTTTACAAAACTATCAAAAAAGTCACATTAAGTGAAAGCAATGCTTCACCCCATTTACCATCTGTACAAAGTTTTACCTTTGTTTTCTGTTCTTTTAGAAGCTTTTCAGCTTCCAGTTCCTTGTCAACTTTTGCTTTGGTTCTTTGCATCTCCAGTATTTGAGCTTCCAGAAGCTTAGCATTAGATTGCAGTGTTTCAACACGAGCCGAGAGGTCTTCATTAGCAGACTGTAGTTGATCGTGCTAGAATGATCGTTGTGGAGAGATTAAAAAAAGCAAAAAGTTGCATTTTTATGTAACAAGATAATGCTCACATGTAAAAATCAAATGCTGATTTTCATCAATTTCCCCTACAAACAGTATTTCCACAGATACTCAACTATGACATTATAAGATCTTGTCCACCTTTTGAAAAATGTTGAGGAAAAGGCTAAAATAAGTCACTAAAACAAGTTATTTTGTTCAGAGTATTTAAGTATTCTAAGTACCCCATGATTGGGCTACAATTAGAATGATTTTAATAGGTTTATTTTGACATGATCCTTATTTTAATCTCAGTCTCTACTGTTCAGATTAAGAAAGAGGAGCAAGTGAAGGAAGCTGCCAAACACCTAACAGCACTCTTGTTTACAAAACACTTTAACAACTATAAAAATTAAACTCCATCATAATCAGAATATATGCCACATTTTTTTTCCTATGCTATTTACTACTAGCTTCCATTTATATGAACACAGTGGCCAACTTGCATCTCAAATGCAGTTCAGCAGTACAGCTCTATTCTTGGGAGTTTGAATCTCAAATCCCAAAACTATTTCAGTTAGGTAAAAAAATAAATAAAAGCATGTTTGCAAAACTTGTCTTACAGCTCCTTAATTAGCATCTTACCCTTTTAACTTCTCTTTGACTTCAGCTACAGTACTCCACAATGTGCCCCAGTCTCAATTCTTGCGAATGATGTAAAAATCTCACAATTTAGTATGTTTAAACTCTTTTGACTAAAAAACAAACACATTCTAACATGCACTGCCCCATCCTCGTCCCAAAAGAGAATAAATAAATAAATAACTTTAATGCTTCAAGATTACTCTACTTAGGGAGAAGAGGCGGAGAAAAGAAATTGGAGAAATACCAATGGAAGTTTGATGCTGATAAAATAACACACTTGTGTTGTGCACACTTGATACTATGGGAGGCATTAGGTATTAACAAAATTATCTTCAACTGAAGATAGTGTTCTTTTCTACAAATTGTCTTGAGGTAAATTAAACCCTTTTTGTTAAAGAGCCAAGTCATTCCGAGTTTTTTTTTTTTTTTGGCACAGCCTAGATAAACACCAGTATTTGGAGGAAAAAAAAAGAATTTCAAGTAACCACTCAAAATGGACTTAGGTTATGAAATACACAGAATGACAATCACAGGGAGAAACTTCAGTTTAAAAAAGAGAATAACTTTTACTGTAATCATGAATGGCTCAGATACACATACAGAACTAACCTGCTGGGATGACACCTGTAGCTGTCGTGTGAGGTCATCTATTTGACGTTCAAGATTATTTGCTCTGCCTTTCTCAGAATCCAGCTCTTCTCCTTGCTTATCGTATTCCATCAAAAGGTTCTTAGCACATACAGACATCAAAAAAGCTTTTAATTTTCACTATATGTATTTTGTTTGTCTTGAGTATTTTATGGAGATTTGAGTGCTTGAGTAACCTCAGGCACTTATTTAATATTACTTAACATTTTAGTAGTTCACCATCTGAGCTAACTTACTGCAACATCAGAAATAGAGTGAAATTAAAGCTATAGTTCCATTTTAGGTTCCAGCAGAAATTCTTTCAAGTCCACAAAAATCACTGTCAATTCAGGTTGAAAGAGATCTCAGGAGATCTCTGCTCCAGCCTCCTGCTTAAAAAGGGTCAGCTGTGAGTTCAGACCAGACAGCTTGGGATTTTTCCTCACCAAGTCTTAAAAACCTCCATGAAAGGAGGTGATGAAACCTGACAGGGTCAGCCTGTCCCAATGCTTCACTGTCCTCATGAAAAAAAGTTGCATCCTTATATCCAGCTGGAATCTCTCATTTCCATTTCCAACTGTCTCTCGGGGCTTCTGCATTTCCTTGCCAACTTCTTTGCACATATGGGAGGCTCTCATTAGGAGTCCCCTGAAACCTTCTCTGTTCCAGGCTGGGCAAACTCAGTTCCCTCAGCCTCACGCATTACTCCAGTCCCCTAACCATCTTTGTCACCCTCCACTAAACTCACTCCTAATTTTTGTATTAGGGCACCCAATACCCCGATGTAATATTCTAGATGCCATCTCACTAGTGCTGACCAAAGGCAGAAGATGACTTCCCTCAATCTACTAGTTGTTCTCTAATTCATGGAGCCCAGGATGGCACCTTTTGTATCAAAGCACCCTCCTGCCTCACACTCCTCTTGCTGTCTACTAAGACTCTCAAATCCTTTCCAGGAGAGCTGCTCCCCAGCCAGCCCGAGCTGCATCACAGCAGAGGCTTCTTCCTTCCCACAGGTAGGACCTTGCATCCGTCTTTGCTCAACTTCCAAAGGCTTCCGTTGGCCCACTCCCTTGCCTACCTAGGCCCCTACAGCAGCCCTGCCCTCAAGTGCACTGACTGAAAAAGGACAGGTGCCCATACAGACCTCTGCAACACTCCACTTGTTCCTGGCCTCCAGGTGGCATGTAGCCTACTAACTACTACTGAGTTCAGCCATACAACCTTTTTATTTCCCCTCTTTTCTTCTAAGCCCACTTAAGATACACACCCATCTACACCGTAACATCCTAACTTGGATAGGAGACACTTATGAGAGACACCGTCGAAAGCCTTGCTAAAGTCAACATAAATGACACCCACTGTCATCTACTCTCATTTACAAATCCAATCATTTTATTGCAGCAGGTAACCAGGTTGGTCAAACATGATTTGTCTTTGGTAAATGCATGCTGACTGCTCCCTATCACCAGCCTCTCCTTCACATGCCCAGAAATGTGCTCGAATGGTCAGCATGTTATCTTTACCACTTAAGGACTACCTGATTCCCAGTTTTATGTAGCTTGAAAAATATTAAGTATAGATTTGCCTTGACAATCTGTTGTTTGATATACATGATACAACATCTAAAAGGAGAACACTGAATTCTTTTGCCAAATGTACTTCAGAAAAGTATTTTCTGACAGTTAACTCTCTTTTGCAGATATTATGCTAACCTTACCTTATAGCTTTCAGCTCCTTGAATAACATCTTTCATCGAAGCAGACAACTGATCTTTTTCTGATCGAACCAACTCCAATTCTTCCCTCAGAGTCTGCACCTGATGACAAAGAACTGTGTGTCATTAAAACAGAACCCCATGTGCAGTTCCTCACATTAAGAAAGCAGTCAGGGTACCTCTTTTCTGCTGGTATCTAACTCTTTCTTTGCTTTTACAGCCACAACCTTAATTTTACTAAGCTTCTCTGTTTTTTCAGCAGATTCTTTCTCCAGATTTCCTAAAGTAAATAAAAGAGAATAAATAATATCATTCCCCCACCCCAAGAAATGTAATGCAATTCAGTAACGACACAAATACCAGCATAATTTTGAAACAAAACAAAACATCCAGTACCACTGGGAGATATTCGTATCTTTCATCCATTTAAACACTTCATTTCAGTTTGAAGCAGGGAAAGCTTGTTCCTAGGCTGTCTGTGTGGAGAGATGTCAGATCTTCAAAAACTTCCATTACAGTTTTTGGTATAAACATATTATCATCTTCTGCATAAGGTTGTAATAATTTAGAATCCTTCCCCCCACCCCAATGTTTTGAAATAACTGCAATGAAGCAGCAGTACTTTGGGGAAAAGTATTTTTCCTTCTTAGCAGCCTTAAAGACTCCCAATGACACAATTATTTTCATATTAAAAAAATCCACTACAATATTTATAGACAATATAGACAGCAAATGAAAATTTAAGAAATATCAAGCCATAACAGATTTCAATTGCTAACATTATTTTGAATCCCTAATGGAAGGAATATTGTTTTGATGGAAGGGATTTTGTTTGCATATCTAATTTCCAACTTCCCTCAGCCTTTAGGAAACATAGGGTAATCACACAGAGAAAAAAAAATCCCAAAAGTCTAACAATCCAAAAAAAGAAAAATTGATTACATAATCACAACAGGGAGAAAGATACCAATTTTTTCCTGCAGCTCCGCTACTGAAGATGGTTGATCATTTTTTCCAGTCAATGTTCCCATTAAATCCTGTATTATAAGCAAACATACAAGAAGTATTACAAACATTTCTTTGTTTTAACTGTTTTTCCTCAACAAAGCAATAAAAATTCCAGCTATGGCTGAACACTGTCTACCTTCTCAACACCAAGAGAGTATTTACAATTCATATTAGCTTGGTAACTGAAAATCATACTTATGTTGAAAGAAAAACATTCCAACCTTTTAACAGATGCTTTTCATCCTGTTAGAAAACAAAAAATGGGAGACTTAATTCAGCTATAAATTCTATGTAAGCATCAAGCCCATGGAACTGAATTTAACAGTAGCTTTGTGGTTCAAGCAGCAGTCTTGTTTGAGACAGTCATAGAAAGTTAGAGAAATCATAAAAAGTTTGAATGAAAGACATAGGTCAGCACACCTACTTAAGTGATAACTTTAGAGGGTACTGGTAGAAAGAGAAAAGACTGAGTACAAGCAGCTTTGGGTAAAATAGCATTTTTTTTTCCCCTCAGCAGAAGAAAGGAGAATCTGATATATTAGGATACTAAGAAATGTGTGCTTTTTAAAAGCAAAACTCACTCTGAACCAAAGGAGAAGGAAAAAAAAAAAAGAAAGAAGGAAAGTAATTTTTGAACCTTAATTCTGAAGACTTTAGAGGTTTAGTCTGTATACTTCAATAACAAAATATAACCTTTAGAGAACTCAGTTCGTCTTTCACATTTCTAAGTTCAGTTTCCTTTTGTTCCAGAATGAAGTTTAGGTCTTCTTGTTTTTCTGTGGCAGATCCTTTTTGCTGTTCTTGTATTTGATTTTCATAAAAAGCAAGTTTTTGAGAAATCTCTTCAATGTGAGCCAAAAGATCTTGATTTTCAATCCTTGTTTTTTCACTGGCATTCTTCAGTTCCTGGATATCAAGTTGCAGTGCTTCTTTTTCAGATAATGCTCCTTCCAATTCTTCTCTTAAAAAAGTCTTTTCTTTTTCAAAGTCCTCAAGCAGAGACGTACGTTCTGTATCTTGAGCTATGATTTCTTGCTCCAATCTCTCTACTTCTTGCTGGAGATGAAGAGCTTTCTCCTCGTTCTCTAGAGTAAGGCATTGTCCTTCTTTCATTTTTGCCAAGCATTCATTTGCAGTGTTTAGTAAGCTGAGAGAATCATGTTCCTCCTCAGAATATGAAACTTTGGATCCCATTTGCTCAATTAAGCAGTATAGCTGAGTTCTAACAAGAGATCTGTGTGCTTGCTCACTTTCAAGTAAGGTTGATAAATGGTCTTTTTCTCCATTTATCATTTGTAGTTTCTTTTCTAAGTTTTCCAATTGCTCTTTCAACACTGACCAAGTCTCTTTTTCAGATGCAATCTTTTCCAGCTCTTCACTTAATCTAACCTTTTCCTGAATTATTTTCTTATTTTCCTCACGCAGAATATCTGCTTCAGATGAAAGGTGCTCTCTATCACACATCAGAGATTCAATTTGGCTTTCCAGTTGCTCTATGATTTGTGCATTTTCATTCATCATGCTTAAAGTTTCATTCAGTCTCTCTTTTAATTCATTTACCTTTATTTCCAGGTCATTATTGTACTGGTTAACAGCATCTACTTGTTGCTGAAGTTCCTGAACTTTTTCTTGCTCCTGTTTGCATCTTTCCTGAAAAGTATCTCTCTCTCTATATGAGCTTTTTACTTCATTTAAAATACCCTGGTTCTGATCAGCAAGAACAACGATCTTTTCTTCCAGTTCTTTTATGGCCATCTCTTTTTCATGCACACAGCTTGTTATTGCTTCATTCTCCTCCTCAAGAGCAACAATTTTATGTTTGAGTTCTTCTACCTCAAGCTGATTAGATGACATCTTTTCTGTTTCCTCCCGGAGGCGATTCACAGTTTCAAGAAGAACATCCTTTTCATTGAAAGCAGCCCGAAGTTTCTGCTGAAGTTCACTAACATCAGAAGCTTGCTGTTGTCTCAATGATTCAAACTCCTGGCTGATCTTTCCAGCAGACTCCCCTAGCTCAGTTTGTAGAGTCTCCATTGTATCTCTCAGGCTGTCATAATTGGACACTGCTTCTTCTTTCTCCTGAGTGAGCTTTTCAAGTTGTTCCCTAAGTTCCTGCATTTCAAAGACTAATGCTATATTTTCTTTTTCAGCACTGGATAACAAAGTTGTATTTAGTTTAGAAATTTCTCTCTCATGCTGCTCTTTCAGAGCTTGAGTTTCTAATTTATGCTCTTTTGCAGTGATTTCACAGTGGTGTCTTGCTGCTTGAAGCTCTGATTTTAGTTTTTCAATTGCACAACAGTAATCTTCTTTAGTGAGCTGCAATTCATTTATTTTAAAATCCAAGTCTTCCCGCTCATGAAAATATTCATCCTTTATGCGATGGATTTCTTCTTCCAGTTTTAGTTTAACGTTATTCATATAGGTTAGCTCATCTTTTAATATACTCTGTTGAGACTGGAGCTCTTCTAAACTATGCTCTAGGTATCTAACCTTTTCCTTCAATTCTGCTTCTGCAGAAGACTCTTCTTGAGCATCTACAGCATCTATCCATTTTTCTCTATTTTCATGTAGGACTTCTCTTAACTGCTGCAAGTCACACTCACGCTGGTCAGTAGCAGCATCCTTCACATTTTCCTCTTTTATTATACTCTGCTCTGCCAAATTCCTCTGCAATTCATTTATCTGGTTCTGCTTTTCTTCATTTTCTCTAGAAGACATTTCAATTTGATGCATCAACCCTGAAACCTCTTCCTGATGGGCACTCTTTATTTTTTTAAGCTCTTCATGTAAGTTATTAATTTCATTATGGTAACACTGAGAATTGCTTTTAATAGTTTCTTGCAGATTTGCCAATTCTTTGTTTTTGTCATCATTCACAGTTTCCAATTGCTTGTTTAGACACAAAATTTGCTCTTCATAAGCACATTTAATTCTCTGAACATCGTCCAGTAGTTTTTTAACTTCTTCTTGACTATTACTATTACACTCAATTTGTTCCATAAGTCCCATTTGTTTCTTCTCTTGTTCCTCCAATTCTTTCTTCAGCTTTGTTACATCCTCGCTGTATTTGGACTGTGCATTTACTAATTCATTCTTCAGAGCTTTAATTTCTTTCACAGAGTCAATACTGGACTCCTCCAGTTGCTTCTGCAATTCTTCTGTCTTAGCCACTGCAGCCTAAAGAAACACACAAGTTATTAAATACAGGTAGCATAGTAAGTAGAATTTCCAAATAAATTGTTTAAACTAATGAGTTTTTGGAGTTTAGTTTTAGAAATATTCAGTTTTTAAACTGTGTTTTGACAGCTCGGTTGAGAAAAGACTCTGCAGCAAGCACAGCAACAGTGTAAAATGAGATAGAACTATGACATATTAAGTCATGTTTACTAGCACTTTTATGAAAGGGTCACAAAAATCTCAGCTCTAATAAAAGTAAATTGATCTTCAATACATAATCAGAATAGTTGCTAACTTTATCACCTCAAATCCAAATACCTGGAACACTACATTCCACATAATTGACACTGTATTCTACAGTCTATTATTAATTGAGATTACTGAGATTTAGGTATCTTGGTTTACAGGCTCCTCCCTACAGATATCAGAGTGTAAAACTATGTTTTCCATGGAGAGGCATACTTGACTGATTAGGCAAGATATCACATATGTAGGCTACTAATGCTCAGATTGAATCCTAGAATGGTTGAGGTTGGAAGGCACCTCTGGAGATCATCTAGTCCCCCCCCCGCCCCGGTAGGGACACCTAGAGCATGTGGCACAGGATTGTGTCCAGGCAGCTTTTGAAGATCTCCGAAGGAGGAGACTCCACAGCCTCTCTGGGCAGCCTGCGCCAGGGCGCTGTCACCCTCACAGGCAAGAACTTCTCCCTAAGAAATTTAGGCAGAACAACCTGTGCTTCAGTTTGTGGCTTTTGCCTCTTGTGCTGTCAACTGGCCACCACTGAAAAGAGTCTGGCCCCATCCTCTTGACACACTCCCTTAAGGTATTTGTACTCACTGATAAGATCCCTCTCAGCCTTCTCTTCTCTGGGCTGAACAGACCCAGCTCTCAGCCTCTCCTCATGAGAGAGATCCTCCAGTCCCTTGATCATCTTTGTAGCCCTTCGCTGGACTCTCTCCCATAGCTTCATGTCACTCTTGTACTGGCGAACCCAGAACTGGACCCAGCACTCCAGGTGCTGCCTCACCAAGTAGAGGGGGAGGATCAATCACCTTCCCCAACCTACTGCTGGCAACACTCCTCCCAACATACCCCAGGTACCTTGGGCCCTCTTGGCCACAACGGCAAGAATCTTTTTGAGTTTCTGTAGATCTAACCAATGAATACATTTATCACCAGTCCTATAAACACTACTATAAACCCTATAAATTACAGCCTACAGAAGAAATATGCATCAACACATGAACCCTTTCAGTTTTTTATAGGGTACAACAGAGCTTAGCAGAATGAAGAAGAAGACAAAAAAGTAAAATATATGACAGAACTAGAAAATTAAGTTAAATATATGTTTGAAATATTTTTAGTAATGTTTTATTACTCATTTTAGTACCTCTGCTTCTTGCTTTCTTTGATTATTTTCTTTTTTCAGAGCTACACACTGCTGCTGACTTTCAGCTTTTTCGAGAAGGACAACATCCAGTCTTTCAGTGAGAGCCTATGTTTAAGAGAGAAATAACATAAGAAGGAGGGTTACTTAAAATGAAAGTCCCAGCAATTTTTGGGAGCAGTAAGAGCAGTAAGAACTCAGATTTTTTTTTTCTTTTTGATTAAACACCTGATCTAAAAAGCTACTTTCAGCTCAAATACCATAGATAGTGAATGATTTAGTAGTAAATTCTCTTCAAAATCCCTTTTCTAATCAGATTATCTCTCCCTGACAAGGTGGGAAGAAGGCAAAAGAAGCTTTCCTTCTTCAGAAGGCAAATAAAATCTCCACTAAAACTACTGCAAAGAATTTTCCAGTTGACAATTCCCCCCATCAGACACACAATTTTTACTGCTGTGCTTTATATAGCTTTTACATTTAGACAGACAGATGTTCTTCCCACTAAAACAAAATTTTTAAAAATTCAGTTACATTCCAGAAGGTATTTCTTGTGATAAGTGCTTTAATTCTGTGAGTTTCTGAACTTGTCAAATAACTCTCTCAGAAGACTCCTCAATGGCTAAAATCTTTCCTCACCACAGTGGTCAATCCAAGGGCAAGAAAAACCTTCCCTAACGTGGGACAAACTCTTGCCAGAGAGACTATGCTATTCTATACAAGTAATTTCTCACAGAACTAACATTGTTTTCTGAAAAGTAAAGCAGAGAGGTAGGAGATTAAGAGAGGAAGAAAAGAGGAGGTTTTGGAAAGTATCTTGAATTTCTGAAACTGATCTCAGTCAATTTGAATAACACTTTTACAGCTATTTTTGTTAGCTTATTTCAGTAACAATATACAGGGCATCAGAAATGCATTTCATATTCCTACCTGAATAATATCATCAGCTCCTCCAGTAGTTGCTTTAGATCTGAGTTCTTCGATTTCTTTCTCCAGTTCTTAAAAAGAAATTGAGTAGAAATTCCACAGCAAGCATTAATTGATGCTCTATAACAGCATTATATTTATAAATCCACAACACCACTCCTGTCCAAATCTAAGGTATCTTTTTTTTATTACAGACTTTGATTTGTTACTGAGTATTGGGGAAAGGGGGGAGAAAAAGAAGGAGGCGGGGGAGAAGGAAGAGGAAAACAAACATTCAGTACTCCTTTCCTGGTCCATAACCAAATTAAGTCAAAGAAAACATATCCAGTTCCTATAGGTACTCTAAAGATAGGCTGCACACAGAAGAGCAAGATCTAATTAATGACCCCACTTAAAGAACCTTGTTAGCCCATCCCTATAGTTATTCTTCTGGCTAGGCAGTTATCACCAGCCAGAAGTGGCAGAGGAGCACGTAAGCGGGCACAAGAGGAAAAGGGGCAACAGAGAACAGGGGAACAGAGCATGAGAGCACAGACATACCGTGGATGCTAAGTATAAAGTGCACATATAAGAGTGTAAGAAGCGACATTCACTAGTTCTGCTGGTCACAGAATACATTACTGCAACTATGCAATCTTTCTGTGGTTAACATATAACTCCATTTAGCATTTTTCACAATTTCTCATTAAAGCAGCAAATCAAATATAAAGCAGAGAGCCTTTTAAAGATGTTATAATGTTCTGCAACAAGATTAATTATGCACAATCAATTACATAAAATGTATTACAGATTTTGCCTCTCCTATCTGCTTCCTGAAAAGCCTTATCACTACGACAGTTATAGGGAATACATAATGGCAGGTCCCACTTCAACTAGCACAGGCTACACTGTTTCATCACACCACACACCCTGGTGAGTCAAACTTTATGCCTGGCATAAGCAGCATTTATTTTATTTTGTTCACTGCCTTTACCCAAGAACTTCAGTCTTTATCTTCCCACAAAAACAGTGAAATAGGGGGGGGAAATAAATAAATAAATAAATAAATAAATAAATAATAAAAAAAAGGTCTAGGAAATCTGCCTAGTATTACATAGAATGACAAAATGGTTGAGGTTGGAAGGGACCTCTAGAGATCATCTAGTCCAAACCCCCTGACTCAAGCAGGGACACCTACAGCAAATGGCACAGGGTGGCATCCAGGTGGGTTTGGAAGATCTCCAGAGAAGGAGACTCCACAACCTCTCCAGGCAGCCTGTTCCAGGGCTCTGCCACCCTCACAGGAAAGAAGTTCTTCCTCATATCAGATGGAACTTCCTGTGTTTTAATTTGTACCTATTACCCCTTGTTCTGTCACTGGCCACCACTGAGAAGAATTTGGCCCCATCCTCCCTACATTCTCCCCTCAGGTGGTTATACATATTGATCAGATCTCCTCTCAGTCTTCGCTTCTCCAGGCTAAACAGGCCCAGCTCGCTCAGTCTTTCCTCATACCATAGATGCTCCAGTCCCTTAATCATCTTCACAGCTCTACGCTGGACCCTTTCTAGAAGCTCCACATCCCTCTTGTACTGGGGAGCCCAAAACTGCACCCAGTACTCCAGGTGTGGCCTCACCAGAGCTGAGCAAAGGGGCTGGATCCCCTCCCTCAACCTGCTGGTACCGCTCCTCCTGATGCAGACCAGGATCCCATTGGCCTTCTTGGCCACGAGGGCACATCCCTGACTCATGGTTAACTTGTTGTTAACCAAGACTCTCCAAATACCTTTCTCCATGGAGCTGCTTTCCAGCAGGTCACCCCCTAATCTGTCCTGATGTCTGGGGTTATTCCTCCCCAGGTGCAGGATCCTGCACTTGTCCCTGTTGAACCTCACAAGGTTCCTCTCTGCCCAAGTCGCCAACCTGCGCGGGTCCCTCTAAATGGCGGCACAGCCCTCTGGAGCACTGGCCACTCCACTCAGTTTGGTATCTCCCACAAACTTGCTGAGGGTGCACTCTGTCCCCTCACCAAAGTCACTGATAACAAGTCAATCAGTATCAAGCATTAAAGTAGCAATTATTCCTTCAGTAAGGTACCTGTACACCTTGACTTCACTTTCTGTATAAGCATCATTTGCTTTTTGGCAAACTTGATGAGATCTTCTTTGGGCAGCGTGTCCAGCTGTAAGAAGGTGCATTATTATAAACCCAGCTTCCTCCAATAGAGAGGTAAACAGCAAAAAAGTATTTTAGCTTCCGATTTTCATGATGTTAAGATTTAGGACAAGAAACTTATTATGTAGCTGCACAGATGTAACAGTACAATAACAGAAACTACTGTTAAGTCAGTACTTTTCCAAGCTTATTCTAGAAGATTTAATTGGATAAGCATCTGTTAGAAATGAAAACTTAGTTGTGCAGGACTCCAATGCAATAGGTAGACTGAGAGATACCAGAAAAAAATATGAAGCCCGTAAGTACCGCCACCGTCCCCTCAAAAACAGCTGGGTCTTCAGAATGATATAACTTGAACCATGTTTTGGATACAGCACGCTGACCTAACATTACTGTTTTTTAATTTACTGGAAGGAAATTAGGCCAGGCCAAGGAAATTTAGGCCAGGAAGCGTGAGTTCATAAGAAAACATACTATTTCCATAACCAACTGCTAAAAATATCTGATCAAATATTATCATAGGAAATGAATGCACTGAAATGAAATTTTGTTCCATAATTTCCAAAATAAGCTTTCCTGAGTCTAGCATTTATAAATCTAATCTTCAAGAGGCAAAACTGAATCTTTACAGAGAATCTTTTGGTTACAAAGGAAGAATCTTTACAGCTACTAGGAAGCTGTAATCCTCTAAACCTCCGCTATCCAAATAAATAGAATTTGTGAATTGAGATTACCTTTGATTTGCCTGTTCCTGGTGTGACAGGAGAAGCCACCATCTCTTGCCCAGCATCTTGTACCTACAATGAAATAAAGCCCTGTATGCAAAAACTGAACTTTTTTATGCTGAAGAAAGTAACTGAAAGTCTGCACATACTGAAACTAAGCAACGGTAGTGGAAGCTCAAGAAAGCAAAACCATTTGCAGCAGTAGTCAGAAAGATAATGGTGGTGTTTTCCTTGAAGATTAATTGCAGTCAGCCAAATACAAAAGCAGAATAGAAAAGAATCTGATTTTTAAATCAGTATAGCACTACAAAGGCACTACTTAATCTCTATTCAGAGTTAATATACTACAAAAAAACATTTTATTTACAACTAATTATGAAAATGTGACTCAAGAGCTTATTATTAAAAGACCTGTTCAAGAAAAGGCAGGTATGACAATGAAGGTCAGTTTAATCAGACCTAGGAATTTTTTTTAAAGAAAATATAATACTGAACACTTAAAAGAAAAAAAAAAAAAAAACAATTAACACTACAAGCATATGGTAGTGATGGCCTTGAAAATGTATTTGAACAGATTCTGCAAAGCCTGGCCTCTCTACTCCAACTCTTTTTACTGCAAGCCTCCTCAGATCTATTCTGGGAGACTCTACATTACTTCAGAGTGGGTACGTGTAAGATATGCTCACATATACCTGGAAACATAAGGAAAAAAAATATAACTAAGACACAATAATCAAAATGGGCCAGACACTTCCAAAATATTACAGGTAGCATTTCCAAGATTTGACCTTCACCTTGCTTTTTCTTTTATACTATCAGACTAGGTACTATGCCTTCAATTTCATTTTGCTACTCTCTCTATTCAGATAAACAAAAACTTGCAATAGAAACTCAAGAAAAAAAAAAATGAATCCAATCATTACTGGTAGAGATACACACTAATTAACGACTTAAGAGAACAGCTCAGAGAGATACTAAGAAAGGCCAAATATGAGTTCAAGTACAGACCAAGGACACAGCTACAGTATTTCTCTGTACTACATGGGTTAGAGTCCTTGAGAAGACAAGGGAAAGTTTATGAGAGGACAGTATGCTTGTCAAAGACACAGAAAGAATTATCATGTTATTAAAGAATAACACTGTAAGCAAGTTTTTAAGATTCAGGTTTTCTTAGACACTGACCTTCAACATTTAAATTCTTAGTATTTGAGCAGCACCGCTAGTAAAATAACGCCACTACAAACAGTATGCTTACTAGGGTGCAACAAATTGTTAGTCTTTAAAAATAATGATAACTGTATCTCTTGATGTTAGAATAAAGTCAGATAAATCTGCATGTTGCTTTTGCTCTTCTTTACACTAATGTACATAAAGGCAGAACTTATCATGCAAGAGGGTACATTCAGTTCTGCTGCTCTGAAAAAGATAACATAAGCAGCTCATGTAGAGAGCTTTACTTGTCTTAGTTAAAAGAATGCTGAGGAAGATGGTAATTAAAAAAAAAAAAAGCTTAAATTTGATTAAGGATTAGGTGTATCTGAGCCATGAGCCAACAGACATAATATTCTTAAGCACAATGCTAAAGATAATCCTGTACGGATTCTCAAGTTCCTACTCCTTCATTCTGAAGGCAGCTTATGCTTCCATGCTTTACTAATAAGTTTTTCTTTATTTAATTTAAGGCCCACCTCACCTACTAAGGGGTTTCCAAAGCACAGTATACCATGCTTTGTGGGTTTTTTATTGTTGTTTTTTTGTTCTCCACTTCTTACTTTTTCAAGCACTAAACACACATTTGGAGAAACAAGCCACAGTAGGAACACTATATAACTGATATTTGACATTGCTGCAACAGCAATGACCAAGATGAAGAGCGAATTTCTGAGCAGCGTGTGAGCTTTAGATGCCACCCAATATAAGCACACCAGATCACATTAAAACAATCTGAATTCAGACTGCTTTAGGAGACAGGGGCATAATTAGAAAGTGCCCAGCTCAGCAACTACTGGGTGCTAGTCAAGTGTATGAAATTTAGAAGATTGCCTTCGGACTCC
The DNA here is from genome assembly GCF_059628265.1 of Tinamus guttatus. Taxonomy (NCBI): domain Eukaryota; kingdom Metazoa; phylum Chordata; class Aves; order Tinamiformes; family Tinamidae; genus Tinamus; species Tinamus guttatus. Next base: position 2,121,295 of record NW_028288564.1, on the reverse strand, counting down.
TCTTGGCAGTTATGCGAGACACACTAGAGACGTGTATTTCAGTGACTTTATTTGCCTGTGTCGGCAGCGTTTCCTAGCCAAAGCCTGTTCCCTCGAGCTATTTTACAGCAGGAGGTGTAACCGGCGCGACACGCGCCGCCTCTCGCGCGGGTTCTCCCCCCACACACCTCCAGCCGACCCCGCTGCCTCCCCGCCGGGCTGCGCAGCCGGGCGGCCCCTCCGCCTTCCCCGCGGCGCCCCGCGGCCACGGGGGCGGCCGCAGCCCCCTGCGCCGCGGCCCGCGCTGAAGGAGGCACCGAGGGAAGGGGCCCGAGCTGCCCGGGAGCTGCCCGGCGCGGAGCGGGTGACGCCGAGGCCCTCAGGGCACGGGGGCAACCACGCGCCAACGGCCGCCGACGCCGCGGCTGGGCGGGCCGCAAGGTCACGCGACCCCCAACGGTCCTTCCCAACAGTTCCCCGAAACGGCTTCTTCCCCTCCAGCCCCCCGCCCCGTTACCTCCATGGCGGAACCGGAGCCGGGCGGACGGCGGCGCCGCAGCCGCTGTCAGCGCCGCTACATCCCTTCCTCCGCAACGGCCGCGCCGCTTCCGCCTTCGTCAGCGCCCCTCCTCCCGCGCGCGCACGTCGCGCCCCGCCCCCGGCTGCTGCGCGGGCGGCCGTTGGGGGTGGATAGATAGATAAATAAATAAAATCACTGAATATTCTGTCTGTGCGAACTCATCTGTAACCCCCTTGCCTTCACTTGTTGCTCAGAGCAGTCCGTCTCTGTTTCCCCCACCTCCCCCCATGTGCTCTTCCAGCAGTACTTTTTATGAGGGCTTCTTAATACTACCACTGAAAATGAACTGTGGAGCCGGGCTGAGCCGTGGAGCTGTGGCCATGCAGCGGCAAGTGCCTCCAGTAGCACTGCTCCCATCCCAATGGAGGCCAGGCAAAGGCCTGGGGTGTAACGCCACTTGCTCCAGCAAGCATTTCATGATAGTAATGCGGCCAGGCCCTTAATCAGAGAATCATAGAATCACTATGGTTGGAAAAGAACTTCAAGGTCATTGAGTCCAACCATAAGACCTTCACCATCCTGCCTGTTAAACCTTAAGCGCCTCATCTACATGTTCCTTGAACACTGCCAGGGACATTGACTCCGCCACTCCCCTGGGCAGCCGGTTTCAAGGCTTCACCGCTCTTTCCGTGTAGAAATTCTTCCTAGTGTCTGACCTGAGTCTTCCCTGGCGCAACTTGAGGCCATTTCCTCTTGCCCTATCGGTAGTTATTCTGGAGAAGAGATCAATCCCTGCCTCACTACAAAACCTCCTTTCAGGCAGTTGTAGAGAGTGATAAGGTCTCCCCTGAGCCTCCTCCACACTAAGTAACTGCGGCTCTCTCAGCTGCTCCTCATAAGATCTGTGCTCCAGCCCCTTCACCAGCTTCGTTGTCCTTCTTTGGACTAGGTCCAGCATCTCAATGTCTTCCTTGCAGTGAGGGACCCAAAACTGAACCCAGTATTCAAACGTGCAGCCTCACCAGCACCGAGTACAGGCAGACAATTATTTCCCTAGCATGCTGTTTCAGCAGCAAAAGCAACCTGAAAGACACAAAAATCTTTTGGATGTGGATCAAAAAAATAAAATAAAAAAAAAAGGTCCAGGGAAAGAGCTATGAGGCCTCAGCTTTCGCCCTTTCCAAAGGGCGCTCTGTGGCACAGCCACTGCTGTGAGGGCCAAGGTGTGTGGGAGCCGGGATCCCACTTAGGGATGCAGAAGAACAGGAGATGTGGGAGAACAAATACGCTCAGGCTGGCACTGAAGGATTTGCCCTGTTTTTTAATATCCTAATGGACAAAGACAGATGCACAGAGACCTTATGTGATTTATCAAGAGCTGGTTATGAAGCAGAGCCAAAAGTAGGAGCTTGCAATTCTGCTTTCTCCCTATCGCTGCTTTTTTTTTTTATGATAATCCATGGCACATCTGGGTAGTGAATGAGCAGAGCGATGCCTATTAATATTTTTACAGCTCACATACTTTTATTTTACTTTTTTAATCCTGAATGCACTTCAGTAGTGCTTGAAGGATTTCTGACTTTTCATGGTAGGTAATTGATTTTTAATGAGAAGTTACTTGGGAGAAGCAATTTAGGCATATTATTCTGTTTACAATTCACCAGATAAATATTGAATATCACCAAATTAATTACAGTGTCATGAGAGATTATCTATTATTTTAATTAAAAAAGTAAAGTCGTGTTAGTCAAAATGCTGTTCTCCTAAGGGAAGAGTAATTTACATTTTTTTCCAAGTCTCCTTATTGTCATTCTTATTTTAAAATTCAATGAAAGATAGTGACAAAAAGCAGAAAGGTTGTTCACATATAGTTCAGAAACTGATTTCCTCATTTTTTTCCCCAACACATCCACTGTGTATTATACATATGTGTTGTTATAATGTATACATGTAAACAGTTGCAGCAGCAACAGCGTGTAGTCCCATACCCTCACAGAGACAACTTGACAGGAGATAGATCTCAGTAACCAAAACTCAAGAGGCTGCCTTTCCATGATTTCTACGCTTATTTTTCTAAAGCAATAGGTAGACTAGAAACTTTTCCCATCCATGATTTGATGATCTTGAAGGTCTTTTCCAATCACAATGATTCTGAGGCACTGTGAACTGGGCACCTAGCACAGTGCTGCCGTGGTCGGACCTAGCAGTTTCAAATAGGTTCAGGTAGAAACTTTCTGCTTAGGAGTCCTTCCATAACTCTCATGTGGCAATAGCTTTTGGCCCTAAACTATGCTGTACTGTACTGCTTTGTCCTTCTAACTCAGTCTCTGATGGAAGTTGCTGATCTGGAGAGAAAATTACAGGATAGGTAAAAGAAGGTAAATACCTTCTTTTTGGGGGAAAAAAAAAAGAAGAAGTAATGCAAATGTATAATGTAAGTGTAATTTCATGTAAATTTGTTCCAATCTTCTGAATAAAATATTTATCACAATCCAGTCACCACATGATTTTCCCTGTGAAGAAGATGATTTGGGATATGCGGCAGCAAGGCAGGTTTTTCAGGTGTTTGTACAGAAGGCAAGAACAACCCCCTCATTTATCACAGGCTTTCAGAAAATTGCTCAGTCTACCTAGAAGGCGCTCAGCCCCTGATACAGCTCCCTTCTCCTGGAGAGTATGTACTTGACAGAGATAGGGCAACCTCCACCACCACCCCTCTGTTTTGTCCGAGGAGGATCTGGTTATATTTTACAGATAAAATACATCTGGCAGTCATTGATTTTCATCTTAAATTGCAACAGCAATTGCAGAGCATCCTGGTTAGGAGGCAGCAGACAATACAGAAATAGGTTGTTTCTAGAATAGCTAGAAGAAAAAAGATGGAGGATTTCAGTTGCTGATTGGTTCAATTTATTACAATAAAGTAAAAGTTGATCCATGTTTCATGGGAAAGAAAATTTTAATTCATATTTGCGATTGCTCGACATAATTTTCTTAAGCGGATTATAAATTGTATGTCTTATCCATCCAGGAGAAACTAGGATGATATATATTGCATGCAGTTAATTTGGGACAAGATAAATGAGAAAAAGAAGAATAATTTATATGTTCCATGTATATTTTATAATTTTATTATCTTTGTAAAGGGTAATTAATTGTCTTTTAAAATAGCTTTCTCTTAATGTAAAACAAGATTGCACAGACATTCATGAGATGAGGGCAGAGCATAGCAAACTTTAAATTCTGCTTTCACTGAAAGACCAAGTTCTGTAGGACTGGAATTAGTTATTCCATGGAGGGGTGTACAAATACTTGTTCACCATCATTGCAATTATTAGATCTGTGGGAATTTTCTGAGCTGAATGGAATGAGAAAATTGCTATAATTTGGCAGCCAGTGAACGTGTCTTCATCTTATAGAACTTAAACTTTAAACAATTGCAACTGTAGAATCTGATTTTCTGACAGCTTTGGAGAATAAACTGCGTCTGTGTTTTTGTTTTAAGCAGTTTTTGTGGCTTTTCTATATGCAAAAGTAGTGTAGAATAAGGGAAAGTAAGAATTAATGTAATTTTAGCTGTTCTTACTGACTCAATTTGGAAACTTAAAATATTCTCTCTTCTCCAAGCAGATGAACCTTAAATTCTTGGGCTGGTTATGGCCATTTTGTTGGCTTGAGCTCAGTAGGATATTTCCTGTAGTGGGACTGAACAGACTGTAGGTAGAATTAAAAAATTAAGGGGTGCAAAAGGGAGCAGAGGGTGCTTTTATTAGTGTTTGTATGAGTAAATAAGATGCAGGAGTAGTACTGCCTACTATATGTATCTGTATGCTGCTCTGTGAGGGGTTCAATTAATTATTTAACATTAAGGAAGGAATTGTTTGTATAGTCTTTAATTCTGATCTTAAATTGCAATAGGACACTGAGGATTAAGTTCTCTCTCCTCCTACTAATCTGCAGAGCCCACCAAGCGTGTTCAAAGATTAACTTTTAACTGAAACAAGGAAATGAACATTTTGTTTGAGGACGTAGGGTTGGGTCTGGCTGTTAAAAGACTGTTCCTTTGTTAGTGAACACAAAAGCAGTTTTAAATCTGGTATGCACAAACCATAGCAAATACAGACCAGTGTGGGTTATCAGTACAACAAAAAGGTTGCTGTGAATGAAGAGGCTCTGTTTTACTAAGCTTTCTAAATCCCATTACCTGCATTTTCAAGGGTCTAAGACTCTGCCTGTATCTATACTGCCCCTACCAGCGCAGGAGGCAGAGCCACTAGACTTTGACATATGCTCTCCATGACCATATGGTAGATGTGCATAGTTCATCTCGGAGCCTTTGCACTTCACGCAAAGCCAGGCTGAACTCCCACTACCTGTAAATGCCACCTGCCCTTCCTTGCAGCAGGTGATGCTGAAGCCCTTCCAGAAGATGAACCAGCGCTAATTTGTCTCTTCAATGTGAACTGTGGGGTGTTGCCACAGGCCAACATTCCTCCTCCGCCCACACGGGGCCTAAGCAGGCGCTTGGTTTGCAGGGCAGGCAGATCTCGAATAGGTCGCCTCGTTAGGCAGAGTGTGAAGCGCCCTGGCTTTCCTTCTTTCTTCTTCTCACCTACGGCCCATGCTGGAGCAGGGCTTGCGTCACTCAACAAGGTCATGAGGGAAATGGAGGCTTCAAATCCAGGCTTAAAAGATAGTGTTAGTGCACCTCTGGGGTGTTCCCAGAGTAATAATTAACCTTGTTGTAAAGATAAGATGCTTTCTGAATATTTTGACATAAGTCAAATCATTATAAAAATCATGTTTTGTATATCATATATATGTGTAGATTGAGGGGAAAAAATGCTGTTTTCCATCTGTGGTCTATTTTCATACTGAGTAAATAACTTTCAATCCAAGTACAAAGCAGATCATCTAAGTTAAAATTTAGTAGAATGTAAGCCAGTGTTTCTTCTATTTTGGAATACTAGGTAAGAAGACAGAATATACTCCTTCTCTGCCCCTTCCTTAGTGCTTTTTGTTTTGTTTGGTTTGGTTTGTTTGTTTGTTTGTTTAAGTTTGATGCTTTTTCTAGGCAGCTTCATAAAAAGCTGCACTCCGTTTGGTAGCAAAATGGCTCCCCTAGTTCTTCGAGACACTAAAGCTAAAGGGAAATTGTGACTTCTCTGGAATTAAGTCTTAGTTATCATCAGTTCTGTTAAAAAGCCTGTATCAAAGCAAGAATCTTCTTCCACTCCACTGAGAGGATTTGTTTTGGTGATTGTTATTGCATAGCTATAAAACAGGCACATGTGAATAGTTAGTATGTATTAATAAACAATGATTCTCAAATATTTGCTGGAGATGAATAAAAAGGGTTCTGAGCTATCAAAACTCTACAGGGATACTTTATTGGAGAGGAAGGGAGAGAGACAAGCAGCATTAAAGAAGCTGCTGGGGAGTTAAATCAGCTAAGCTGATACTGTTTAAGCTGACATTAAAAAGTTGCACATGTGTAAATGACTTAGTCAAATCATGCCTCTAGGTAAGTGGATGAAAATAATGCATCAGAGTGTATTTGGTGCGTATCTCCAACTAGAGCTTTGTTTGTGCAGGAAACTTGATGACAGTTTAAATTGACTAGAAAATTAGTACGTAATCTCTCTATCACATGTCCTTTAAAGCTCCCTCATACCTTCCAGCTGGCAAAGGTAAAGATATGTAAGTTAAAAGGGCCCTAGATGTAGGCCCCCTCCCAGTAGCATATGCACGTCTGTTTATTGCCATACTGTCCAGGCCCTGCTGGGGGATGCCTAAAACCTCGTAATCTTTTCCCCAGCCTTTCCCAGTAGCCACAGATCCAGTCATTCTTGCTGATAACAAGTGGATCTCTTAAAGCACTGGCACAGTCTGCACTGGTGCAATTAATATCACATTACAAATTGTGACCAAATCCACAGCTTGGTCTCTCTTAGTTATGCGAGCTCCACAAGTCATAAAAACAGACCCCCATCTCTTTTTCTGGCCCTGGCCAGGTGTGTTTTGTCTTAAAGGTTAATATTTCTGTGTTTGTGTTTGTATAAGATCACTAAGATAAGGAAATCCTGCTGTTGCATAACTGCACCTTTAGTGTTTTTTTTTTTTTTTCCCCCTCTTTTTTCCTGGTCTGCACTGCTGGACCTGTGTTGCTCTTTAGTGGCAGTTCAGAGCAGCTGGATTCCGGGTGGGTGAAGGTGAAGATTCGCCTACGGAGGGTAGAGCAAAGGTGGACGCTGGGTCCTGGCTGCGCGGTGCCTCCGTGCTTGGTGCGGCTGTGCACGTGGGGCTGCACCGGCCACGGCGCTTCTGCGCTTTTGATAGATTCCTCCTTCCTAAGGAGGCACAAACGGGTCATCCGTGTGACCTTCTGTGCAGTGCAGCTCACAAAACGTCACCTCGCCACGGAGTTAAGCGCATTTGGCATGTTCCGATGGCTCTTAGGGTTATCCTGCAGGGTTATCCTGGCGAACTGAGCTGGTTCATGGGGGTTGTGGAGGGGCCCAGGAGAACAGAAATGTGCCAGCCAGTGGACAGTGCTTTTTCCTCCTGCCGCTGACAGCAAAATAAATTAAACATCAGCAAAACCAGAGAAGTGACAGAGAGCTCCTCAGGCTGATGTGTGGCCTCTGTGGAAAGGCAGCACATCCGTCAGAAGTTTTTTTCTCAGGTATTCAATTTACTGAGACATGCTTTATAAATAGGCAGGAACCCCTGTTGACCCAAAGCCATTCAAGTGCCCATACTTACACCAGTGTGGTGAACGGCTGCTTCCAGTTCCAGTGTTTCCTGGGCTTTTGGGGCACACTTAAAGGACCAGGTTCTGGCGCCGTACCTTTTGCCAGCAAGCTTTGCCTTTTGATTGTTTCCAAACTTGATGCAAGTTAGAGAATTGCATTCAATTTAGGTATTTACATTACATTCTAGCCGGAAGTGGACTGTGCATGGCAGCAGTTCCTGCTATTACAGATCCCTGAAACCCTCTGCTGGCCAAAGAAAAAAAAACTTTTTTTTTTTTTTTAATATGCTAAGCTGACTGTCCAGACTAAGAATCACAGAATCACAGAATGGTCGAGGTTGAAAGGGACCTCTAGCCATCATCTAGTCCAACCTCCCTGCTCCAGCAGGGACACCTAGAGCACGTGGCACAGGGTGGCATCCAGGCAGATTTGGAAGATCTCCAGAGAAGGAGACTCCACAACCTCTCCGGGCAGCCTGTTCCGGGGCTCTGTCACCCTCAAAGTAAAAAAGTTCTTCCTCACATGGAGATGGAACTTCCTGTGTTTCAGCTTACACCCGTTATCCCTCGTCCTGTCACCAGCCACCATGGAGAAGAGCCTGGCCCCATCCTCCCTACAATCACCCCTCAGGTACTTGAACGTGTTGATCAAATCTCCTCTCAGCCTTCTCTTTTCCAGACTAGACAGACCCAGCTCACTTAGTCTTTCCTCATAGTATCATTCCTATCTCATATCTCATTCCTATCTCATATCTCATTCCTAAGAATAGCATTTCCCTGCAGATGCTACAATCTCTGTTATTTTCCCTCTGACATTCAAGAAGTAAGCTCAGTGAGATAGTAGCTCTTTGGGTTTTTTTTTTTTTTTTTTGCGTGTGATGAGCTCAAATGGCAGCCCTTTAAAAACAAAATATGTAAACAGTTTTCTATAATTAAATGCACTGTAAGTTATTCTAATTCATTTCCTACATCTCAAGGAATCACCATAGCGCTGCTGCTAATGCTGAAGCAGACCTGGCCAGGCTCTACTGCAACTCAAATTGTTCATTGAGAGTTTTGCATTTTTGGTCATCAGGAGAAGAGCGAAGGAAAGGAAGTGTCATGCATCTGAAGAAGATGTGTGAGAAGGTGAAGAAGACGGAGTGAGCGTATGCAGCACTGACCCTCGAGCTCCTTCACACCAACCTTCAGAATTTTCTAAACATTAGCGGGATATTAGCTATCCAAAGGGCAACAGTGAGGAAAGCTTCTTGTCTTACTGCAGTAGGAACAACCACCTCCACATCCAGATTATAGCTAAATGCCTGCAGGTGGCCCCTTTAGTAATGCTATATTGATGGACATAATGCGTACTGGCAATGCTAATTTCATCTGAATAGCATTTATGATGTCCAGCTAAAACAAGAAAAAGATCTATTTTGTGTGTTTCTGTTGCTTTGTTTATATTTCACTGTCTTTAAAATTTGCATTTATTGATTAACGTTTGTAGAGCATGAGAATAACATAGAGTGTTGGTAGCATCTTTCTTACTCCTTTAACACCCTTTTCCCCCCACTATTGGTCTTTAATTACTGTTACAGACAGATTTGCATATACCAGGAATACAAACCATAGTTTTACAATGACAAAAGCTCAAGGCATATCTGAAATACTTTTTGTTCATACTGAAGGTTACCATAGGACAGATGACTGAGAAGTATCCAGGGAGAGCATTATTTTCTTCAGGCAGTGCAGCCTAAACTTCTGCATAATTTGGGCAATTATATGATAATGAAAAATCAATGGCATGTGAAAAAAAATGCATCAGAATCTTGGGAACAGATCTTTTGTGGAAGAAAAGCAAAATGGCCACAGGAAAAGGCTGATAGATTACAGGAAATATTTCCCGTTCCTAATGCTCAGAGTTCCATGCGAAAAACAAGAGAGGTATTAGCCATTTTCTTCGTATAGTCTTCATTGAATTTCTCATTCTGTGCCACAGTGAAATAATTCTTCCAGTCCCCAACGACCCCTGCAAAACAGCAAAAGTAAAGCAAAATGATCAATTTGCTGGTATTTTTTGAAGCCCATTAGCCATAACATGCCAGATAATTGCACCTCAGGTAATGGATTATTTCAAAGCAAACTAATAACCAGGAAGGCAGGGTTGATGCCAAATAATAAACCTCAGCACCTTTTCTCATGAATGGGGAAATAGAGTGATCCATTATTCCCACAAAATCTTTGGTGTAGTTTGCCATGGGATTGTCCTTCATTATATCAAACGTGGTGTGGTGGATTATCTGGTTTAATGTCTCCTCTTCCATATCCTTCTCCAGAAACTTCAGTATCTTTTGAATTTCACGCTTTGGATTCTGTGCAGACAACAAAGTGGGATAAGATACAGAGCCAGGAAAAGGAAAGAAACCAAACACAGCGTTCAAGGTACAATTATTGCCAGGGCAAAAAGATCAGATTATTTGAAGACTTATTAATACAGAACACATTATGATTAAGAACTGCTTAGTGTATGTGCTAGCTAATGGCTTTCCTGGTTTCCAGTAGAGCTCTGTAAAGACATGTTCAGCCTTTTACCTCCTTCATATCTTCATAGAAGAGGTAGAGAATACGGTGCTTATCTTTTGCCTTCCACCATCCTTTTACATGGTCATACCAGGACCCCCAGAGCACTGAAAAAAGAAGGATGTTATGAAAAACTGTAAATGCCCAGTTTGTCTTAGTGGTGTCTGGGAATTCTGTTTTCCCCACGACCAGTGTCTGAGCTCTTCCCAATTGGCTTTGAATCACTGTGGCCATGACTCCTGTGCTCTGTGCCGTACAAAGTAGTCATGTTATTTAACCCTCTGGCATGGGATATTCATAGCAGGATTCATGTCTGACTTTAAATGGCCACAAATGCAGATGCTTGGATCAAATGAAACATCTACTGTGTTTACAGCCAATGGAGAGAAACAGACATTTCTAGAGTGTGATTTATCTCATCAGCTGGACAAGACCACTCTTGGTCCTGCTTTGAGTGGGAGCTGGACCAGAAAACCACCAAAGTTTCCTTCCAGCTTTCATTTTTCTATGATTCTGTCTGATTTAAATATTTAATATGCTATCAGAAGTGCCTGTTTCTTTCTGAGAAGTCACCAATCCTAGTTGGTCAAACAACACCCAAAGCTCCCATAGACATGAGACTGTCAAGATAGTGATGTCTCTAAGTCTACATGGTGACAAAACATTAAGACCTGCAGAAGTTTTATTGACAAAAATTGCAGACTCTCATCCATGTGCATAGGTTTTTCTTTCTTGATATGGGGAATTCCCTTAGGAAAGGAAGAATCAGCTTCTGGGGATGCCTTTCTCTAGCTGGATAACTGTCTTTGTTGTTATGCCTGATTTTTAGACAGATAAATTTAGGTAGAAAGACTTTCCTAACTCGTATGCACACTTCACCATATTAAGTCTTGGTTTCTTGTATATCAGGCTAGAAAAGCCATTTAGTCTCTGTTCTTTCCCCACTGGCTTCCAATAAGGTTTCTTTTATCCTCAAAGAAAAAAAATGTTGAAATCTGAAAATTGGATGTGATGGTAGAATGAAGAGTAGCACTTTTTTCATAATGGGGCTGTAAAGATAGCATCCATCTTTTAGGCACTAATAAAACCCTCCAAATGAAGATAAATTACTCCTGAAACAGTTTCAGTAGATACCCTTCCATCACTCTGTCAGCACTGGATTTCAAACCTTAGCTGAAATAAATAGATCAAAGTTAGGCATTTTTAAAATAAACAAAATCTCTTGTACAAATCATTGCAAATCATCACCTTTTCCGGCCATGAATTTCTCCAAGAATTCCTCCCAGGATCCTGGCTCAGGCAGTGCTTTATTCATTCTGTGGAAATGGTAGTATGACACCAGGTTGTCTTTGGCATTTCTTGCCACGTAGATTATCTTTATTGGATATAGAAACAAGAGAAGTATGAATATGAGAAATACGAAATTTCACATATCCACATATGGATGGTAAACATCTCCTGGAATTTTCTCTTGGGGCTTCATTGACAAAGGCCTAAGAGTTTTTGCTTAGAAACTGCCATTTTCTGAAATCCAACTAGTGTAATTTAGTCATGACTTCTTTATCTTCGCACGCACATTAAAGAGAATATTGCTGGGGAGAACCGTAGGTTTCAAAAGGATTCTGGAAACCATCTGCAGTACTATTTTAGGTCTTCTACTTTTTCCAAGTAAAGTAGAATTAGGTCCTACCTGACAACCTTACCTTACAGTTTTGTTCCCAGAAGGAGGGAGGTAACAGCTGAACAGGGAGATGAGTTTTCAGTGTTCGTGGAGAAGGCATAGCTTCAGCTAATTCCAGGCCTGTGGAATGTTTCATTGTAATGAATGACCATCATCTAAATCTCACTAGGACTTGGATGTGGCTCCTATACCCATATGTGGTTCTCATAAGTGGCCTTTTGCCTGTAATTTATTGGCAATTCACTTTGCAATTCACCTTCACTGATGATAAATTATATGGCTATGTAACCCATATAACATACATGGCATAAGAACCTAGAAGCAACTTCAATGGTTGTGGTGGAATTTTTTCCTAGGGAGGAAAGGGGGAACACTAATACATATATTCGTTTTGATTCTCTGGGCCTGTGTTTAGCTCATCTGCATCACATGGGATAATTAGAAACACCAAATTATATATAACCGATCAATCTTTTTCCTTCACCATGTTTGGTGATCTCCATTTTCTTTGCAGGTAAGAGGCTATTGTTTCTTTCTAGAATACTAGAGAATGTGCTGGATGACTTTCTGGATGGCATGTGAAGGAAGACAGCCCAGGAGAGGAATAGATGGAGTTCTAAATATTTGCACAGTATATCTTAAATAGTTTTGGATATAGGCAGATACATGGGAATACATGAGGATATGTAGATATATATTACTTCTTTCTTTTTCCATTTTTTTCCTTTTTTTTTGTTTGTATCAGAGAGACATTCTCTGTATATGTCAACACAGTCTGGCTTAGAAGAGAAAAAATTAACATTCCTTCTGCAGTGACAGAGAAACTGCTCAGCTTCACATTTGAAGAGAGTCTGACTTAAAGACTAATGTGCAATGGGAGTCTTGGCTGGAGAAAAACGTCTTGTAGGAAGCTCTCTCTGCAGAACAGTCAGGGTCGCTGAATACCTGGATGCCTGATACCATGTTTAGATGGTTAGACTCTAGAATTTAACTGAAGTTACTAAAAATAGTAGTAAAAGCCCTGCAAATAGCACCCACATTCTGGGAATACATCCAAGACAGCCTTCTGTCCCATATAATATTTAATCTCAGAGTGATATTCATTATTTTATACATACTTGCTGCTGTATTAGGTACCGTGGAGCATCACACCTGGCTTTCAGATGCCATCCCAGATTAATGTGGTCTTCTACAGGGCCTGTGTCATATCTGCCAGCCTCACCTAGGCTGGGACAGCACTAGATATTTGTAGTAAGGCAACCAAACAAATGCTGACAGCGCACCATATAATGACAGATCTGATCAAATCAGATCTCTCTTAGGAAACATGTGAGCAGTGGACGCTGTCTGAGTAGATAAAACTGTTCCATTTTGTCAAAACCCCAAGCCTATCCGTATGATATTTACCTGAGTAACTCTGAAATGAAGACTTTGGGAGATACCACTCAAGGAAAGGATGCCGCTTGTAAGTACTGGCACGTCTACACTTCTCGGTATCTCCATTATTTTGAATCATATCCACTATCTCCTGTGTCCATGTGGTACCTGAAAATGTCAGTGTTTATATTTTCCTCCTTGGGAAGAGCTCAGAGTCACTTCTGTTGGAGAAGTGGAAGCTGAAAAGATGGACTCCATATTAAAGAAGGAGGGGACAACACAGAAGAGGATGGACAAAGTGGAAAGAGATAATAGTGGAGAGGAAATGAAAAATGCTTTATTAGAAATAGAATGAAATAATGACTTGGAAATGGTTTATTTCCAAAGCAAAGTTTCAGGGATTCCAGCTTGGGACAGCTTTCTTTATGCTCATAGAAATGCTCTCATGTCCACCCCAATCTTGAAAAAAGCTTAGGTTATATTATTTGCAAGGAAAAGGTTTTTTCCCTCCTCCTTATTCCATAACTCTCAAAAATTCAGCTATTTCAATGTTTGCTTTTATCCTGAGTTTGAATGAAAAATTGAAATATCTCACCTTTGAGTGGATTTAAATTTATCAACAGTTTGGGAATACAAGAGGGTTGCAGTATTTCTAATACGGAATGCCTTAACGAAGGTTGTTCTAGCCTTAAACTTCATCTGCCTGAGCTATTGCAGCATCCTGTAAGAGTTATAGAGTTGTATCTCTCATGCCTCTCTTTCCCTATGGCCATGATCACAGGCTTTCACACTTTCCCTGAGGTACCATACCAGGTCAACCAGAGGAAAGGCTAGAGGATAATGTGGGAAACAATATGGGCACGAAACTGTGCCCTTAACAAGATGCTTGAACTATACAGCTTTGGCAGAGGCAATGTATTGTTAAATTGACTCATAGCTGTTTATTTCCTTTCAGTTCAATGCTGAAGTATTTTAATCCTAGCTGATCAAAATAACATCTTTTGGTTTATTACACCTGAAATAAATTAAAGTCTTTACCTAAAAAACATCTCCTGTGAAATAATCAATTTGTGTAGCAATCATTTTTTTGCATGGAAAAAAAAAATCTTGTTAACTGCAGACACTAATTTATTATGTTTATCAAATATTTCTGTTTTTTTTTCTGATTCCCCTAAATTATTCATGCTTTTGTTCATCCAGAATTAATATTGGATAGTTGTTATTTTTTTTTCTTTATAATAAGTATAATGGGGTGGTCAAGAAGAGAAATGGTAATACAAGACTTAAGTGGCCAGTCTCTAGTTAATGCAAGTATGATTTAGCTAGATTAATGGTGGGTAGTTTACTGGCTGCCATTAAGTGAGTTAATTTGGTGATAACTTATTTATAAATAAGGCATTTCCAGAAAAAGTACTGATTTATACCAAGCCATTAAGCAAATCATAGTCAAATTAATAGTTCAGCCAGTTTCTATTATTACTTAGTGAACTGATTTTAACTAGGTATTGTTAAATCATTACTTATTGATTGAAAATAATACAGCTGTACATAATCTAAATGAAAGAAAACAACAAGTTTATGTAATCAGACTTTGACCTTTTGAACTTCAACAGCAATGGATTATTATTATTTTCCTTAAAATAATCAAAAGTTACAGCCACAGCTGTATTGGAGCTTCACCTCTTTAAATTGTAACTCTGCTTTGGAATTGAGCAAATATCAGTCACAATAGAAAACCTTAATTTTCAATATCAGCATTTAGGAATATGCCAAATATTTATTTTAAATCTCCTATGGACACAAACCTGCTTTTGCATAGGTTGCAATGAGCAGATCATCAGGTCTGGCTTTGAAGTTCCAAACTTGATCCCATACGCTGCATATCGTTTTTATTACAGTAACACCTTCCACTTCATCTGTTTCAGCTCTTGTCATTGGCTCTTGCAGACTCAGATCTTCCATTGTATCCAAGGCCATTGCATACTGCTTGACGAAGGAAAGGAAAGGATTGGAAATGAACGTTTGTTCTGAAAAGAAATCTAAGTTTACTTTCCCATTTTCAGGGTTTCTTTTATTGACTAAAGTTTGTGTCTTCTCATTTATTTGCCTATGATTAGACCTATGTATTTATCTATATAGATTACAGAGTGATCTAATTTTCTGAAATGCTTGAAATACTTGTCATATTTTTGCTGTTGATTCCCAGCAATTCTAAAAATCATTCAATTTTCTCAGTTTCCAAAAGAGAAAAAAAATATTTCCATGTTTGAGCATTTTAGCAAACATATTTATGTAAAATACTGTCTGGAAGTTGGTTGCCCTTGAAAGGCAAGTAGAAGTAGTAGGATTCAAGAGAGGAGAGTATGCCAGCTCCCACTCAAGTCAGTATAGAGGAACCAACCCAGAAAATAAACTGGAAATTGTCCTGACATGCCTGGGACTTACTTATTTTATCCATCACTAACAACAGAATAATTAGAAATAGCATATCTGCTACAAAATGATACTCACAAAAGTATTTGTAGAGCTCCTCTGTACTTTGTTCCTGGAACTTTTTATTTTCAGAGTTCTTTGTTGTACGTTGAAGTTTGATGCTGATAAATAATGGAACCAGATAGATCATTAAGCAAACATTGTTAGACTTTAATAAGTTAAACGAATCCAGTTAAGACTACTACCTATCATATAGTTTTGTGATAAGTAGTTGTTCATTTCTGTGTTTCTGCCAAATAAAAAGTTGTTAGCCTTAACCTGCAGCGCCCAGAATCTGATCAGAGGAAAGTTCTGCTTAAGCACAGGAGGGTACAGAAATCATCTCAAATGTAAATATCAGTCAGAAAAGGAAAAGGAAACACTTCTTTCTCAAAAGCAAGCATTGGCACGAATATTTCTTTTCATTTTCTTGTTTACTCACACCTGTTTTTGTATAGATTCTCTTGAGCAGATCACGAAGTCTGGTTGGTGACTGGGCACTGACCCATGAAATGAAAAAACAAAACAAAACAAACCAAAAAAAAAAAACAGGAAAAGAAACTAGGCAGGGATTTCTCTCATGCTTCAATGTCTTCAGTTCTTGGATTCATTGCTCAGTGCACTCACTTTGATCTTTGGGCAGAAGTAGGCTGAAAGTTTGGGTGGAGTTTGTATTCCTCCTATGAACATGAGGAGAGCGGAGGAGGAGATGCAGCACCAGCCAATAGTTTATGAACTTGATTTATTAACTCCTTATTAATCCTGTGAATGAAGACTACTTGAAATTCTCATCTAAACTATGATTCCTTACCTGTAACAACATCATGCCTCTACCAGTACCTTCAGCAAGATTATATTAAACTTGCCTGTATCATTGCCAGTAGACTTGAAATAATTGATTTTTTGCCTAATATTTAATCCAAATTGATAGAATAGTTGCCTTTTATCACCAAAGATCAATGGGGCTGCATTAATTAAAATAAATCCGATTCCATTTTCACCATGTACTGCACACATCCTATATATCAGAAGGTCTGTTTCATCGCTGGGATTAGCAACTTTTGTTTTATGGCATTGTCTACACTGGTCAACTTCTTAACTAGCATGACATAACAGGGTTTGGGCTTACTGACTGTTGAAGAACCGTTTATTTATAAAGTTTAACTCACTGCCTATCTTTATATGAGATACTGGGAGAAATACTGATGTGCCCCAGACTAGCTACAAACAACAAAGTAATGTTGGCGACCAACGTTATAATTTAGCATCTAGTTCCCAGTCCTTGCAGTCATCCTGAAATGTTTGTATGCATTGGAAATGTTCATCCTGGGCAAAAAGTAGCTCACTCAGCTGAACTCGAGCAATCTTGAAATGATTGTGTTCCTAAGGGATTTTTTTTTTTGAAAAACTAGCCAACAGGTGTTGCTTCTGTCTTCCACTGAAGGCATGCAAGTGCTGTGAATCCTCAAAGTCCTGTTGGTCATCCTTTGGATGGCCTGGCAGCATTTGTATCTAAAATGGCTTCTTGTCATCTCTATTTTTTAAAGACATTTCACACAACATAACCAAACGAGGGGGCTAGTCAGCACGGACTGTGGGGTCCAAAGAGGGAAAAGATATAAAAGTGTGTAGCAAAGTACTGAGCTATGCTTTTGTCTCTATAAATGACTAAGGAGATGAAGAAAGAAGGTCAGCACAGGATACTATATGCACAGAGAAAAGATCAAGCAGGAAAAATGTGGAACTGAGAGAGAGAAAGGGAGAAAGAGGGGCTCTGTGACTTTTTTTTTTCGTGCAATTAATAGCAGTTAGGAGGTCCCCTTTGAAGCACTGTGAGAGGCAGTGAATTGGTAGCATTCACTGTACAATTTCAGGGAAAGTTTCCAAAAATCAGGAAACAAAGAAACTGAAGTGGCCACTTGATTGACTTTAAAGTAGCCAATTGATATATTTTTTTTCTGGCTTTGAGACAAGATGTTTCATGTGAAGGCTGACAATACCAGAACCAACAGTAATCCGGTAAACAGAGAATATAAGGTTAAGGCATCACATTTCTCTTTCTATTTTCTATACCACTTCAATGTGTTCGGTATTCTCGGGTTCTGTAATCAGAGGATCAGTCATGTTTCCAGCCTTTGGAACCCCATGCTGATCTACTTTGTCCTTCTCATGCCTGCACCTGGAAGATCACTATCTAGTTTTAGGTACACATCCCTGTTAATTACACAACTGTCCTAATAATGAAGTAATCCCCAAAGTAAACTAGCTGTCCTGTCATGTGCTTCTCCCCTATTGCAGCCGGTAATCTGAGTAGCCTGTGAACAGAGAGCTGTGAGAGAGCAAGGTTCAAAAACTCCACCTACAGCTTTCACACTGCTTCTGAAGTGGGCAGTGGGTGATGGATTTCTCCTGTTGTGAAACAGAGATGTGGGAGGTGAACTAGCTGGCCTATGGTCTAGGTTTCTGGATCAGGATTGTGGTTTCTGGGCGTTGCTTGCAAAGAGCTTTCTCATGCTTCCCCATGTAAAAAGCACTGGTTTTGTTTTAGCCTGGGTAAGTATGCTTAGATCTTTACCTGGGAATGGAAAACTGCAGGGCATTCAGTGGAAAGAGCTGTGAGAAGAGACTATTGGGTGACGTGCAGCATGGAGACAATTAAGTGACTATGAATCAGGAACTGGCCTTACTTGCCCTTGGAAGCACCCTTGCTGTATAGCATTGTGAGTGCAGTTGGCATTAGGATTGGTAGTCTTTGGGCTCCATGAAATCTGTTTGCAATCAGCAAAGGAAGGACAAAGGAAGAATAGGGATTTGTTTGTCTTCTACATTTGTTCTCAACTCCGTTATTTAAATCTGCATGTTATCATTTACCACCTGGTGTCTACAAGGCTTACATCTATTTCCATGTAAAATTGTCTTTCCAGTTTCTAACAGCCACAGAGAGCTGCAGTACTACCTACCATATCTCATGGTTTATCTCATGGTTTATCTCATGGCCCTTCAGAGAACTTAGTGGTTGGCTACACTGCCTCCCCCTCTGCTCCTTCCGCAGCTCCAGCCTCCTTTTGGCACAATTTCACTGGAGCTGCTTTGGGGATAATGGCATTTTTTCAGCTATTTACTTCTGTGCTTTTATACAGTGACATAGATTTATTACTGCTTCTTCTAGCTTTGCCTTGATGTGAACTGAAAAATAGGAGTGTACAGCCTGGGGGCTCTTAAATAGCTGTGTGGCTCAGGACCCCATTAATCCATGCTGCTATTATGCATCATTGCTCCCCATGCCCATGCCATGCTCTTCTTGACGTTAATATGACTGCTAATATGATGTTGCTCATGAGAACATCTGAGGGAAGGTAAGCAACGATGAACCCCACCACAGTGGAGCCAAAACTAGCAGTAAGCAGATGAGCAAATACACTTTCATTCTGTTGACCCTCAAGGCTGTGAAGCTGGATTTGTGTTATGTTTTGCTCTTCTTCGGATGGGATCATTAGAGTATCTTCTTATGCTCCTGCTAAATGTATCGTTTTTTAAAGACTTTCTTGTTAGCTAGAAAAAGAAAAAAGAGATTATTTAAGAAATAAATTATGCTTCCAATTACTATCTGAAACTTTTATTTCCTTAAATTAATTAATAGAACATTATAATTGTAGATAACTTTTTTAATGCTGGATTTAAACCTTTTTACACTTTAGGTTTAATCAAGAATCACAGTAGGACTTTCAAAATGTGTTAAGCAAAGAGTGTTATTCATACCAGATCAGACTTGAGATGAAAGTGATGAGTCTTGCAACAACATCCAGCACTGCAAATAAGGATTTAAGTCTGTTTTTCTTCAAATTTTGTCTATATGAAGGGAACTGTGAAGGGAACTATGTATTAAAAAAATAAAATCTATATTAAAATCTACAGCTGATATATTTGAGCCTTTAAAAGTATTTTTTTCCTTGTTATGCTTAGTATTTATGTTACACTAAACTCTCTAAACTCTCTACAACTATAATCTCCCTCTGCTGGGCAAAAGATGCTAACAAAATCATTTTAACTTAACATTGTATTTTACAGATCTTGAAATCCTTAGATGAGTGCCTGTATTTACCATCCAGAAATATGCATACTGTACAGAAACACAAGAACATGCAGAACGGGCCAAGGTTTCACTTTCAGACTTTCTGAGTTTTAAAGCTGGATGCCCCAGCCTCTTCTTGGCAACTAAGTAAAAAATTTATCAGTCAGCAGGGGCAACCTGAAGCAATGAGAACTGTAGGTATTGTGGGACACAGCTGGAGTTAATCGCAAATATGTCCTGTAATGGACTCTGGCTGTCACAACCTGTACTTCACTAAGAACGTTTCTGACCATATCTTTAAAAAGGGAACCCTACTACCAATCTTCACAATCTATGTTATGATGGTTAATTAAGGGGTGTTTGGGTTGCAGCCAAATGCTGTAAAGATAATCATCAAAGTTATATTTATATAAGAGCAAAATAAATACGACAGAACAGTAAGTGTTAAACATGGGATGTTAAGCCCTAAGGCTTTGGTTCAGGAAAAAAAAAAGGCGCATTACTTAAGTACATTTCCTATCAGTGAAGCACTTACATTCCATTACCATCACACTGCAGAAATTTATTTGCTTTAAGTGTCTTCTCTCCTGCAGAGTTTCCTGTTAGAGGAAGTGATGAAGTCCACAGATTGTATAATTCTGACCAAGCTCTGTACATATGGGGATCACAGTCACATTTCTTACAATCTTGCTATTGTGAGTATGAATAGTCAGGTGGTAAAGTTTAATTGGACTCCGATAGCTTTTTTCAAATATTTTTTTTCCGAGAAAATATGCATATGAAATGCTGCAGTGTCACCCTGTCAGCAGTGTTATATGCTTTTGGCATTGTTTCTGGAAATTACTTTGTAGAAATAAAAGGTCAAGTATTCACCAGCCGGGATAACACATTCCCACTTGCAAATGAGATTCGGTTTAGAGCCGCCAGGGATAAACAGAAGCTTGTAATAAACAGTAACAGAGTTTGGTGCCCTTTATATATGAAATGATGAAATTTACTTACTTACAAGCGCTACTTAGCATGTTAGTACACAATTCCCGGTTGTGTGCAGAAGGAAGCTGCTGATTCCGTGATGTGCCTGTTGCTATGGGGGACTGGTGTGCCAAGCCCCAGTTCGTGCTGTAACCATCCAGAGGTAGACAGATACAACCTAAAAGCAAATTCAGCCCAGGCTAGGTGTAGGTGTCCAAGTTTCCAGGTAGCCAGCTTGTATGGCTTCATGAGCAAATGCTACGTGACCGGGTAACTTTCTTCTCCTCAGAGCAGTGCTAAATGGAAAAGTCATTGATTTCCTCAGGCCCTGCCTGTCAGCCTGTCCTGCAGCTGCCAGATTATACTAGGAAAGAAATGCTTTCTTAAATATGCACTCTAAAAAGTCATACAGGTTGTCCATAGATCTCTGTTGACTCATTTGTACCAACGTATGCATCTCATTTTTAAAATTAATTCCAGGATTTTAATTCTGTTTCTAAAGAGAACAAGGTGTTGCACACTGTACTTACAGATCCAAATATATCCTTCATGCCACAGAAAGGGGTTTCTTTTATCAGCTGTCTTGTTGGGCTGCTGTGGAAATATTTCTACTTAAACCAAGCATCTGCTCTGTGGCCTAGGTACTTGGAACTGTCTGTGCTTGCATTGGGTGAAGTTATTCACAAAGCCATTTGCATGATTCAGTTTGTTAGGCCTTCTTCATGGATGTTAGCCATCCTCTTTGCAGGGATTTTATTACCTGACATATCTGTCCTCTTTCAACCAGCATTTCCTTCTGAGGCTCCAACTGATCACATATTGAGTGTCGGTACTACAGTGTCAGGACAAAAACAGCTTGAAATTCAGGGAAAAAGTATCTGCTCATAAATCCCTGTATATCTATATATCTCCTATGTATAAATACCTTCATATCTGCCATACTCCTTAACACAGCATGTAGAAGACAAAAAATAGCTTCACTACCATCACAGAATCACAGAATTGTTGAGGTTGGAAGGGACTTTTGGAGATCATCTAGTCCAACTGCCCTTCACAAGCAGGGTCATAAGGGTCCCTTGGGACTGCTGGCAACCACAGTGAGTTAGATCTTCTCAGAGGCTGTGTGCAACTGGGAAACTAAATCAGAGAAAAACTGAATAAGACATGCACAAAGGTGATTGTTTTTACAATTATTTCCTGAGAAGAAATACATGCTTCCTCATGATTGCTAAAGTGGAGACTGAGAATTTAATTCTTGGCTGTTTTGGTGCTGTGCAAGGATGCTCAAGTGCTATCCTGTGCTACTTGAGGCACTAAAACATCTTGACCTTTCATCTGGAACAATTAAATGGAGTTTTGCTTAAGTGGCACATCTGCTGTTCAAGCTGGGACTTTCTTGCATGAAGACTGCCATCCCCAGATCAAAAGACATTTGCTTATCCAACCAAATTATAACTCTAGTCTCCTTTTTACAAACATCTGCTTGGAGGCAGTGAAATCTCTCTGGAAGTGAAACATCAGAAAGCTGTTTCAGAAACTTTCATGCAGTGTCAAACTTGTGATGCTTAGCCAAATTTCTCCCTGAAATTCTGCCCAATTATAATACTTCTTCATTCTTGTGCTACTTGCTTCTGGCAAATCTTTATATGAATATTTCATAACTTAAAGGAATCCAGATACTACAAACAAGCAAAATTCAAGTATATATGCTGTCATTTTTTGTAACAATAGGTCCATGTGTCACAATATTTGTTAGGTAGCAGAAAGAACATTTCTGCTATACCTGAAATAACTGTGCAATAAGAACCACTTACTAATAAGGATTGTAGAAAGTTCCCTCTTGATAGTAGCTATGGATGATTATAAAAAGACTTTACTCAGTAAAACACAATGCAGTGAGGGAAAGCAAGACTGTAAAATTTTTCAGTAACTTTTCTTGTGAGTATAAATATTAATTTATTATCACCAATATTTTATCAGAAACATGCAATAACAGACTAAAATCTTATACTATCTCTAAGCAAACAGATGGTATTTTCATGTATCTGCATGTTCTAATGCAGGAAGGAAGCTGTAGCTTACAATATGGTGCCTTAATGGTACACATTTTATTTTTTTATTTTGAAAATTCTATTAACATTTTCAATTACAAAGAAATTTTGGCTTGTTGAAAAGGCCCGGAATTTCAGTTGAAATAAACTGAAAAACACAAATAAAAACAACGCCTTAGCAAATCTGCAGCATACCCTGGACAAATGTTGGGATGAGGTTACCTGATATTAGTGAAAGCGGTAGTCTATGCACCTTAATGTACATCAGAGCTTGCTTGTTGTGATATTGGTGGAACTTATAGAGGCTGAAATATTAAGTGAAAAAAAAGCACCCTCTCTTTTTCATTATTCTTTTCGATTTTGTCGTCTTATTGATAAAATCTACTCAGCATTGCATATCTCCTACCCTCTTATGGCACTCTTTCCGACACTAGTCTATTCACATAGACAGAACTGCACCCCTATATAATTAGGAGAGAGATTGGCATAGGGTTCATAGAGTTGATGTTGCCATATATATTTATTCTCCTGTGCTAATGAATGAGTTAATTTTTTTCCTTCAGGCAGCAGAAATAAACCCATATAGCAGCATTCCCCTTTTCTGAGGAAGTCGCACCATTTTGAAAGAAATGATCTGTATTTCAATATTACATGCTACTGTGCTACTTGTTGTGGGGACTTTTAATAGGAAGACATTCTCTTGCTGTAAGGCATTGCTTCTGGACTTAAAATGTTTATTACCTTTAGCCCAAACAAAAATAGATCCTAAAGTATTAAAGTCTGAAAAGGCCTCCAGAATGTTCACATCCTCCAACCTGTTCTTGTAGTTCTGTTCTTGTGTAACTTTTGTGGAGTTGAAAGGAGTTGTGGAGTAGGAAAAAACAGGTCATGAACAGGTCATTTCTATGAGTCAGGTCTGACAAGTTGTTTCCTTACATCAGGATATCATGACTAGATACTATATATATGCAGTCATTCATCTCTACAACAACTGTAAAATGTAATGATTCAAATTCAGTGTTTAAGTACTGCAAAAGAAATTAGTTGTCTTCAGATTCTCACTCATATGAACAGTTACAGTAGAAGTACTGAAAAGCCTAGGAAGCTGAGATTCAGTCCATGTCATTTTAGACACTTCAGTGAGACACTTGTTAGCCATACCATATGTTAACCATAATCCATTATTATACAGATAAAGCTTGAAATAGTGGTCAAGGCATGGTCTGCAGCCCTTGCTTCATATTTTAGTAGCAGCTAGTTGCTTTGCCTGATGTCAGTTTCCCTTTACATGCTAAAACTACATATGCATTTTACCTTACCAGCATTTTTAGATGCAGCTGAATTGCCTTCTTGGTGGATTTATGCCTCTCTTCATTGACAACTGAGACAGCTAAAGCAACAAGACTCCTAACATTGTCACCCCTTCATGTTCCTGAAGTTAGGCAATGTAAATGTAATGTGCTTGCCAATACAATGGGTCCAGAACTGTATATTTTAAGTAGTCCCTCCCTGTTTAGTCCACAGATAAAGAATAGAGATCTGTGCATAAAGAAACCTATATTCATATGGATATATATATGCAGAAGCTAAGAAAAATTCTTTCACCTGCATTGTCTAATCAAATGCAGAATAGAAAGAAGAACACCAAAAATAACCTAATTTATAAAGTCTGATTCGTGTTTAATCCCACTACCATAGAACCACTGTCATAGAAATAGAGGACAATATATCTATTAATTTAGTAAGCGAAGTACTAGATTGTGATGATGGAGTATTAAAAATATTGTAATGTGCTAGTCATGTAATAGTCTTATAAGCATTTGAAAAATCTACACTTTACAGATATGGCCACAATATGCATAACATTCTGTCTGTTAGATGAGAATCTTTTGTCCAGAGATTATAAAGGGGGTTGTTTTCCTTCTTTGTGTATTTTGTGTCGGATTTTCTGTTCCTGTAGCTTCATCCTCACTGCTTGGGATACAGAAGTACATGACTGTACACATCACTTACAAGTCAGAAGGACAAGATCTTGCCGTCAGTTTTCTCTAATAAGAGAAGTAGAGAACAGGTATGAAGTGAGAAATCCGAAGGAGTAAAACAAAAGACCAATAGAATGCTTTTGCCTTGGCCTAAATTGCATGAATGTCAAAAATTCGACAGCCTAGTTTCTGAATCATTAGAAATTTCTTAGCTTTCAAAAAAGTTGATTCTTACTCTTCTAATCGTCTTCAGGAGAAAATCTCTTGGAAAGTCAGTAGTGATCATTAAATTTCAGTTAAAATCTTCTATTTTTGTGCTCTCAGGACAAAATTAAGAAAACTGAGACCACTCATCCTTGTAACATTTTGGATAGGTATTTAATATGTTAATATTATATGTTAATTTAAGTCTAATGCCTAATTTAATTCTAATGTCTAATTTAAGTCTTCTTTTGAATTTGGTTTGAGTTCATAAACTTTGAGTTCATAAACCTTAGGCTAGCTGAAGCCTAAAATGAAGCCTAAATTGAGCCAAATTGATAAAAGTTCCGCAGAATGGTATTATTCCTTTTCTTTTTTTCTTTTTTTTTAAATTCTTTTTAAGCAAGAATAACATTAAGGATGCCAAATAATATTAAAGAAAAGGAGATAGCAAATTAAAAGCAAAGCATATAACAATTCTGAATGAATTTTAAGGGTTGAACAATTAGGACCGTTAATATAATACTTTGTCAGCATTTTCAGCATTTAAAATGCCAAGAAGGATCTTCCACTCACAATAAATGTTAGTCCTCATACAGATGCATTATATTTGATATCTGTAGTACTTTGAAAAACCGTTATTTCCTTTAAAGATATCCTGTTCATCAGTGTCATTAAAATATTGGTATTCTTTCTCATTGTGTATGAGAGCAATTTCTAATAGTGCCCAATAAATGAAAAGTAATTTATTTTTGGTTGCTGTAATGAAGACACAGCAGTTTCTTCTATAGAACATCCAGAAGATGAGAGCGCTACACAAAAAAAAAAAAAAAGAAAAAAAAAAGAGATATGTGAATTATTTAAAGGTGATATATCAGATTAGGTTATTTTAATGTCAAAGAAACATTCTGGATGCTTTGTCTGTATTCATAACACTGACTTTGGTATGCACGGAATATGGAAGCTGTCAAAAGTGTTGAAAGTCTGACAGCTTTTTTGAGCTAAGTATTTTATTTTTTGACACAACTGTTTGGTTTCTCAGTCCTGCATCCTTGCTTCAGTGAGCAAAGGATGCTGTTTTGTTTGGCTTAGTTCATTTTGAAGTCTCCAATGGTCATAACCCATAAACCAGAGTGACAAAGGGCCATCAATCAGCACAAGATGACTCTTGTCTAAGCTTTACGTTCCCGAGGCTAACTTTGCGCACGATGTTCACAGCACAACTTGTGGAATATCAATCATTTTTATAACGTGACAGTGGAGCTCTGAGATTCGAGTTCCTGCCCACGTCTCCTGGTTCTAAACATTTAACAAGTGGATGACCTATGCGACAGCTTTGTTTCTCCAGTCTTGGCATTTTCACGTGTAAAAATGACTCTCTTTTGAGTTGCAGTTTACTGACATGACATTTAACTAAAAATAGTTTACTCAAAATTAATTATTAGTCACTCTACTAGCTGGTAGTTACAAGATGAGTACTGGTATATACAGCAACATTAAAATCTGGCAAATTGAAATAGTCATATAATCTGTTTGCAATTTAGATGTCTCTGTTCAATTCCAGTTTTGCATAAGACTAATTTTGTGTTTTGTGCGCTTCTGATACAGAAGGCACTGTAGCTATACAGATTTGCTAAGCTAAGTAAAGGTAAATACTATATCTTAGCTCACATAACCCATAAAAAGAACCCCAAAACCTAAGACAAACAGTGCAAGAAATACTGTTCTACTCTGAAACTGGACCTGGAGTTTGTGAGTTGGCTGAATTGTGATTTTATGCCAGAAGGCTGGTGACGTTTACTGAACTCTTGTTTTAAGGAAGCCTGCAAATCATTTTTTTACAACATGGCTGCTCCCAGAAGATTGTTCAGAAATAGCAAAGGCACTTAACCCCCACACCTCCTATGACCTCTGCATTTGTTAATGAAAAATAAATGAAATAAGACACAAGAAATAACACTTTCTCTTTTTTGTATAGGATCCAAGGGGGAAATTAAGTATGTGGCTGATTTCAAAACACACTCTGAAATCCTATTGATTTTTGAGACTTCAGCATATGATTGAATCAAACACTTGTGAGTGCTTTGTTCTTTTGGGGCTGAGAGTTTGAAGATAGAGCTCTTTTTTTTTTTTTTTTCTCCAAAGTAGCTATTAGTTTTCTTCCTTTCACACACAGCATAACTGAGTATTTTAATTAATCTTTCATTGTAAGGGGCCTGCTCAATGTGGCCATTAAACACACCTTTTCTATAAAAAGCTGTTCATATTTTTAAAACACAAAGGCATTCCCCCAGCGTATCTCTTATCCCTTGGATGAATTTTAACAGCTCTCTTTGTGCTCTTCTAAGCCTGGTGCTGCTGCAAACTTGTTAATAAACCAAAATGTTATGGGACAAATTTACCCCAGTTTCCAGGGGCTCAGCAGTGCTTGTATGACTCTTTGAAGGCAACACCTTCTTCTGGCTCCAAGGAGTTTTGTAGTTGCTGGTGAGCTTTGCACAGCCTGGGTGCTCCCAGGGTATGGGGTTGTGCTAACTTGTAGCATATCCATAGGTTATATGGATTCTATTACTTATACACAGGAATTTAATCACTTTGGATACTCCCGGCTGGCCTTCAGCTGCCTTTCTGGAGGGGCACAAATATCCCATGGGTCTTACAGCTATCAGCCATGGGCAGGCAACTTGGATATATGCTAAATTGCATGCATCTGACTCGCTTGAAGGAGTCAATGACGGTAGTCAATGAATCCCTTAAAGGGCAAAGGCTGTAGATATGACCCAACACCTGTAGGCAATAGCTCTGCCAATTTAGAGTAACTGGAGATAATAATAAAATGTATTAAAAACAGCCCATTATCTTCACATCTGCAGAGAACTGATCTGAAGACCTAGCACCTGAAGATGCTGTCCCAGAATAATATGTTCAGTAACCTGCTGCTCTTTTCAATTCTCATTTATCAACTGGCTGCAAATGCTTAGCAAATTTATTTCCAAAAATGCTCAAATAAGGAACCTTCTCAGGCTTATCAGAAACGTGAGCGCTTTATGATGCAGTGAATACAAAAGTGTGTGAGAAGCAAAGACTTTTTTTCTGCTGATGTTCTCATAAAATTCAAAGCAAATAACCTGCTTTATTTAAGTTATAGGTGTTGGCAGAACCTCCACCTGCAATTTCATAGGGACAAATACTCTGTTTATCAGAGCTGAATACCATATACTAGCTGCTGCCTTTTCCAGCATATAATGGCAGTCACCACTGCCTTACGAAGACCCTGAGCCTGTGTCTTGCACCCAGCATGTGTGAGCAGGCAGGTAGCTGTGGCTCTGAAAACTCTCCTAGGAGGGAGCTTTCGGTCTTTATCAAGTCGAAGGGCTCCAGATCTAGCCTGACACTATAATAGACAGGTACCTAGCCAACCTCCAGCTCCCTTCCCTTTGCCCTAGAGGAAGCAAACCCAGGCATGGTCTGCTGGAATAAGCAGGTCTCTCCAGTATGTGGCAGTGATTACAGGCTATCCTCAGGGATTAGCAGGGTGGGAAATTGGGTCTGCAGCACACCAGCCATCTCTGCTTGTCCTGGCTGCCTTCCTGCATCTGCTTTTTGCAACATCCCATGAGTCCCACATGATAGGACAGCTCTGCAAAGCCGGGCCAGGGAGTGCATCAGTCTTGTGCTTTCTCCTTGGCTGGGCTCCCCAAGACCATTTCAGCCTGGCTGCATCATCTGACTGGAGAATATTTGGTATTCTCTTGCACTCGTGAATCTAAAAATGATCATTAGTATTATAGTCTTCTGCCATGGGAGCAGAGGAACTGAGAGATGTTGGGAAGTAACTAGGCATTTCATTCTGCAAAGTGCTTTAGGACATGAGTGACAGACCCATTCATGTTTAAAGGCATAATGATATATCTGATTCCCAGGATCCCAGTAAAATCCTATCTACTTGTGGCAACCATAAAAATACATGAAATTAAATTTAAAAGGGAGAATATAACCAGACAGGCCTAATTTTTTCCCATGTTAAAAGGTCAATTGCTGTTGTGTTGCATATTGCAGAAACTCTCCCCACAAACAAAATCTTGTTCCTCTGCTCTAGAGACAGTCCTCCAATGATAAGAGTCATTGTCTAATGTATTTATTGGGTTCAAAGTATAAGAATATATATTTGTATATGTCTATGTTATGTAACCCTGAGGCCTGCACCAAGACTCACTGTCCAGAAAAATGTTCCTTGTTTTAGTTCAGAATGAAATAAAGTTCAGTTTTAAAATACAAAATAAAATGAAAAACATGAAAATCTCATTTTCCCCTAAAAATATTAAAAATCACCATTTTCCTTACTTTTTTTCTTGCCACTTTCCCAGACAGATTCTGTTTTTCCTTTCCATAGAAAGAGACACTGTGTTTCAACGAGGGAGATACTTCAACCTGTGTGGTTCACTTGGGGAACCGTCAGCCAAAGCATCCTTGGAGCAATGTCCTGTGAGTGCTCAGTGATCCTCCAGTAACTGGACCACCACTCATTTCATGGTAGATTCTTATTTTTCTACCATTTCATGGCAGATTCTCATTTCATGTTAGATTCTACCATTTCATGGTAGATTATCATTTCATGTTACCTCCCACATCAGTTGGCCACTCGGTTCACTTATTGTCCTGGAACACTGGTAGCAAATAACAGAAACAATCATCTTGTCTAAGGCCTAAATGAGGATTTCTTTTCTTTTTCTTTTTTTCCCTCAAGTAAGGAAGACTTCATGGTCTCCAAAGCTTGTCTGTCTCTATTACTTTGCTGCCGGAGTCTTCTCAGGTTTGCACTTCTGCAAGAGGAACAACACATATATCTTCACAACCATTCTGCTGCTTTTCAAACACTCTTGTTTCTTTATTGAATTGAGCCTTTTCTATTTGTTTTTCTGCTTATTTCTTCTTTAATAAGCTCTTAGATCGCTGATGTATGAGACTGGGAGAACTGACAGAGAAACCTGTCTATGAATGTAAACTTCAATTCCTACGGACAGCTAGGTGGATCTTGTGTAGATAACAAGCACTGTTGGCTAGCTTTTGTAGTGTGGATTGAAATAGGTGTTTGTGGGTCAGGGAGGATATCATATACTCCTTATCTCTCCCACTTGGTGTGGTTTCCCATGGCGGCGGTAGCCTCTTGTCCTGTGTGGCATCAACTGGCCTGAGGTTCACTGGTTATAAAGATTTTTCTTTCTTTCAAAGCATCAGGTTCCGTTTGAAGTGTGGTGCTTGTCTGAGCTGTGCTTTGGTGCTGTCCCTTGGACTGGACACTTGGGGAAGCATCAGCCTTTGAGGAAATCTCGTCCTAGTGGGGTTTAGGCAATATACTGAAAAAAATTGGATAGCAAGGATTTAAGCTACTTTTACTTCTCAGGAGGAGCTGAATGGGGGGTTGAGGGAGCTGACTGGGCATTCAGAGACACCCTGGATGCCTGTAGAGGCAATCACAGTGCACATGGGTGCCCAAAGCCCTCTGTAGCTGCAACTGCAAGCCCAAACGATCACACTAATGACGTGTATCACATTTTCTGGAGAGCACTGTAAAAGACCTGGGGATAGATATGCATGGTGCTGAGCACTCACAACTGAGGCAGAAGCAGACTGAGAATGTGCTTTGAATATTCATAAGGCCATAAAAAAGCAGTTCTGCAAAACAAGAATGTAACATCATAGCTCTTTGGTGGAACCAAATGGGACCATCCATGAATGTGGCTGGTCCTTTTAGAACATATTTTTATACTTTTGGTATCCATGACAAAATAAGGTACTAAATTCCACAATTTAGTTGCAAGTTTTTCTAAAACCATATCTTGAAAAAAAATCTCAGCATGATAATTTCACTGGAAGTCCATAATTCATGTTTTGAAGATTATTCCCTCCTAAGCTTCTTTGTACAGTCCATAGGGTGATAAAGCAAACATCCTTCATATCTGAGCCAGATTTCAGATTAATAAGCACAAATGAATCTAGTTTTAGAAACTCACTCTGTATGAGCTTCTCAAATGTAAAACTGCTGTTGGTATAAAGCTTTTAAAACTGGCACCGTGAAGGTACTCGCTCAAAGATACTCTGGTATCGTTGCTCAAAGATACTCTGGTAGAGAAAGATTTTTACTGTATTAAAAGAATTTGAGAAGAGACTGAGGTTATAACCATCAATTCTGTGAAGTCTGTAAGTAATTCAAAAGATAATATAAGAATTTTGAAATTGTTGGATATTAACTTGCTAATAACTTTAACTGATTCATTTTCTATAGCTCCAATTTGAGCAATGGAGTCATTTTGCCATAAGTATTTTTATATAATTTTTACTTTACTCTGTATTTTTACTTCATATATACTTCTTATTACTTGTTTCATATACAGTTCTGATTCCAGAATGTCTGTGTGATTCCTTGGTAAATAGGAAACAGTTACATTTAGAAGGATTTTTTTTAATGATTTTTAAGTGTTTGGTCTTGTTCTACAAGACTTAAAGGAAATGCAATTATTTCCACCACCTTCCGTGAGGCCACTTAGTTACTTAAAGGTGAGCATTTGCTTAAGTACTTCACTGATTGAGCTTTTATAGCACTGGAAAGTATCAATTAAAATAAAGCCTTGTCTCCCTTATGATCCAAAATATCTAAAGGAACCGAACACTATACAGAGCAGTTTGACCTTTGGAAAACATTTCATAAGGCATTTTAATGAAACGCAAAGAGTACTTCTAAAATCTTTAGCATTCATCAGCCACTGCTTCATCTATCGAAACACCAAAGTTAATTACAAACAAGAACGAAAAAATAGCTAACAGGCTCTTTGGTTCTCGTGCTCTATCTGGGAGCAAGGTCCAGCAGATGGCACTGTTCTGAATAATTTGAGATCCTGCTAGAAATTCCTGCAGGTTGCACAGCCTGACCCGCTTCTTAGTTACTCAGAAGCCAGGTCCTTGCCCTGGCGCTCGGGGAGCTGATTCTTAATGCTGCAGCAAAACCACTGATGTTACGTATCTTCAGCTTTCTGACTCTGACTATGGCAGAAAAAAAGAAAGTCTTTACATTCTCCCACATTAGAATTAAATTAATCTTGATCTTAATCTTTTACTACATTTTGTTAATGTAATTGAGGGTGTGTTGTTACCAAAGAAAAATAATTGGTACCACATTGTGCAGCTGTAATTTTCCACCTGCAGCTTATAATCTGTTTCTTCACTTCATAGCAGCTCTTCCCCTCCACATCCCCTTGCATTTTTCATCAAATTCAGAGCTCATTGTAAAATATCAATGAAAAAAATCTGTGGCTGATGTTAGTAATAAGAATTTTGCTGTTATCTTGTGAGGAACTTTGGGGAGAAGCTGTGTTGAATCCATGCCCTATGTGTATGTGCTTGCTGATTTGCTTCTGCAGGGATGCAGAGATGTAGATTCTCTATCTACAAAGGGACTGAGGGGCTGAAATGCTTCACTTCCAGGTGCCCTGTTGCCCAGTAAGATTCTCCATCTTGATTTAGGAGCTCAGGCTTCTTTGAATGGCAGGTTCTTGGTATCAAGCAGGACACGATGCTCACAGCACTGATAGGGAAAGCTCCTTTTCACTTTTTATTTGCATTTTTTCAGTCATGAATCCTATCCTGAATCTGATGCCTAAGTCAGGCCAATCATTTCTCGTTAAAAAATGGGGATTTGGGGGTAGCAATTTTTGGCTGCTAGCTTTGGGCTAACCCCTGACCCTACTCTGATACTTGTGGAGGGAAACGTGGGTGCCTCCCACCGCTCCCTGGGCTGTCGGGAGAGCAAATCTTTCTTTTGGACCGAATTCTCCTCACCTGAGAATCAGGTGAAATTTTTGAAATGTTTTCTATTAAGTGTTCATTGACTTGTGGATTAGAAGCTGGACTTGGGTGAATGGCAGAATCCCTAGGCTGTTGGTCAGCTTACTGTCTCCCAAAACTCAGACCATCACCTATTTAAATAAATGATGCAAAAGTGGGACAACTAGGCTGGAAACATCACAGCACACAGCCTGGCTACAATTCCCATTGAAAGGCTGGGAGAAGCAGGTTAAGATCCCCTCAGTTTCCAAGTGTGGAAATGGATTCAGCATTCTCAGCAAGTGCGCATGTGCCTGAGCCCTGGAGGTATCGGAAAGAAATTTGGAGGTGGAGGATAGCAAGGGTCCTTCCTTGCAGGCAAGGGAATGCCTCCTTCCAAGAGGAAGCGGAGTTGCTGGCAGCAGCAGAGACCAAGGTTCCATTAAAATCCTGTCCTGTTTGGACAGCAGACGAAGAAAACAAATCTCTTTGGAAAACCCATTTTCCCTATGTTTTTCTTTTTTGTCCTCTCTGTCAGCAAGCTCCAAGGGCACGATCAGGTGTGCGCTGTGCAAGCAGGACAGAGACTCTGGAAGAAAGCAGAGCATTTCTTCTCCTGATCAGTTTGAGTCATGAAGGAGACCAAGGCACCGGAGTGAAATAATTCCTACTTCACAGAAACCCAAAGAGAAAATGTCCTTTCTGATTCAAAGGATTGGACAGACTTTGAGGCCCTGAAAATCATATGTGTAACATGAGAAAGTTGTAACAACTTCTTTGATTCAGCTGTGCTTATTTATTTTTGAATTCATGTTCTCTATCTTGATGATGCTGGTTAGACCTGAAGGAAGAAAAGGGGGGATGTTGCCTTTGTCAGCTGCATCTAGGGCACCTACACGGCCTAAAATTGACATAGCATGGTATTAAGCAGAAAAAAAGAATAATCGAGGCACTTCTTTTCCTAACACTTTCTACAGGCTCCAGAAACAAAACAAAACAAAACAAAAAACCCACACCCCTAATTCAGCAGTTTTAACACCTGCAACGTTTCTATTTCCAAACTTTACATGGGAATTCTTTTCAGTGTTTTCCAAATGGTCACAGAACTGCTATCTTCCCATGCTGTGGGTCTCACTGTGTCCCTGGACACTGAAATCAAAGCCAGTCAGTGACCAGGAAATACTGTGTGCCCTCCTACCTCGTTTCTCCACTTTCCCCAGGCAAACAATTCCCTACCCGTGAAATTTCAAGCAAATAAACCTGAATTTTGTTCTTTGCCTTGTTCTTTGGTAAGTAGTTTAAGGTCATATTTTCTGTATTTATGTGTGGCTTAAAATATAAACACAGATTGTTTGTGTTCTGTTACTGTCTGCACCACTGAATGCTTTCAAGGATAGATGCTAACATAAAGGATGGCTTAGAAATTTGATGTAAAAAGGCAGCCAGTGCCAGTGGGGAATAGAGTACTCTACCAATAAAGACACAGAGGAATCATAAAGGAATAAGACAAAAACATCTTCCAGTCCTTTTCAGTGTTTGGTAGAAACTATAGTCAGTGATTTAATTAAATATTGAGTTTTCTAAATTTGTAAAATATGATGCAATTTTGCCTGAAATTGAAAACAGGGACCTTTCTTGATAACCTGTTCTTACTTTTATTTCTTTACAAGAATATCATGACATTTTAAAGCTTACATCACTGTAAAGATACAAAATAACCTAAAAAAATCCCTCATTCAGTCACTAAATTCTGCATGAAGTAGAACATCACATATGTTCATCATGTTTCTGGACCTGTTTGTCAGGGTCTCAAATGTCCTTTTACATTCTGCATATATTTTTCGCAGTTTGCGTTTTCATGCTCATTGTGCATATGCATGCATGAATATGCAGTGGGTGTCTCCACTCTTTCAGTGACTGAAAAATGCGCTAAATAACCGAGTGTGTTTGGGACCAGCTTTAAGGATGGAAATACTGGAGTACAATGGCACTGAACATCAAACATATGAGTAGGCTGCTGCTTTGTGGCCACCTAAATTCTTTTCCACAACTTACTTCTGCAATAGGAGAAAAGTCATTTTATCCACAATCATGCCCCTTTCACCCAAGTGTTAGATGAATATATACCTGAAGAGTTTGCTGACACAAGCCTACTGAAGAAGTGCAGAGGAGAAGGAAAATAACAGGAAGTTATGAACATGCAGCAGGTAAATGTTGGAGTTTGAATTTAAAATCTCAGAAAGAAATTGCTAACAACTGGCAACAGCATCCTGAAGTGCAAGTGCAGAGAGAAAAGGACCCCATCCTGGGGCTGAACCGGCATGAGTGGGACAGGCCCAATTGGGGCTAATCAGCACCAGGGAACCTGCTTAGAGCTCACCTGTAGCCTCTGATGAGCAGCCTGCCTGTCACATGTTGCTCACTGAAGCTGTTTGGTGAATAATTTTGAGTATCCAAAAGGGGCTCTACTCAAATCTCTTGGAAGTCTTCCGCCAGCTTTGCTTCAGCAAGAAAATGACCTTCAAATCATGCACCACTGGCAGGCAATTCTCAGATGATGGAAGAAATTGAATTAGTTATTGTTTTCTTCTTTTTCTTTCTTTCTTTCTTTCTTTTTTTTTTTTTTTTTTTTTTTTCTGTTCCAACCAGCAGGATGGAGTCATTGTATAT
The DNA here is from genome assembly GCF_059628265.1 of Tinamus guttatus. Lineage (NCBI taxonomy): Eukaryota > Metazoa > Chordata > Aves > Tinamiformes > Tinamidae > Tinamus > Tinamus guttatus. The sequence goes on along the minus strand of NW_028288564.1, from coordinate 2,086,181 downwards.
CCTCCACTTTGGAGGATAAAGAAGAGTTACGTCAGTGGTCCCTGACTATGCTGACCTCTTACTCGAATCACTTACAGACTCCAGCTCTTGTTTTGTCTCTTAGGAGGTCAGAAGAGGTAAAAGGCATAAAGAGAAAGAAAAAAAAATAAAGAAGAAGAGCTCAAATGCAAAAACTGAAGCATGAATGAAACAGTGCCCTGGCAGAGGTAGCCTGGTATCTCGGTTGTGCCCTTTCCAGACATGTGCTGCCTTTGTGCAGGGCTGCAGTGTGATGTCAGTCCCAAAACAGGCTCACGACGGGGGCTGCATGAACAGTGCCACATCCCAGCACTGTGCATCCCCACACTCGATAATTCACCAACAGCTAATGGCTCTCTGACTCCTTTTTCTTTTTTTTTTCCTTTTTTTTTTTTTTTTGGCAATTCACCAGCTACTTGACTAAGATGCTTTCAAAAGTGCTGGTAGAGGAGTCTGGCTTTTCTCAGTAGCCCAGTGCACTTCAGCATTTTGTTAACAGAGCCTCCTGAGGCAGCCTATTGATGCTGAAAACAGAAGAGCATCTCAGAAAGCAAACAAACAAACTAGATATTAAAACCGATTTCAAAATTGCATGTTATAGTTTGGAAAGCTACAGCCGCTCTTGGGTATGGTGCAGGGATTGTTGCAAAATGATGTAGCGACTGAAAGGGTGAAGAAAATTCACTCTTTAAAATCCAGCCCTGGTTAGTACAAATGGTCTTTTTTTTTTTTTTTTTAGTTTATTTCTAACGAAAGATACACAATGGGCAGTGCTTTTTATTCTGCATTCATCAGTGTAAGATGAAAGAGAGGAAACGCTTCCCTGTTGGCATCTCTAATAAAGTGGTAAACATTGCTGAATGCAAGAATAAAGCATATGAATTTGATTTTTCCTGCTGGAGCTTTCTGATGCAGAATCAAACCTGCCCAGCAGCTGAATTATTGATGAAGATTGCTGTTTTTAACATTACTGCATTGCTTGTGGTATGGTAAACATAACTAACTTTACCACAGGTTCTCATCCTGACTACTGGCCAAATTTTACTCTTAATCAGCCACTTGTGACTGTTATTAACTTAGGTAAGATACACATACATGGCTCTGTAGGTAATAATCAAGAACAGTTTATTTTTGTCCTAGATGCACCATGAGTGTTGAATATGAAAATTTCCATGGAATGATTTGTTTTCATTCCTAAATGTCAATTCTTCCCATAGTATCTAATCAACAGCTGACTTGAACTCTGCATGTCCGCAGCAAAACAACGGATCAAAGTAACTTGCTCCCATTGTCTGCTTTCCCCATCTTCTAATCGTATAGCGCACTTATTTGAGATGTAGACGCGTTATGTCTTCCCTAGTCTGCCCTATACAAGGCAGGTGTGACTGCAAAGGTATGGGTTTATTGCAAATACGGAACAGCAGTAATCTCAACACAATTATGTGACTAACAAGTCTTTGGGGACAAGCAGGATGGAGCCGTGACTGCCTCAGCCACATTTTTAGCTACTTCAGGGCAATGCAGCTCATCTATAGGCTGCACCCTCACATCAGAGATCGATCCATGCCCATTCAGTTTGTTGGAGAGAAACTCTATTCTTTCACTGTTGCCTCTCAATATTTTTTATCACAAAATTGGGCATATGGCATAGTTCAGATTGACTGCTTGTCTCACATTATGTTTAACAAAGTAACTTGCCCTGACAGTGCCAAAAGAGAGCGTTTTTTTCAACAATGCCTTTGCAAGCACACATAGTAAGAGGAAAGCCAAATGTTTGCAGCTGTACCAGCCTTCAAGGTACAGCATGAAATGAATGGGGTTTATACTGACCACTAGCTGTGAAACTCACTGTATGTTTTGCAGAAAAGATTGCATCCTCATGACAAGCAGCACTTCACATTATCATCCTGTTTCGGAGTACAACTTTACTGCAGCTTTCTGCTAAACTCTCTGCACTGACTTCCATGAGGACAGTCTTGTTTTACTCTAGGCCAAAGTCTGTCCTAGAGCTAGTTTATGGAGAAAGATCACATAAATGTTCTCTTTGCTGTTTTAAAGAGCAGGGAAGATTTTTTAAAAAGTCAGGCTTGCAGTTGATGCATAATACATAGCTCAACATGGTGCCATTCAGCAAGGGAAGCTGTAGAATAATTAAAATCTTCTTACTCATGGACTTTGTATACTGGTAGGGACTGTTGGTCATATTGCTATAAGTGTTGAAATCTATTGTAAAACTGTGAGAATAACATGGAACATAACAAGTAACTATCATTAAAACTGGTAATAAATTGTTCTTGTTAGAGCAATACAAGGACATTTATTAGGTGGAATTGCTGCCATGGGAGACCTTTCTTTCTCTTTTCTCCCTCTCCAAGCTCATCAAGCGACAAAGGCTGGGAAAAGGAGAGTAATGTTGTTTTGTGCAGAGTTTGTGGAAGGTAGCAGCAGTAAAAACACACTGTAGGTTAAAATAATAGGTCTTTAGAAAGCTTTCAAAGAGAGATGCATTAGCAGAGTTAGAAAAAATAGAAGTTTGCATGTCGTTTATAGGCAAGTTGGTTTTCAGTAGACTCCCAAGTGCTTATGAAATGTAAGTTTAATGTGCTATGCAGCCTCAGCTGATAGAACAATTGTCTTTATCAGGACAGCTGTTTCAGCAAGAAGTGCTTTAGAGAGTGCTCTGCGCCAATTTTTTCACTTTTGTTTTTAATTTGACATAAGACACTGGCTGGATTCCATCGTTGTGAAAGAGGTTGAGTTGTGTCACCACCTCAAGGTGCTATTAACTCAGCCAACCAAGCTGCTAAAGGTACCGAGCGAACCTTTTTTCACAAAATTAAGTCAACTTATCAGCACATTGAACAGACTGAATGAGGATGTCAGCATGACATGAGCATGTGTTTAAAATTAGCAATGGACCTGGGTGATTATCTCTGGATGCTCCTTCAAGCATGCCTCAAATTACTGGTATTAGATAATGCCATCTTTTCCTCTTATTTATTTATTTTTAATAGTTACATTCCCATAAACCATGCTCATTCTGCTTTTTTAAATATGGCCTCTGCGTTTTCTACCCACTACCAGCAGCTCAGTTGTTGGAAACATTCTGTATGCTTATTATTCAGTTGAGTTATGCACACAGTGTGCATAGGTTCTGCACACTACTATGTGCTGGCAGGGATATTTATCAGTTTATCTAGTATACACGTATGCAATAAATGCTCCTAGCAACTCTTAAAAATATTATAATAACAAAATCGGTATCAGTAACCCCAAGATCAAACAACCAAATAGAAAGAATTTGAAAAAAAATCATTCAATATTGTCATTTTTAATGTCTAATGTCTTCATCAGAGTTTTGAGAAGAAAAAGATGGATCCAGACAGAAAGGATGCATTACTTTATGAGCACTGGGTGAAGCTGAGGACAATGTGATTTGTTTTAACTGGAATAATTGTTTCAATTTAATATGATTGCAAGGTGAGATCTGGAGAATCACTTTTTGTAACAACATTTTACACCATTTCCTAGACAAGATCAAATTATAGTTAGTCTTCCTACGGTATCATATATCGTGACACTGAAGAGTCCTGACAAATCTATTTGGCTCTCCAAGGCTTTTTTTTTGCGTATTAGAACTCCAAATCCTTGTCTGGCCTCAGAATATCCTTAGCACTGATATTTAATATGTATCATCTAATTTAAATGGATAGAAGCATTAAGTAGATTTACATTATTGTTCAGTTTCAGCCCAGAGTACTTTGGCACAATTTCAGGATTACTTTTCCTCTAAACAGTGTCAATGGTCGTACAGAACATAGTCACATCTAGCACAAGCCCTATTTCATAAGTACTACGACAAGGCTTACAGTGACTATGAGTGAATACACTTATTATTTCTCTAACAGATTAATAACGTTTTAAAACTGGTAGATTATTTTTGCTAGAGAGACAGATTTTAAGTAGTAGATAGTTTCCTGTTAGATTCGTAATATCAAGTGTAGATCTCTTTTGTTGCCAACAGCTACTGATGGCCATCACAGATTAAGAGTGATATCAATCCCACCTGTCTCTTGTAAGAGTTTTGCGGGACAAATTATTTTGCAAGTATTACCAGCAAACATTCCTGGGTCTTTCCAGCAGATTGGCAAGTCTATTTACTCTGTCATAGCTGTAGCCCATGGTAAGTGTTATATGTGATGACTCTGTATGTCATTAATAGAAAGACTGTCCCTGCTGTCCTTGTTAATTCCCTTTTCTCCCTTTTCTCTCTTCTGGAGAGAAGCTTTTAATGCTCTCTAATTCCTCCCCCCTTTTTTTTTCTCCTTCAGATCACTAAACAGATTGTTTATAAATGCTGTCTGTGCTTTCTCTAGATTTCCTTCTGTTCCATCCTAGGTCCTCTCCAATTCCCCTTCTGCCTCTCCAGCACTGCTGAAACAGCACCTAACCACATCTGTCATGAATAACCAAAGTAAATGAATAACAAAGTCCAGAATTGTGACTACACTAATTTACTCCAAAAATCCCATGGACCCTGCATTAACCCAGAGCTGGAAGGAAGCATGAATAGTTTAATGCGACCCGAATCCCTTTCCCCTCTTGGATATTCTGCATGAAGCCTCAGACAAAGCAATCACAAGTGGCCAACTTAAACCATCAGTCTAAATGGCTCTGTTCACTCATTGCTCTTTTGGTGCGTGGAAACTTAAGGGCTTTAGGAGAGCTGGGAAAGATCCGGCTACTGCATGAAAAGCATACGGACTCTGTCAAATCCTTGGCTTCATCAAGCTGTGGCTTTGTTTATTTATAAATGGAGTGAAAGTAATGTATACTATGTGTGAGTTTGACCGGAGTGACTCTCCAGATATTGTTTCAGTTTAGGAAGCAGAGGAAGAAAAACAAGACAAGTGAGAAAATCAGGATATCTAGGTGGTTTGGAAAGAGAATCGAGTGATTTACTTCTGCATTAATGGCTGTATGTGAGAGTGCTCTACAGGAGAGACCAATTGCTAACTGCTCACCACTGTGCATTTTGCATTTAAGTGTTTTCATTTTGGCAGACAGCAATACGAACATGTCTGAGCAAAGAGAAAGAGAATTGACTGTGACTAAGAAAGAAAACGAGATTGAAGACTGAAAAATGACAAATCAGTGAGAACATGATTGTAAAAATCCCAGCCCCCTAGGGAGGCAACTAATTCATGGTCGTAGCCTCCTGCAAGATGTTATTCTTTGTACAGAGTTTAATTTGCAAATCATCTTTCTTTCTCTGCTGATGTCCTGCAGTGTAACCCTCAGTGCCATCAATAAAAGATGTGGTAATGTGTCACACGTTCAATGCAGTCGCCACATACACAATAAAACATCAGTCCTCTGACAGTTTACAAGATACAAATTATATCAGCATGCAGTTAAGGCTGAGACTACATAGGAATATTTTAGAAAAAAAAAGATGTTAGACAGATGATGTAGTTATCCCTGAGCCAAATATTAGAAATTGAGAAAACTCACATTTCAGTTTCTGTGTAAAAGACATCTGGATGTGTTAAGATATAGCAAGTTACTTTGCCCTCTTGCTATAACAAACCTCAAATGTATTAAATGTAAATGGAGGAACTAGTAGCACTGAATGCTGTGTTCAGTCAGGTTATTAGGCTTGAAGTGAAACAGCTGGGCATTCATACAGCCACCTTCCAAGAAACAGGTTTCTTTTCTGAACTGAGGCAAGCTAAGCAGGATTTGTAAAAATCTTTCCTGTGTCCTGCTTGCTCCCTTTGACATGCAAAGATTAAACACTTGCTTATAAATTGATAGGCACACACAGCTCTGATAGCCCTTTCCCATAGACATCTTAAAGATGATTTATGCCATTTTGCTTGTGTGTTATGCGGGAGAGAGAGAGAGACTATTTTGCTATTTGTTTTATTCATGCAGTTTTGTCTCTGAGAGAATGACAAAATATATTAATCAGAATTTCTTATGCAAGCTCCTGACAGGCCACAAGATAGTCTAAAAGGAATTAATAACAGAAGGAGGAAATTATTCCAGTTTTGTATGTTAGAGTGCTTTTTTTTTTTTCTGCCAATAGATACGCTGTTAGTTACTGGTCTAAACATTTTAAAACATGGTGTCTAAAGATAAAAAGATGTGATTATCAGCAGGTATGTGACTGGCAAACGAATTATGGCTGCTCATTAACATATCCTCTGAAAAAAGAAAGTGGTGTGACGTATAGTTGGAAAAGCTGTCATTATTTTTAGGTTTTCTGGATTAAGGCAGTTGTTTTTTCTATCCAATTCTGGTACTCCTTTGTATGCTAAAGCAGTGTTAGCTAGAGCTGCGCGCACAGATGTCAGTACTTGTAGACAGTCTTGCATTTCCTCCGGCTCATAGGCATGCAGTGAAAGGAATGTCTCCTACATACCTCCAGAGCAGAGAGATCACGGATAGGTCTTAGTCAGCCTTATGCTCTAGATCTGAATTTAGATATGGACATGCCGTTGTTTACACACAAGCTAAAGGCATGGTTCTGTTGCCTAAACACAGGTGTGGTGTCCCAGGTACCCCTCTTGACATCCAGTGATTTCCTTGACATCCAGCGGGGTATGGTTCTGCAGCAGGACCTGCTGCATCTGGCAGCACCACAGGAAGGTCTAGGGTAAAACACTGAAAATAGAATACGGTGACTATGCTTGGGTGACCAAATCAGGTCTAAAACTGCCAGATACCAAAATAGCAGTTTTGAATCCCTCTATACATGAATACACTTGCATGCAAATGCCCAAATTTAAGTGACGGTCTTGAACTGAACAATACCTACAGTCTGACTCCAGGTGAGCTAAGTTAGCCAAGCTGTTCAGATAGGAAGTCATAGTGACTTCTGTATCTTGCTCTACTCTGTATTATACACATGCTTGGAAAGATCTGTCTTTGTTTCGTTCAGGACCAGATTTTACTTTCTTCCTTGTATTAGGTAGCTCCCTACTGTGCAAATGCTCTCCCTGAAGTTAGTAAGACTTCTTGTAGAATGAGGTATTCCTGCAGATTTAGAAAGGTTTCCTGTTTGAAGGAAAATACTATCTGTGTATGAGAATTAGGGTAGGTTAGAAAGAACAGTAGTTGTTATGAAAAGGTAAATATCTGCAAAGCTATTCCGCATATTCATGTCACACCCATCCTCATTACTGAAGCAGGAAACTACTTCTGCTGAAGCAGAAAACCATTGCTGAGGCAGGAAACCCAGGCAGTATGTGCTGCTTGATCCCCAGCAAAAGCAGAATCTTTTCTGGTTTTGAGCTCATGCAAGTATTCAAAACAAGTTTGATGAAAAGGTTCAGGTTGACCATTCGGATTGATGAGGGTAGAGCTCTCATTCCTATTTTGAGGGAATACATGTGTGAACTGAAATCTAAAAGCAAATGACATAAAATAACTATGTTTTATGGTTTGCTGAAAACCTATGATTTGATTCAAATGTAAACTTAGTAAACTTCGAGAGTCTCTAGATTTCAGCTTCATAAAACACAGATGTGATATTTCATGTACCCTAGGTGATTACTGAGTGATAAAAATGAGTTGAGACTATTAAATATTTTTTTTATTTATAATATTGCACCCCTTTTAATTCTTTTGCTTTCTATACCATTTGTTCATGATTTCATTAAAAAAAAGAAAAAAAAAAAGCTCCTGACATACTGGGCAGTACTGTTGCTTTCTACCTGTACTCTGTCCACAGCCAGGTTGTGATTTAGACTGTATGGGAGTTAGTCTGTCCTGAAAGAGCCTTTATTCACCTCTAGGCATGTAGCAGAAGGGTGCTTACCTCTTCTGAAAGGAGCCGTCAGGTTGCTGCTTAAATCTTCTACTCTTCCGTTTGAGTCGCTAACCTAAAAGAGCTGGATTAATAACCCCTTATAGGATGGAAATAAGTACCTGTCTTTTGGAAAGCAAATAGCTGTCTCTGAGACGTCCTTTGTTTATACAAAGCTTTCCACTTCTGTGGTTCCTAGGAAAATGTTTTCTGTGAATGACTATGAACCATATGGGGGAAGTGATAGGGCAGTGGTAGAAAAAAAAATCCTACTTTATTTTGTGTAAGACAATGTTATTTTACCCTCAGACATGCATACATTTCTGAACTGACTCTGTTCAATCATTGTAAAAATGCAATCCCATGAATATTTGTCACCATGCTAATTATCTGGATGCAGCTCTTCAGAGTTTCCCAAATGAAGCATAGATACAGACTCGGCAAGTGCCTGAGCAACCTGATGAATAATGCATTGATCCAAACCCAAGCATATACTGTTGCTAATTATAGATTCTGAATATTCAGTTTTGGATTACATTTACTTCAAACCAATCTAGAGAGGATAGATCTAGTTGTGTGTATGGGTTGTGTATCTTATGCCATGCTTAGTTTGAAGTGTAATGATAAGGTGCCAAATTCTTTTAAAAATCTATATCTAAAGTGTCAAATTTCTAAATTTGGGTGGTAACTCACAATTCTGAATAATACTCTTTGCTACTAAAGATTGCACTTAAAGATTTTGTGGCTTGCAGGAGCCTTGAAAAGTTCAAATACTCATCACAATGTTTGGCTTCTTCAGGCCACTCATCTTTTGCCATTCGCTGCTTTCAGTATGGGGAAAAGGCAGACTGAACTTTCTCACTCACATTGAAATCATGAGTCCAATCCCCTTCACGTCAAAGCAGAAATATTGTCCATGTAAAGCGCTTCTAAACTAACTGGCCATTAACAGCAACATTTTTGTTGTGCCATTTTAAAGCTCTCTTCATCTGATTACATGAAGCACTCAGTAAAAGAGGAAAGCTCTCCTCATTGCAGATGTATTTCAGCAGCAATTCTTAATGATGCTTACATTGCCTCTCCCACTGAATCCAATGGTGTCAAGCATCTAGACATACAGAGAAGTGAGATTTGGCAACTGAAACCAACAGGTAAATACTGGCACTTACTGATAAATGCATATTTATTAGAAAGTCTGGTTAATCCCATGTCCCATATTTAAATATCACTGGCATGCTGGGTTTTGCAGGCCAGGATAGCATCATTTAATGAAGGATGCCTGAAGAATACTTACTACTTGCACTATTTTTCTGGATAGTTTTGTATTGCAAGTATCCAAGCCCTTCTGTATGAATACTTTGTGAAGCCAAATTTGCAAGAATTTTGTATTCCAGTGATTTAATTCTACCAACCTGAATTCATTAGTGCTTTTTTTTTGCCTGTGTAGGAAATACAGTTCACACTCACATAGATGGAAATGCCAAAGAAAGCTAACAAAATGCTTACTGCAATTCATCCTAATTTATCCTTTTGCCTAGAGCAAAGCAAGGAGGTTGCAAATTGTCCCACACAGTGCTGAAGGAATGATTTGACACTAACTACCTTGACCATCTTGGCCACAGCTTGGACTAGGAACCATGTCCCAGAAAATCATTAGGTGCCATGTTCGCAAAACATGGGAACATGCCCAAAACACACTCTGTTAGCCTTTTTGAAGGATGATTACCTTGGTGCAGTGAATGGGAATCCTAAACAACCCCAGACAGAGAGGGCCTGGCCAACAGCTTACTGGGCAGGACTGTCCTCTGCTTTCAAGACCACTTTTCTCTGGCAGTTCCTAGGACAAAACTGCTGAAAGGAAATGTCCATGAACTTTTTTATTTTAAATAGAGCAAGATGTGATGGTTTTATAATGCAACCAGAGAAAAAATCTTCCCTCTTCCTCTAGGCAAGATGCTGTGTATACTGCTGCCATCTGCGATGCCATGCACAGAAGTTCGATCAATCAGCTTTCTCTGCTGGGCATTCATTCTCTTTCTTCAAGGGAAACAATCACAGACTATAGGTTATGACAGTTTCCACTAAAACAAACAAACAAACAAACAAAAAACCCTTTTTATTCTTCCTAGGAAAATAAAGAGCATCATCCTGTGCCCAAATAAACCTCAGAGTAAGATAAGTACTCAGTTTAACTCTAGTGTGATGATGGTTTCATTTTACTATTCTGGTATTTCCAAAGGAGCCATGGAGAAAATAAACTCTCTTTTGGAATGGCTTCTTGGGTGATGATGGGCAAGGAATGGGAATGTAATTTTGAACCTGTTTAAATAGATAGTTAACTCTTTTTTATTTTTTTTTCATGGCTTAAATGAATGCTCTAGTTACTGAGCTTAAAGTGGAGGGAAATTATGTGGCATCCGCAGTGGACATCGTGACATAGGCATTTTTTTAATCTGAAATCCACCGGAGAGGAACATGAACAACTATAACATAAGAAGCGCCCACCTGGGTCAGACCAGGGTCTATGCAGAGCTTGGACTGGGAGCTCAGTCTCCCTGTTGTCCCCAGGTGCCCAGAACAGTGGTATTAGGTATTTCAATGGGTAGCCTATGTGTTTTTAGTGTTCTTTTATGGATCTGTTGTCCACGGATTTTTGGACCACTTTTGAACCTGCTCAACTGGGAACAGCTTCTAGAAGTATCTGCCTCAACTGGCAACAGCTTCTAGAAGTCTGCTATCACCTATGAACCGTGGTTTTCCCGAGTTCGTTCAGGGTTTAAGCACCCGGTGACTTGCTCAGCTCTGACCAGTCAGTGACACTGCAGATGTGAGGCTTGGGCTTCCTGGGACACTGGTTTCAGCAAGTAAAGCACAGATGGACAGTCACTACCTGTAAAGCAGCTCAGCTGTGCGATGGCAGCTGGGGTTGTAGTTTTGTTGGGGATCTAATTTCTGCCTTCCAACATTTGATCTCTCAACTCAAGAGCAGTTTCTCTCTGTTCAGTTTACTCTCTTGGAAGGCAATAAGGTGTTTCCAGCTTTTCTTTCATCATGGAGTCAATGAAAACTTCCAAACACAGACCATCAATAAAGCCTCTAGTTTTACTAGTATGGACCATAGCATGGGAGAGAGAAAGAGAAATGGTTGTAATCAATACCTTACTAATTATGCCTTGCTCCCTATGCGCCTTCCTGCAATTGTCTCATGCTGCTCTTTGTGCTTATGGGCACTGGAAAATAGAAGGCAGAATTTAGCTTAAAATATATGAATAAGTCACTATTCCTTTTTTATTATTATTTTATTTTTGTCTGACTGAAATGAAATCAGCATGCAAATGCCATTCTGTGTTTTATTTTTTGCACTGACAGCCTAGCTACACAAAAAATATTATGACCTGCTGCTGCCAAACGCAACTGAGTGAATTATTCTGAAGCACTCCTGAGCCTGTCTTTGCCACAGTCTCCTATTTCAGTCCCTGTCATGCACTGTGCCTATCATTCATTTTAGTTGATGGGTTGAGGGCAGAAAGGTTTCTCTCTTCTTGTTCTCTGGAGAATTTTGTCTTGGCTGTCTCGCCTTCAATCACTACTAATAGCTCTGCTGGCACAAACTCAGAAAGGGGCTGGGAGAAGACAGTGAAAATATTTCACAGACTGTTGTATATTTTAATAGCTAGTTTTAAAAAATGAATTTGCTGGAACAGGCCAAAATGAAGATTGCTTGGAGGCAATTCTCTTACAAGCCTTTTAATTCATTTTTTAATTATTATTAATCCTTAAGCCCCTTCTATCCTTGCTACTTTTTTCCCCTATGAACTACCATAAAGATTGGGTTTGCTTTGATTAACTAATGACCATCTCGTGAATATACTGAGATGATTTACTGTCCAGCTAGCGCAGTGTCAGAGGAAAGAACAAAATAGCTTTAGAGCTTAATTATTCTGTTTCTTTAGGATGGGATGCCTGTGCAAATGGTAGACTGCTGCCTCTGCCTTACTATTTAATTGCATTGTAAGTGGTGCTTGTGGCAATATTTTGTCACTGCAGTAAAGTCCTGCCAAAGTCATTATAAAAGAGTGTAACAAACCTCGACATTTTGGCAGGAGCAGGATAGATATCCAAACTAAGGATATAATGGGTATGCTGTTCTTAAGGTTTTTAGACTTTATTTACCAGAGCTACTGTGCAAGGGGATCTCAGATCTGGCTTTCTGACCTCTCTGTGCCACTAAATAACTGCCTGAAGAGAGTGAGGACCTAGTCCATTTTTTTTGAGAAATAAAGTAGATTAAAAGGATTTAGTATAGAGCATGTTTTTTTTCAGACAGCTATAAGTACATGAACCTACAGATGCATTTAGGCATATTTAGGCAAATATATTATTTTTTTACAATAATCTTTTTTTCAAATATATTCTTTGTTAGGGTACAGTCAGCTATGAAAATAAGTATCAGTCAGCTATGAAAAAAAGATCAAAGGGATCACAGAGTTCTCTTTACATCAGTAGTTTGAATCACCATTTGCTTTGTGTTGTGCTCATCTATAAATGTGGGGAAGTGTGCTTCTGAGTAACAACAGGAGAAGTTGCAACTCTTCTGGATCAAAGATGGACAATCGCTGTAGATATTAATATTTAAAAAAAATCTACATGACATTCTTTTTTTTTTTTTTTTTTAGAAGTAGTTTTTTAGAATTTCTTCTTTGGTAAATCAGGACTCCTGCAAGATTCAGCTTTCAGGCACAGGTTCCTGAAAACAGGTCAAAGACTCTCTTTCCTCCTGCCCCTATGTTGTCACAGTGTCAGTGCAGTGTGCTTGTGATATTGTCTTCTTGGTAGGCAAAATGAAAATAAAGCATGGATCTGTACACTCTTTCCAGAGTGGTATGTGAAATTGAAATCCACATTGAAGGGATTTTGTTAAAGAATCAGTAGCTTAATAATTAATTACAAAAGATGTTTTTAAGGTTCTATCAGCTACTTAATTACTAACAATCTGTATCATTCTGTCATGATTTCTTACAGTCTATCTTACTGCTTCAAAACAAATCAGAATCTGTATGTTGAAACGTTTTTAAAGTCACTGATTGAAGTGTTGCCTTTTCATGCTTCATTTTTTTCCTGGATTACAAGATTAGGATTCATTTGGAAAGAAAATAGGACATTTTTATGCTAGACTTGATAAAATCATTGTCTGCAACTGTCAAGACAAAAATGATTTGAAGACAGATCATCTTGTTATAGGAGACTTGCTTCAGCAATCTGGAACTTATAACCAATTTAGGTATGTCAAGGCTTTAAACAGCCTCTTCAGTCAAGATAAGGTGTGAAGTGTTAAATTAAGCGTGTTTTATCCATTTTTAATGATAAATTTTTTTAAATTAGTTTCAGAAATGAGCAGAAAAAAATACATGAAACATTGCAGTTGAATTTAGGGATTAAATTATTCACTTAATGAATGGAAGTGTTAACTGAACCCTCCTCACTCATGTCATTGCTCTCCAAGGGAATTCACTAGTAAGGCTGCAAGTTGTTACTGATCACTCCAGGAGACCCCCGCCTTTGACTGCTGAGGGATGTTCAGGAGAGGAGCCCGAGTCACCCTGACACACATGTGGTGTGACATCAGGTCCTCACCGTCCCCTCCTCCATCTGCAGGTCCCCTCATGTCATGCCATGCTGAAGGCACGCTGCTGTAGGCAGAGCAGAGCTCCTGCTGTGCGAGCAAAGTGCCCTGACCTGACTGTCACGTAAGTTTTACCCACATGCAGTGTGTACTGTTTTGATGGCACTTGTTATGGTTTCTTTGGATTACTTGCAAAAAATATTTTTTTTAATAAAAAAAATGAAGATGAATTAACCTCATTTTCTGGACTCTAGTACATAAGCTAGCAAATGTCTTTGGAAAGGCAGGGTAGCATTTTAATTTTGACTTCCAAAAATTTACTGTTTGATTAATGCAGGAAAATGTGGATTCTGCTGGGATGAATAATGAAAAGTAGTGTCTGAGTCTGTGTTTACCTAGACCTATCAGTCATGAAACTGCCTGTGTCCTGTGTCATGCTCATCTAAGAGAATTTCAGCAAGATAAGCAGAGGTTACAATCTCTAGAAAGTGCCAGACCATCAATATTAGCATGTTCCATTCCCCTCAACCCCAGCATTTCCAGTCTCATTAACAGTATTGTGATCATTCCAGCTTTTATGGACTTTATAACTGAAACTGTACAGCAGGATGAATTTATACTTTCAGCCACGGACAATGTCACTTGTATTCTGGTTCCATTGGAAGGGGCTTGAAGTGAGTTATTCTTGTCCTTTTCCATTAAGTATTCTTCTACTTAGTAGCATAAATGTAATTAACATTGTGGGCCTCATGACTCTTTTTAACGGAATTAGATCTCATGACTCACTTGGGCATTATCTGAAGAAAGTCTCCTATGCAAAATAACTCAATCACTAAGATTGCTATCTGGAAACTTGCCAAGATATTAGGACCCAAAGCACTTAATCTGATTCAGGGTCATCTTTAATATTTTTCAAGCATACACACAAGCCTATTCGAAACATCTTCCTCTCCAAAAAAAGAAGCAAAGAATTTATTTTAGGCACACTCTGTACTCTGAGATATCTTACAATGTTATTGATCCTTTTAAAGTAATTGCATTTAATTCTGAAGCCTTTTGCAAAATTTCAGATGAAAAAATAACACATAGAAATCAGGGCAAAGTATAGGGAACAGAGTCAGTCACAGTGCATCAGAGGCTGAGATTACGGACAGTTTCAGTGGTTTAGTCTTTTTCCTTCTTTGTTCTCTCTTGATCCCAAGACTGAGTAAAAGAATTGGGTCAGAATAAATATCCATTTCTCTATCTGCAACATCATCCTATTCAGTAGCTAATGCTTAGGGAAAGATGACAGGAAACAGCAACTTCTCTTTTTCCATGCCTTCCTAACTTCTGAGGATAGGTGGTAGTGGGACTTCCTGACCTAAAAGTTGTTCATATTTAAAACCTCTTAGTGGATTAATCTTCCATGAACTGATACAACTATTTTATTTTCCTCTTTAAGCTTCTATGACATTCAAAATGTAACTACGTGCTCTGTCAAAATATACCTATTCTCTTGGTTTGAAACCTTATCCTGATTATTTAATGGATATTTCTTAGTTATTTTGTTGTACGTAATTGTTTGCATTTCACTCTTACATGCTTTTCATGACTTTTTGGACATGGTGCCCCACAGCTTCCCCAAGATGCAAGAGTTGTAGTATAAGTAGCCCATTTCTGAAGGATAAGCAACTATTATGTCACCCAAGACTCTGAAACCTAGCAGACTAGTACCAGGCTATAGCTGTTTCAGAAACCCGGAGATCTTTCAGGCAGAAACTTACCTCCTAGTGAGAGAAGAAAAATCTCTATCTCTACCTGTTCTGATTTAGACTTGCTTTTGATTAAAATTTGTTATTTGACATTTACCAATGAACATTTTCGGTCCAAACCCAAACAAGGACGAGGTAGAAGAAAACTGCCTGAGCTGTAGAATGTGGCAGAGGTAAAGCAGGAAGAAGAAAGAGGAAATTCACTCTACTCAGAGTCCCAGGAACATGAGAGAGAATGTGCCTTCTTTTTGTACTATTGCAGAGCCATGCCACATTTATTCTGTGACTGATGAGAGTCTGTCTATAGAAATGCTTAGAATGCTTAGGAATATTTAGAATGCCTATAAATGCTTAGGAAAAAAAAACTAGAAATACTTTTTCTGTAGAATTATTTCCATAATTTACTCAATTTCTTGGCTGATTGCTAGAGAGCTGCTATTTCCCCTCTGCAAAAGGATCAGAGAACTATTAATAATTAAATTAGCAGAATGAATTGATACCAAAAATGATTTCCATCAAGTTTAAAGTTTCTTATGCTGAGAAATGTCATCTTTTATATTTGTTCTAGCCTGACACAGACAAATTCATCTTCATTTACGATAAATCACTATATACAATACATTGTAAAAATCATCACACTGAACCTTGGTTTCTTTGAAAAAAAGTCGTGGGACATGACACAGAAGTTTGTAGAAGTTCAATTGCTATAAAATGATGTAATAACAATTATTTAGTAATTATACAAGGTCCTTTAATTGCCAAAATGATTTTGTCATGCATTGGTACCAAAACTATATCATGTCTTAGAAGGACTGTATATATTCAGCAAAACTTCCTGGAGAAACTGTTTTCTTAGGGCTTGACTTACTTACTTAGGCAAAAACTGAATGAGCACTATTTTTTAAATATGGCATTTCAAGTAAACACTGGCTTCTACCCATTATACTCGTTGTAGAATATCCGCATAATGGACATGCTATAGCAGCAGAGATTTGAAATAAGGGCTGTCCAGCAAACTTAGATGTCAGACCTGTGCTTAACCACTTTTTTGAAATAGAATCAAAATGACAAGTGTATTTCTATTCGGAGAAAACACCAGGAAGTTCTAAAATAGCCTAAAACAGTAATAATTGTTAAATTCTCACTAACAGCTTGGCCTGGTCCATAGTTAAGACAATGAGTGAATATGTGTCCTCCCTGAAATAAGTGTGCACTTTGCAATTGACTACAATGGGGTCAGGGTAGAATATATGGCCTATGGAATTAGTTAGCTGCAGACAAAGTCTGTAATATTCAGAATGTTTCATAAAATTTGAGTAATTATTATTTCTGATGCATTATATGCATATGTGTATGCAGGCACGCGTGTATATGTGTGTGTGTGTGTATATATATTATATAGAGGCACCAAGATGAAAGACAATTTCCAGATTCTGAGTTACACACTTTCTTGGCTGAGAAAAGAGGAAGAGACATTGGCATGGTTGCCAGGAAAAGCATGTAAAGCAAAATACGAGTACGAAATACTTTGAAATTCCATCACTTGGCACTGAAAATGCAAACAACCAGTTATCTAACACAGTCCCATCTGCTTTTCCTCTCTTTGAGCTTGTAAAATACTTCAGAAAACTGTGAATAAGCGATTTAATCAATCAAGCATTTAATTGCTTTAAATGCAGTGGTCATCTGAACACGGACAGATTGCTCCAAGAGAGCAGTAGAATTGATTGCTAATGTATTAACAACAACTTCGCCCACAAGCAAAGGTTAGCTTTATTCCCAATCCCCATTTTGACTGCTAAATGCTTTCTTTACAGGAACGATCATAACAATGTTAATACAGATGTTTTAAGAGCAAGTATGTAGTTCTCTGAATCAGTGGGGTTAATGAAGCCAGACTCTTGATTAGCCAGAAGGCAACTGTGCGTGAGAGCAGGCACCTTCCACAGGCTATGGATAGGATTTTTTTGAACCTTGATCTTAGGGAGCCTGCTCCTACAATGCCTTTTTGTACCTCATCAGAGAGGTAGAAGTTGGGAAAGGTCAAAATCCTAAAATATTCCCTTAGTGTGATTCTCTTAATAACCCGTTTGACTTTACAGCATTCCATGATGCAGGAGAGCAGGATCAGAAGTATTGGCCCTCCCCAGTATCACCCTATCCTTGGGCTAGTCTTGGTGTAGCATAGCTTCCCACAAATTGCACTGAGTTTAGTACAGCTGCTTCATCTATTCTCATTTCAGCTCTGCTACTTATAAGGCAACACAAAGAAAATATTATGTGTGTTCAGGCAAGCGGAAGAAATAGATCAAGTAAAAAAGCCTAAGAAAATGTGTTTCCATTGCCAGAACTACGTTCTTAAAAAAAAAAAAAAAAAAAAAGGAGAGAGAGAAAATAAATTTCCCCTCACTTTAACCCTGTCATACTTACTCTCTAATTCTGACTTCTGGAAGAATTTATGAATCTTAACATTTTTGTTGTTGATTTTTTTTTGTGTAACATGCATTCTTTGCTGAAGAATTTAGTTTGGTACCTCTTCCAAAGCTACTGAAATATCAGCTAAGCTTTCTTTATCTGAACAGTGTCCATTCAATTTGACATCTATAGCATTCATGCTTTATTAAGTTATTTAAAGACACTGACAAAGCCAATAACTATGAATCTTGATCTTAGGGAGCCCACTCCTAATTTATACAATGGCTTCTACCAGATTAGCACAGAGAAAAGATAAAGTGAATTGCTGCCTCTGCGTGCAAGCTAGGAAGTGCATGGCAAAGTCCCAAATCAATAAAAGCAATAGAAAGTCTGCTGGTCTCCTTTAGCCACTTACTCATAGAACGAAAGCATTTTTATCATCACCTTAGCTGAGTTGCAGAGCAAGATTTATTTTATACTGAATTCATCCTTACAAGGAAGAGCAATTTAATTGTGGAAGCAATAGAGCTTCCTTCTTGCCCTTACTAGAAATAGATGGAACATATTTACACATTTACAATAATAATAATAATAACACATTTTTATCACTTGCTTTGTATCTTCCATTCATAAGAGCAATTGTGATAACAGAGAAAGGGGATTTTATTCTTTGGCTTTTTGGTCAGAGAGAAAACACATCCATCCGTACAAGAATTTGAGAATTTTTCTTTTCATCAGGATATTCATACACTGCATTCTGTGGAGACCAAAAGCTACAAATGTAATTGTATTTGGTTGAGTCCTCACATGAACACAGGGATACTTTTTGGAATATGATATAAGGCATAAGTCCCATAGAATAATTTAGAGTGGAAGGGACTTTAGGAAGTCTCTAGTCCCAAGACCAACACTAAATTCAGATCAGGTTGCTCAGGACTTTGTCCAAGGTTGTGTCTTGGAAACCTCTGAAGCCAGAAACTCCACAACCTCCCTGTCCCAGTGATTAATTGCTTAATGCTTAATATTCCTCATAATGGAATTTTTTTTCTTTATATCAAGTTGGATTCTCACTGTTTTCTATTTGTGACTACTGCCTCTTCTTTTTTCAGCATATGCCGCATTAAAGAACCTGGCTCTGTCTTCTCAGTATCCTTCTCTTGGAAGGTTTCTATTAGTTTCCCTTTAAACCTTCTCTTCTCCAGCCAATATAGTCACAGGGGCATAATGCGTTTGCATTTGAGACTTAATATGCATTTGTGGCACAAATCCCAAAACAAATTGTTTGTTTCACTGCCATCCTTACAAATGAGGTTAAGCAGTGTAAATGAAGAATGTTACCAGTTTCCTGGAATAAATTGCTCACACAGAAATTTGAACCAACATTACTGGAAAAAAAATCTAGTGCTTTATATAAACAAGTTCTGGGAAATTACTGATGATCAGTGATAAGGTGCGACAGAAGAGTGTAGTTGCCTAGTTTCTAGTTTTTTTCTTTTTTTTTTTTAAATAAAGGCACTCATGTGTGCATGGGTGCAGAAAAGCTAGCTAAAACTGAAAGAAAAACATGAAATTTGTACTGGCTTCAAGAAGGAATCTGTCTTTTTTTTTTGGAAAAGTCTTCACAGTGAAGGCATTTATTTTTATAGTTATTGTGTTTGCTAGTTTGGTTCATGTTCCCAGGATTCCTTTAGACTGGGGTTCCTTCCTTCTGATATCAGATGCGTAATAGTCGTTTATGTCTTTACTATCTTATTAGGCTGCTGCTACTGTAAAAGGAAAGAAAATAACATATTCAGAGAGCACTTCTTTTCATGCAGGGCAGTGTGATAAGCCACCCTTTGCTTGTGCATCTTTTGTGCTTTTGCATCTTTCTCTTTATTCCCCTCATAAGGAGCTGAAAGTGAGTCATTTAGCCTTAACTAAGTTTTAGGTGAGAAAAATCATATCCTTTCCTCCAGAAAACTAAATCAGGAAGATGTTTACAGTTCTACTTTTCTCAACCTGCGGGCTTAATTATTACAATTCCAATTCAGGGGAAAAAAAAAAAAAACTTCTAATGAAAATTCCCATACTGATCGTTTAGTAAAGCCATGAGAATGTGAATGTAGCTCCAATGTTCATCTCTTTGCTCTGACTCCTTATTAAATGCCCAGTCTAGAAGATCTTCATGACACAATGCAAGGTCTTCTGGGGAAGTGAGTATTTTTATGAGTGCAGTGTCTCACAGTAGCTGAAGCTATGAGAGACTTAATGGCTCCTATTAAATTGACTCTTTCTGGAAGGAAAAAAAGAGATTAATTACACTTTCTTATCAGAATGTCATAAGCTTTGTAACTGTTGACCCAGGGATGTGGTGGACTGAGGAACTGGGTAGAGAGACAAAGTTTCTTAGACTGCTCCAGTAGACAGTGTTTCTTTTTTATTATGCCACAGTCTTGTGCAAGTGGATCGAACTTGCCAACAGTCCAAATTTGGAGCATAAGCAGTGTACTCCATTGCTGTAAATGTAGTCTTCTGCTGTGGCTTGAATGACATGTGGCGTATTGACAGGAGGTAGGAAAGTACCTCTAAGCAACTTTGTCTGAATCTGAATATAGTGTGCTAAATGCTCCTATAGTCGTTTGTGGCATGGCAATTGCTATGTTCACACTGTGAGAAATGCAAAGCTTCAGGGGGCTGAAGTTAAATAACTTAGCACTATCTCTGTAAAGAAGTTCCCAAACTCCTGTATATAGAGGTATAAATATTGTTTGCTAAAAGGCTTCCACAGCAAAATAATTATAGAGCATTTGACAGAAAAGCATTTGTCATTTTGTGACTTTTCTCATTTAATTTACAAATCAACATGAATTTCTTTTTTTCCTTTTTAACATCAAGACAGTGGCTGAAAGTCATATGCAGGTTCAGAAGGGCACTCTATGTACTTGTATCACAGAAGCTGTTATGGAACTTGGCTTGTGATAAATCACATTAGAGAACAAGTTTAATTTATCTGATTGCATTTGCCATTTCAGGACAAGGAGGAACAATTTACAGAATTAAACTGAAGATGCACAGAAATACGAAAAGTCCATTTGGTGCTCTCAGAGCTTTTTTCTTCTGATAAGAGCATGTTTTGTGCCAACTGAACACTGCAGTAGCCTTCCATTTGCTTTTCAACTGTTCTTTGTAATTTCATTAGGGTGACCTTGAATGCAGCTTTGGATCACAACCTCAGAGACTGACTTTGCTGCTGCTCTCATTTAGTCCGTAAAGGATCAAATCTTTCACTCCTTACTTGTTTGTCCCCTGGAGGAAATTCCCATCGACATCTAACTATATGTGGTTTCCATTCACAATGTATTTTTTGGGAAAATATCCATGGAGAATTCAAGTGACTGACTAACCTGGTCAGTTTAAAAAGTACAATGTTCCTAAGTTCATCCATATTTTGGGTTTGCCTCTAGATACTTCTTTTTTGGAGGAGGGGGAGAGGTGAAGTAATAAGAAAATGTTATTTTTGAAGACTGCCCTTCATAATGAGAAAAAAATAGAGCTGCTGTTTCAGATACTCTAAAGCTCTCCTATTTGGCTGGATTCTGTGATAATGCTGGTGAACTAAGCACTATGACTGTAATAAGTTTCTATTCATAAAGTATTTTTCTGACATCTACAAGCCATGCCTCTATTGCGAGTCATATCCTGAAGTTTTATATTATCAGGAAGACAACATCATGTTCAAGTGCCATAGTTTATAAGTGATTCTGCAGTTTGCCATGAGCACATCAATTATTCTTTAATGTGCTACACAGTTCAATAGCAGTCTTTTCTCTCTGTCTTTTTAAAAAATAAAATTGGAGAAGTGTTGTATTAAATAGGTACTCTTAAATATGAAGAGAGAATAAAGTGTGGCTACACAATTGTAATCTGTTATTTATTTGAAAAAGACTTGGGGATGATTATAAAGATCTCCTCAGGCAATGAGGATGTAACTGGCAAAGGACCTCCTGCTGTCTGCATGATATGAGGGAAAGACCACAGTTGTACATACGTCTATCTCTGGTAAACTGAAATACTGCATAAGTCAATCACAATAATCACGATAGTGATCACTTTGTTATCTGTTTGATGAAGCCACTAGCTGGAGTTGTCACCCTCTTTTCTGCCTAAAAGCAGGTTTCACAGAAACTGAGCATTCCTGCATCTTGTTATTAGTACACTGGAAGTCATTATATTAAAGACGCACTGGGAACTCATCACAAGACAATGTGATGGTCCAGAGCTCTCACGGTGCCCCTAAGCAATCAATTGACTTCTTCAAGTCTTTCCACATTTCTATAAGCTGAGTTATTGTCTGTGCTTTAGTGCTGTGATCAGTGCCCTTGTCTCTCTCTTCTACTCTGCTGTCTGTACCTTCTTACCTTCGTGTGTGGTGGTCTGCTACAATTCCTTGTTATCTTCCATTGTGATCTCCCCAGCGTGGAAACCAGACGGTCTCCATTGGTTGCTTTAGTTTGGTTATGAAACAGCACAACTGTGCTATAGAGGTTATGTGTTTCATCATAGCTGCTGCTTTTCTTGGTGATTCTTTTGGCTTTGATGATTCATATTGTACTAGGGAATGGTTATGAGTTTGCACTAGAGAAAATAATCTATTTACTTGACTTTTCTAAGCACTGTAGAGAGGTTTTTTGTGTTCTCAGTATGTCATCCCTCTGTTATTTTTCTTCTTTCAGAGAACAAATTTCAACAAGACAATCTCATTCATTTTGTCCTGAATCCACCAGAATGCCGTGGATGCACTAACTGGTGCTTATAAGGCCAGGCTGAAGCATTGATTTTTACATGGAGCTCTACCTTGTCCGGAACAGATTGTACAGAGGTAAAGAATGTTGCATAAATATGGTCCTTAGAGATGAACCACATTTGGTTTGTCTGGGATTTTGTTTTTTTACTGAATCTGATTAAAACAAATACTCGTTAGTATGCATTTCCTTCTTTACCTTTTCCTGTCAACCTCTTAGCAGTAAAGCAGGGAAGAAAAGAATGACTGGGCTTTAGTATAGGCAGAGAATGGGTCACTGCTGTTCTCATCCATCAGATTAATGAGTAGATCTTATATGAGAAGCTGAGCCTTTTAGGAGAGAGCTTATCAACAGCTGCTCCTGCGTTTGTGCAAAAATCAGGCATTGTGGTTTTACTGGTGCTTTCCTGAGCACAAGGCTAGGCAAGGAAGAAGAGATCAGCTGGCTGAGCCCTATGCTTGATGTACAAATCTACGATTCCCACGCTGATGTTTTTTCCACTCTGATTGGTCCAGATAACTAGTTTCAGCCCTCAGTCTGTGCCGCAGTACGTAGATTTAATGCTATTTCTCACATCCCATTTTCTAGAACCATCTGGGTGGAGACTTGATCTTAAAAACAAGACAACTGATGACTAGAGCTGTCACATGTTGAAGGGACAAGACAGTATAAAATGACAAAATAATCATAAAAAAATGCAGACCCTATTTTCACTACAAATATATATCTATAATAAATTCCAGAGAGGTAGAAATACAAGAAAAAATGTATTAATGATTTAATTTTAAAAGATATAATTTAAAAACTAAAAACATCCTGCATTTTTAAGAAACACTCTCAAGTCATATATTATCACTTACTATTTTTCTTAGAAGCTGATGTTTGCAATATGTTTTTTGCTTTCTCAGAAACTTTTTATGAGAATCCTGTGGTAATTTATTATCTCGGTCTATCAGACAGATATTGAAACCTGCCCCCTTAAGGTCTTCTTTCAGAGATTCCAAAGTTTTCCCCCACAAAATGGCTGTTGCCAAAACTGTAGGACAGGGAATGTTCTTTTCTTAGCAATCTTTAAATGATGTTATTACTGTTTGTGCTACTGGGAGATATTTTCAGTGTTTAATCATAATTATCTTGTTCTATTTTCTGGGATTCTAACAATTTCTCCATTCCATCTTCATTTTAACCTCCTTGTCATTCACTGCAAAGCTCCTTTCACTATTTTACTTTTTAAAAATTCCTATGATTTTCCATATTTTTCCCTTCGGTCATCTGTGAATACTTTTGCAAAATTTAGGGAGAGGAAAGAGAAAATGTTTTGAACACTTTCAGATTGGAGTGATCTGGGGAACAAATCCCAGATCCATGCTGTTTTTGTTTTGTTTCATTTTGCTTCACTTTGTTTTTGATGGACTGCCTGATTTCACAGTGTGGTGATTCTATTATACAGTAGAGAGTGTATCCTTCCAGCAGAACAAAATGTCTCAGTGACTTAGTGACTTTGAACTTTCTTTTGGTCTTCTTCCTTTTCCTCCCTCCCTCCCTTCCTCCCTTCCTCCCTTCCTCCTTTTCTTTCTTCTCTCCCTCTCTCTCTTTCTGCGTGAGAGCAACACACGTTTCCTTTGCCAATTTAAAGTTTACCTTCTCCCTGAGGAAAGAGTGTGTTTCTGCATCAGCCTGAATCATCAATGTGTTTCTTACAGGTGCTCCTGCCACCAGCCTGGCACAGTGCAGAGGCAATCCTGCCCCATGGGCAAACATGCAAGCTCACAGACTGGGAGAGCTGCTTTCCAAGGACTGATCATTTTGAGGGTCCTTCACTGGACATCATGATTAGGGACTTGTACTCCCTAGAGCTGAACACATGGATCTCCTCCAATGTTTTCCAAAATCCCCATGCGCTGCCTACATACAGCAGTAAAAATGACAAATTAGCTGACCTTGAATTTACTTGTATTTCCTGCTTTAGCCCTATGAAAGTCTCATCAGAAGCTCTGCTGGGGGACAGAGATGTTATAGTTGTCCTGTTTGAATAATCAATCATCAACTTTGAAATTATATGTGTGCTTTATAAACACACTTCTGGAAAAGTACAGCAAAGAGTGAGTGATCTCATCATACACCCACTGCACTACTGATAGGGTTTCCGTTGATTGCTTTTAGGGCATGGAACTGAGCATCATCACTAAGATCCAGTTCTTTGTATCAGTACCACATACATGGTAAGTAAATTAAACTCACACTTAATGTATCAATGGGCTGAATGTATGCTGTAATGTAATCTCTCACATAGGAAAGAGCAATTCTGCAGCATAGTTCACCTGTCGGTCTTAGTCTCCAAGCTATTTTCCTCTGAAAGTCAAGAAATCCACACAACTTATATAAACATGCACAGCTTATACTGCAAATAAAGCCCTGATTCTCTGCAGATGTTAATCAGTGTTGTTAAATAACTATATCAGTCAGCTAGGAGAATATAGAATAAAATTGCTTGCAGAATTTGCAGACGACCTCAAGCTACTGAATAAACAAATAATGACAGGGAGTGATCAGTTATAGAGAAAGCTAGATTATTTTGGTGTGACCCATGGGCTTTTGAAAGTAGCTGAGTGCCAGACTCTGGAATTTTAAACAAAGAATGTGGGTCCTACTTAGTTGTGACATGAACAAAGACCTTAGGATGAAAGTATATAAGGCATAGGCATATTAAGCATAAGGCATAAAGTATATAAGGTAGGCATTTTCTTTGAGATTCTTGGCGGAAGTGGCAGTGCTTTCTGTGCAAATCCTAGCAAGGCTGTCTTTGAAACATGTCAGTTCTGGAGTCTCCATTTCAAGAGGTCTGCTTAAAGATTAACAAGATTTTAGAAGTCTAAGCTGTTTGTAGAAAACAGGGATAAATCTGAACACAATGATTTTGAATTATTCAAGTTTCACATGTGATTTCCTCATTGTCTACAGACACACCTACACACAGGAGAAGCTTTAGAAAGCAGCAGCTCTGTAATTCATTCAGCAGAAAATATAATGGGATCTCATGTCTGGGATTTCTGCTAGGTCAATCAAGGTATGTTAAATAGAAAAAACAGCCAATCTCCTAGACCAATTCAATGTAGATGCAATGTGTTCTCACTGCCATAAGTTTAAAAATCCTGGCTGCACATGTTTCTGAAATACTTGATTCAAATTCAGTTCAAGTTACAGAGCTAATACAGAAAATAACAGGTGACATCATTGCCACCATTGTTCCAATGGTGACACTGCTTCCAATGGTGACACTAAAAGATTAACAGTTCCTTATAGCTCAGAGATTGATAAACCTTTAAGAAATTCTTGGGTTAGTGGAGAGGGATGTCATCAACATGATTGTGCTGAAAGTCATATTATCACAGCAATGGCTAGTATTTTGGTATTATTAGACCTTTTTCAGCCAAGGAATCCATAGTTTCAGAGTGTGTGAGTAGGCAGGGACACCTCTTCCCTTTCTAAATCCCAGATTCTTCTCTATCTCACTTGGACAGTGGGTGGAGACATAGGGCAGGTGAAGCTGCTGATGGGAATGACATCCTTACAGGATGACAGTATAACCCCGTTCATCTCCATCAGGAGTCTGAAGAACGGGACCTACTCCTTCTGTACCCTTCCCCTCATCCACCTGTATGCTTCCGATATGACCCTGTTTGTTCATCACCTCTGCTTTGATCCTTTCCACAGAGAGGGAAGTTTGCTGCCACTTGAAAGGGGACAAAAGAGGAAAGGACAGTGAAAAGGCAGTCTAGAGAGGAGGGACAGGGAGAGGCCTAGGGGACCAGGTAGCAAAGGGCTGAGCTAGTCTTCATGGCATGAAGACATGCTCCATGCATGACCAAAGCTGATTCGTAGAGAGCTTGCTTAGCATCGATAGCTTTGGTAATATTCAATATCGTGGTCAGGTGACAAGACTGAACACCTTGGAGGTGGAACACTCCTACAACCTAATCATATGTGGAAGGTATGCAGGCATACCTATGCATAGAATCACAGAATCATTATGATTGGAAAAGACCTTTCCATCAAGTCCTTCTCATCAAGTCCAACCGTAAATCCATCACCACCATGCCTACTAAACCATATCAATAAGTGCCTCATCTACATGGATGCATAGGTCCATGCACATAAAGCAGTCTTCCTAGAAGGAGGAAAGCCTCTGACTCAAGTTGGAAGCACCTGTGGTGCTCTTTGAAAGAACTTTCTTGGATGCAGTACTAAAAGCATTGCCACTGAGTCACAGGGCAGCCTGCTAATCTTAATCAAAAGCCTTAACTCTGAGCTGGGCTCTACTGGGAAGGTATGGACTGGCCAGAGCTCTAGGATCTCACCTATGGGAAGGGCCTAGTTAGAATTAATGTGAAAAGATTTGGCCACAAACTGAAACACCAAAAGTTTCACAGGAACTTACGGAAAAAAAAATTAACAGTGAGGCTGACAGAGGACTGGAACAGGTTGCCAAGACAGGTTGTGGAATCTCCTTCTCCGGAGATCTTCCAAACCCGCTTGGATGCAACCCTGTGCGATGTGCTTTAGGTGACCCTGCATGTGCAGTGTGGGTTGGACTAGATGATCTCTAGAGGTCCTTTCCAACCTTAATGATTCTGTGATTCTATTATTCCATGACTGTCAGGGAAGGCTGTTCCAAGCTCATTCAAATCCAGAAAATAATCTGTTATGATCATCAGGAACATGATCTCAATTTACAATAGACTCCATACACAAAATCTGGTAGTTTGGAAACAGTCTCTGAAATAAAATGAATTAGCAATGTCATTCAGCATGCATGCTTGTAAGGGTATTTTTCTATCACTCCTGAGTGACAGAAGATTTATGGGAGCTTTTTTTTCCCTATCAGAATGAAAGTCTTTGTCCATTACTAATGAGAGGGAACATCAAGACACACTCAGGATTACAGATACACCTTATTATAGAGGCTGAATACCTGAATTCAAAGAGCTTTCCAGTAAAGCAGAACATAGCAATTATGTCCCTGTACAGAAGTAAATTAGGTACACCTTGTAATCTAATTTTGATATATACACCTTGTAATTTGATTTTGATTTTCTGTATTGCAGTCCTTTCTTTTGGCTCTGAGTTATTATTTGAAGTGGAAATACTGACACATATAATGACTCATAACAACATATGGAAAACAATACAAAACTTTCCACTTTCCTCTCTGTCCCTGGTCATCAGGACTTAGTCATTTGTTATATTTTACCAGCAGAAAAATGTTAGGCTGTATATAATCATGGTACATTTGTGTGTACCTGGGTAATGCTGAAAAGTTTATTCTCATGGAAATGCCAGTAATTTTTAGCTAGGCTGATCCTTGTAGGTGTGGGGCATCTGAAATCATGAAAGACCTCAAGCTATGTGGTTTACCAAGGATATTTTCTGATTTCTTTACAGTTTTAAAGCATCTCATTCCTCCCTCTCCATTAATTCACTCCCTGAGTTCTGCACAGTTGATGTACGATTGTATTGGAGCCGACTCTAGGACTTTGTGAAGATGCACACACATTTTTTTTTCTGCAGTCTAAAATTTTGGGAGAATGGATGACTCTTCCTAACATTTTCTCACAAAAGAGGTAAGGAGGGGGTGAATTAATACCATTGGGATCAAGTCTGAGAACTGCTTTAAAAAGCCTTATTACAAAATAAGCCAAACATCAGTTTTAAAGGCAGTCAGCTAAAGATAAGAATAGATCAAACTGCAATAAAAGGCAAATTTTGTTCAAAACAAATTTTGTTCAAAAACAAAACTGTTTTGTTCCAGATTTAAAGAAGCTTCCTTCTTTCACCTCCAGACTGGCAGAACAGTTTCTTATTTTGCCAAATTACAAGATGAAGTTGAGGCCAGTTTTCTGTGTTAAAATATGAATCCATATAGATTTTTAATAATATAATAAATTCCTATTATTAAATAGTAGTAATACATACTTCTTTTATATGTCACTATTCTCATGTTCTTGAATAGGAAGATGCTGACTGGAGGGACAATGCTGTTCTATACGTTGAACTTCAGTGTCATTAATGAATGTCATTAAACTGAAATAAAGGTTGAAAGTATGTATCAAAAACTTGCTGTGGAACAGAAAATAAACCCACTTTCTAAATTTGTATACTCTCTGAAAAGCCATAATATTTCCCAAGATTTTCCTGCTTGACTGAACATGGGATGTAGTCTTCAGTGTTGAGCTTTATGTAGGAAGAGTTCTGTAAAATAAGAAAAATACTGACTCCTGAAAACACTCCAATTAAATCTAATAATATTCAAAACTCCAGTTGTACCCCTGGTAAATAGGTGTGATACTTGAGCCTGCATCCATAGAAGCTTAGCTCTTTGTCAAGGAAGACTATTGAAGTGCAGCATAGTCGTTTGCTGAGCAGAGTGGGACTGAAATGTCATTTAGATGCTGCACATCCTGTTCAGCTGCCTGCTGCGTGCCATCGAGAGCTGCCACGGCTGTTGTGCTGATGGAGAATGTTCCTTCCGCACATCTCCTGGGCACTGCAGAACAAAGACTTCATAGGAGACCAGCTGGGAACTGAAGGAGAGTCATTCTTCTGCCCACATTCCTCCAAAAGGCCTCATAAATGTTTTTATTACACATACCCACAGGATCAGGCTCTTTGAAAAGTGGAGCCATGAATGCCACTTTAAAAAAATAATATAAGGAATATATGTTTAGGGTATTCCTTTTTAATTAATTTCACAATTTTAATTGCCTTCCCAACTTCCCTTACTTAGTAATTTGCCAGGAAATGGAAAACTTCTGCATTTTGAGCAAAGCAATACTTTTTGCATCTGAATGTTCAGACCTACCTCTCCTGTCTCTAGGAGAAGCTCTAACTGTAAGATTAAGCTGTGTAATGGCATTTTCTACTCTTTACCCCCAGATGTGAGCAGTTGCTCAAGGCGGGTTGTGTGGGAGAAACTACCCAGGTTCCAGTCTTCTAGAAGAGAAGGAAGGGTCCTGTGGATGAATCCAAGGGCACAGAACCGTACCGCTGAAAATGTTGATCCTTCTTCAGTAAAACAGATGTCAGAGATTCATTTAGCTATGAAGATGGCACAGAGGAATTTGTAGCAGTGTTTCCGGTTTTGTACCAGATGGTGTGGCATACAGGCAGGCACTATAGACAAGCTCGTTAGGTTTGATGGGTAGGGCCTAATTCATGGGTGGGGTAGGTGCGGGGGGGGGAGAGACAAAAAAAATGGTAGCTAATGAAGCATGAGGAGAAACAACCACCTTATTGACATATGGGGGAAAAAGGCAGAGGGAAAAAAAAGGAGAACCAGCTCTGCCAGCTAATGGGGAACCTTGAGGGAGCAAATGGCTGACAGTGAGGGGAAGCAAGGGATGGCCAAGAGAAAGAGTGAATACAGAGCGGAAGCAGTGCTGGATAGAGACCCAACTCCAGTGAATGGTTTTCTGTTGGAGCAGTGAATTTCAGAAAAACAAAGATCTGAGTAAACATATGGAGGGAGGTCAAGTGAGGAGGTTGAAAATACAGAGGGTTAATATGGTAAAGTGAAAGGACAGAAAGAGGGAGAGAGTGAGTGGCTGAACTCCAGCAGGTAGGCTGGTGGTGCAGACTTCCTGTTGGAAAGGTTTCTTTGCTTGTTAAGGATGTAGCAAGTTTTTTTTTTTTTTTCCCTCTAGGAACTTTAGCCTAGAAGTCTTATTTAACACCATAATTATATCATTTTGTGCTCAGTTAGCTTTATAAGCCTCGGAGGAGGATCATGAGCATCCCTTCCACACCGCTCTGCATTTCTCTTGCTGTTAATTTAATGCTTATGAAGAGCCCATAAATTTGTATTGATCTTTTTTTTTTTCCCTCTTTGCAGGCTTCAGCCACATTAGTATGTGGAACAGATGGGAGTCTTCAACTCATTAGAGGAAGCTAGTTTAATACTGACCCCATCAATCTGTTCTATTTTTACCTTGGAGACAGAAGTTGTAGGGGGTTTAGTTTTATGCATCTGCTGTTGTGCGTGTACCTAGATGACAAGGAGTTTGAAGTTAGTGAGGCAGAACAAAAGGAAATGGAAATGTTGCTGTGTGGATGAATAGAAGACCTTTTGGCATGCTACCAAGCAGAAAGCATAACTAGATTGAATTTATAACTCTCCTGCAGTTACTTAAGGAAAGCAAGAATTCACAAACTTAGCTTGGTTATGCCTGAGAGTTCGACCCACTAGTATTTCAAAAGAATAATTCAATGGACGCATGCATACACTGCTTCTTCCAAATTTAATCACTCTGGGACAATTAGAGTAATTTTGTGTTTTCTACTTTAGTGCTCCTCTGAAACTACAGCATCTGGATAGCTTAAGAACTGATCTGGCTCAGTAAAACAGGAAAAAAAAAAAAAGGCCTGCTTATGTGATTAACAACTTCCTATCATCATGATTGCTTTCTCTCTCTTCTTTTATATTTCATTGTAGAGTCTCCAGCTTTCTGAAAGGTTAGTGTGTTAACTAACATACAGAAGGCTTAACCTGGAAGAATATCCCATGCAATGCACAAATGGAAAAGAGTGGGGCATGCAGGATAAGATGGCATTCATTTATTAAGCAAATTAATTTTCCGCAATTACAGTAGTTTTATTTCTACTAATTAGCAACCACGTACAGGATACCACTATTTATTTTGGCTTAATTTGAGAGAGAATAGAGAGGATCTCTCAGACAGGTGACTGAAAAGTGTAGCAACTGTGTGTATCGAACAGAACAATTCTTGGATTTTATAACTTTATTTCAGAACAAGACCATGAACCTGAAAGTCTGCCCAGTAGAGCAGTCCCACTACTTCCAGCAATGTTACTCAAATAAAACTTAACTTGTGCTTACATTATTGGAAATGCTTATGCAAACATAACTAGCACAAAAGCATAATGGTGGTAGAATAAATTCGGGGTTGATTTAAAAGTTATATTGATTCATAAAAATAGTAATGAGAATATGTAGATATTCAACACAGAAGCACTTATGTTTACAAACTAGACAACAGATATTTTGTGTCTTTTTCTTCACGTATCTCTGGTTGGTATCATGAGAAACATGAAAACAGAGCTTCATTTCCTTAGAGAACTTATTCTATTACTTATTGTTTAACATCAACATCATGTTTGCAGAAGTCAGTTATCATATCCTAGGCAGATGTTCTAGCCACAGAATTGCTTTTTCAGTGGGAGGCAATTAATTACAATACTAATTATTTTTTGTTAATCTGTATCTCCAAAATTCATTTTTTTACTTTTGTCCTCAGAAAGAACTATCCCACCATTTCCTAGCAGTTCAATTTATTTCTATGTAAGTTTCTTGTAAACTTCTGAAGAAGATAAATAAACATAATTCCAGGTGACTGCCTGAAGTAAAGAATCAGCTGCAAGATCAGATAAATTCCTATTCCAGTTTTCATGAAATAAATAGATGTTGTAAGAAATAGATTTTATGTTAGTTTAGGATGAGGTGGTTTATAGAAAAAAAATACCTAAATCATGGCTTTAGATTTTCTAATTGCTTAGTACAAAGGCCTTACAAAACATAACTGAAAGGTCTACATATATTAATTCCAGCTTCTTTTTAGTTTGAATTAATTAACTACAGATTTGTGCTTTTTTTTCCCTCAAAATACAGTAAAGCAACAGATGAAACATTAAAGTATTAATGATTTAAATAGTGAATTTTGTAACTGGCTGTTTCCAAATTATACATTTGTGTTCCCACAGAGAGCAAGAGAGAGAAAAGAACGAAGTAGCTTGCAAATAGCATCATTTTTCTTTTTTTCTTCTGTCAGTAAACAAATCATGAATAAAATAGTATTGGCAATGACTATTGATTACAGCATTAAGGTTTCCTGTTGTGATGCTTTTAAAGAGAAAGCGCAATTAACAATGGCACTTGAAAATAATCACAGATTTGTTAAAACCCAGTGTAATCAGTCTAGACATTGCCATGTACATCTTGCAACTCAGACAAAAAATTTGAACCCTAGCATGAATCCCAGCTCTTAGTCTGATGCCTACTGCATGATTGTGGAGACAACCTTTCAGAGAGGTTGTGGAGTCTCCTTCTCTGGAGATCTTCAAAACCCGCTTGGACGCAGTCCTGTGCCACGTGCTCTAGATGACCCTGCGTGTGCAGGGGGGTTGGACTAGATGACCTCTAGAGGTCCCTTCCAACCTTAATCATTCTATGATTCTATGGTCCAGCTGAACTCTGTTGGCTTTTCCAATGCCACAAGAGTCTATATTTCTTTCTGTTTCTGGAATTAGCTCAAACACCTGACACAAAAGTGGGTCAAATAATTATAGAATCACAGTATCATTATGGTTGGAAAAGACCCGCAAGATCATTGAGTCCATCTGTAAGCCCTTCATCACCATGTCTGCTAAACCATGTCCCTGAGTGCCTCACTACATGTTTCTTGAACACTGTCAGGGATGGTGACTCTACCATTATGGTCCTCAGCATACAGTGGAATTCTATAAATGTTCTGGAGTTATAATACATGGATAATACATGGGTCAGAACCAAAGTATTGCTTGCAAATATGTCTGAGCCTGATGATAGAAAGTGAAAATAACTTTACAAAAGTGCCACATCCACAAAGAGGTTACTTTGCATATGGATAATCTCCACTCAGTTTGTAGAAATGGACACACTATACCTCTGTGAGGGACCGAGGGCAGCACGAGGTGGGAAGGAACAAATTACTCTGTAGTATGGAGACTGGTACTGCAAATCCGTAAGAGAAGCTGTAGTCCGGTCCTCACTCCAACCATGGTTCGTGTATTGCAGCAGATGGCTGTAAAGAGTAAAATCCTGATGGAGGTTTTTGTCTGTCATCCAGGACTTCACCTTCTCTAAATAAGTGTCCTAGCATATCCCCTAACTCAGTACAGTAACAGAGCCTGGCCACAGCGTTCCTGATTTATTGTTTCACTGTGGCAGAGCTTCAACATACAATCATAGAACATAAAATCTTTGTTGTTAGTAACCCTTCTGGGTGGCGGTTTTGAATCACATTGGATGAAGGAGGAGGTAAAATGCAGAACCCACAAGCCTTAGGTACTAACAAATGAGCTGTAATCAAAATATAATTAAAAAAAAAGTGGGATTTGTTTGAGAAACATGACCATTCTTGAAGAGAAAGTGGTCTCAACTTCATGGAACTTCCAAAAATCAGAATCTGCCTGTCTTGGGCATTTTTTTAACTGGTGGCCTGATAAGCATTAAATGGAAGAATGCTTCAGAGATGGGTCTTGGCTGAACCTAGGCCTGAGGTCTGTACTAATCTGCTAAAATGCACTTAGTCCTGACTATCTCCAGAGGTAGGACTTTAGGAATTATGTACCCCGAAGGTACCAAATGACATCTTCACAATTTGGCAGTTTCTAACTATGACTGGCAGAGATTTCTGGACTGCAGTTTTGGATGTATGTGTGCAAATTGCTCTTATTATGCTTGTTCAGATGCAGAGACCTTGGCTGAATTTGGCAGCAAGCAGCCTGTTCAAATCATGTAGGACAGAATCAGAAATCAAACTAATTGTTGCAAATAAAATTTTATTGAATGCAAGGTGAATAGAGCAAACATAACTTTTCTTCAGAAAATAATAAAAAAGAATTAAATGAGGTTTTCAGCTAAGGAAGTACTGTAGAATCTGATCTGCAGAGTTAAACTGTATCTTAGTCAAAGTCAATGGCAAAACTCTCACTAACTCCACCTGAGAGGGGAATTCATCTATAATTTCATATATGCTTAATGTTCTGTCTGGAAGTCTGAATACTCTGAAGCATTTCCAAACTTGTTTGTAGAGACAGGTTGCTTATTTAAAATACAAAGATTGATAATCCCCTCAAAATATAACTTTAAATGTTCACAATGCATAAATCATTCTTAATTGGCTTTGTAAAATATTTTACAAATGAAAAATTCCAAACTTCCTTCAAAGTAATCTTTGAGACCTGACATCAAAGTGGGAAGACCTATGTATGTGATCATATATGTTATTCTGGTTTAGATTACTTTACAGCAGTGATTTTCTTGTGATTTTGTATGCCTGTAGGCCTGCTGAAAGTCTACCCGGTACAATGAAAATTTGATGATTATAATACCTTAGCTAATAGGATTTTTTTTTTTTTCAGAAAATGCTATCTGATTGTAGCTTTGGAGATTTACTTGCAAACTAAGGTGGGACCCAGATTTTTATATTTTAAGATCCAAGAACCTGATGAATTGCTGTTGTCAGCTCCACGTAAATTATATCCAGGAGGAGAGCTTTTGCCTTCACTTCCCAGACAATATAAAGTTAATGAGCCAGACGTATGAAGACTTCTTGTAATACCAAAATAGAAAGGAAGACAAAACTTAAGATTGGCACTTGTAAGTGTGATCAAAAAATGAACAAAAGCCAGAAGATACTAACAAACGAGAATTTGCTAGGAGTAGATGCATCAGGATATGGGCAGTGAGAAGACTTTGTGACAGTAGCAAGTTACAGGTGACAGCATGATGGTGAGGTTTTAATTTAATTTGCCAACTGTGACAAAAGCTCTAAGAATACATGCTATTTTGAAATAGCCACAAGAGAAATTAAAAGTTGTTGAAACTTGTTTAAAACAGTTCAAAATTCAGATGTTGGTTTGTGTATCTGCTCTATGAGCTCAGGGGCTTCAAATGCTCAGGAACTTTGCCTTGTTTTTTTTTCATAGAATGAAACCAGATATGTCTAGCTCACTTGTTTCTGGTATTTCTAGAAGACTTGTGAAGGAAGGGAACTTATTTCTCCTTTTTATGGTGCTGTTTTAGGACATAAGATGTTTCTTTACAAATCTATTGTCAAACTCTGTTTTTTCTTTTTCCTGAATAGAGCTTATCTTCTGCCTTTAGACAATTTCAAGGAGAAAACTTTAGCTCGGCATAGCCAGGACTTCTTACAAAGAAATATGTGGAAAGAAATATGTGGTACTGTTAAGCAACAAGGAAAAGTCCAAGCATAAGAAGACAACTCAAAACATTAATTTCACAGCAAATGTCATAAAAGACAGAGTATGAAGGACAAAAGATTGCCAGGTCTACTTGCAAAGGCAGTTCGAAGGGAAGAAGACCTTGAAGGTAGAATGGCTACAGGCTCTACAACAAGATGATGACTGTGCCGTAGAAGAAGATTGATGCATAGAATGCCTCATTCTCCTCTTTGTGAGTGGCATGGGAGCTGTGTTGATATTCGTCCTTGCTAATTTTGAATGTCACAAATGGTTAAGTCCAAACACTGATTGGAGAGCTTTAAGAAAAGTTAAGCTAACTGAACATCATATTTGTGTCATAGGACAATGTGCGGAGAGATTTTAATTTTGTTTTAGTAAATGTGATCGTTTGTTGATGATCACCTAGTTATCAAGGAACATGACAATATCTAGTTATCAAAGAATATGGAGACAGAGTCATGCTCTCAGTATTAAAACGTGAACTTTTCTTACTAGGGTTGCGGACAGCTCTGCGTGAAGTAGGGAATGGTTTGTTGGTGGTGGCGGTCTCCGTGCTGCCCATGATAGGGATAAGTAACTCCATTATCAGGGTCATCAGTTTGTTTTCCGTCACAAACAATACAGTACATTTGCTTATTTATTATTTCTGAGTAGGCCTAGCTTCTGGACTTCTGAAGCATGCACAATCTTCTTTCAGGCTATGTTGCCTTTGTAAATGATACAGCTATGCCTCAATGGTTTCTGCATTCTTCTTCTGTAGGTTCTACACGTCACATCTTGTTTCCCTTCCTGAGTTTGGTGGCTTTCGCTATTGAATTAAAAATTTATGCAACAATATTACCACTGCCTCAAGGAAAAAAAAAACAAAAACAAAAACAAAACAAACAAACAAACAAACAAAAAACCCAAGAGACACCTACTTAAACTTATTTAAATGAGCCCAGAGCCATTCTGCTTCAACATTAATCATGAACTTAGGAAAGCCATGTACACTAGCACTTTTTTGACACTTGAAATTTTGTGGTTTTATGGTGGTAAAACTCAGTATTTCAATCATCCTTACTGTGTAATTATATCCCCATCAGTAACAGTTACTGTGTGTCCTTTGCAGTTTGTTGTTCTTCAGTAAAAAGGCCAGAGTATATTGTGCAAATACACATTGGCTAAGCTGTAGCCATTGTAGATCAAACTTGTGCTTTCCAGGATTCCTATGCATAATAGGCACATAATCTTCTTGCATGCCTGATCTTCTACTAAGGGAAAATATGCAAAAAAAAAAAAAAAGACGAATGAATGCACTTAGAATTGCATATCAACATAACTAGATACTGATTTTAGTGAAAGTCGTCTGAGTTACCCTAAAAGAAAGACCTTGTCCTTACTGGGGAAGAAAAAAGTTTTTACTGTGTTTGCAATTGCCTTTTGAAGTAAGTGCTGTATACTAACTAACTGCAGACACTCTCAACATGGGGTCTTTATCAGTCACCATATGCTCCTTTTACAAAAGGGAAAATATATATATATGTATGTAAAGTACAGTTCATTTTACCCTAAAACAGGCTGTTATCTGATCTCCAAAGGTCAGCTGTATCCCAGTTAGGAGGTCTACACTATATCTGCAAAGATGCTGAGGTCAATCTTACTGATGACCTTCAACCAATGACCTGTATTAACTCACCAAACTACTCTCAGGGAATCAGGCTGGTGATCTTGTTTCGCATTCACTCCTGAAAGACAAGGGACTAATCTGGCTGCTAAGTCAGCCTATTAATGTCTGAGCTCCAGTACACTCCTCTGCTTGTTCTTCCTGTTCCATTTCCCTTTCTTGTGAAAAGGGTGTCCCCCCCCCACCACAAAAAAGCAGAGCGCCCCCCCACCCCTTGTAAAAATTTCCAGTCCTTCAAGCAACCTCATGATTTTTCTTTTTTGTTTTGTTTATAAGATATCTCTTAAATGATCTTGTCAATAAGTTGACCTTCCCAGCCAAAAAAGGTATTTACTTCACCAGGAGGTAGACTGTTGTCTAGGTCCATTACTTTTCAATAGCGTAATATTTCTTTTTATTATTTATTTTGAGATATTTTATACCAAGGTGTGTGGGAAGATGTAGCAGCAAAGACTGTTTTCAGTAAAAGTGGGACATCCAAAACATAGCTGACAGCTATGGGAAAGCGCAAACAAAGAATTTCTAATTTTCACAATTTTTATAAATCAGGGATAGATTTATATTTTTGTACTTTGACTGTGAACTTGACTTTAGTCTTTTGTGGGGAGAGTTGAGTGTATCTCTGTCATGCAATGTTTTTATGTGGTCTTTTTCAAACAGAAGGGAATGAATGAACTCTGCTCGTATCTTGACCCAAACAGAAACTACATATACTGACCCAACCAGACACTGAAGACTGTCAAGGCTAACTTCAGTTACCATTTCTCTTGGTACAGTTATGAGTGCGGGAATTATTATTCTAAATGTATTCTAGTTGATTGGATATTCCATGATCTTGTGGGACTCAAAGGATGAGCTCAAACTCTTGTATTATCCAGGAGGAGAGAATCATGGGAAGGAAAGAAAGGGAATTTTTGGATTTTTTAATTCAAGCTCTGGGAAATAAAAGCCTTTAAATAACAATATAATGTACCTATTGATATACTAGTACTACTAAGCAATGTCTTCTTCCACCACAAAAATGTTCTAGCAAGCAAGCAAATTTTGGGATAGCATTCTACTATTTCGATTTTTAACTGGTTTTCTAAGCTATGGAACACATGACAACAATGCACATAGTAAATGTATACTATCTGTTTGAGAAATGTCTGTCCAAAAAAGCATTCTCTTGAATCCAAAATTAATTACAGCACTTAATTGACATGAGGCTCAAATCACAACTATGCTATCAATTTGCATTATAGATGCCATTAGTGTGGCATCAGTCAAGTAGCTAAAAAAATAGCGCTAGCTTGAAGCATTTACCACTGATTAAAAAGGCAATTTGGATTTTGTATGGAATATTTGCTGTCTACTATTTGAAAACACAAATTCAGATAGCAATCACCAGATAAGGTTACAAGATTGTATTTCTGCTCTGGATAATAGCAGATATGTTTGGAATACAGAACAGTTACAAATAAAAATATCTGTCAAAGACATTCACATTGAAACTTAATTGAAAAATAAATCTGAGTGTTTATTGGCAGGTATACTGAGACAGATCTTTAGCTAGCACAAATTGGCATAGCTTTGTTTTCTTTGGGAGGGACTTACACCAGTTGAAGGTCTGACATTATATTTTAAAAAATCACTCTGTGTGTAGCCAGTTAAAGGTTATCTTTCTCACGCTTGACACTTTTCTCATCTGTGTAAAGATAAATTTTCTGAATTACCTAATCTCAGTTTCTCTTGTGTATTCATGGGTTATTAGTCACTGAGGGGATTAGAATTTTCTGCATTGGCCATCAACAAGTGCATTAATAGGTCAAGGATGCAGCATCCTCACCTCACTGGCAATGTTGAAGAAAGGAATTTCTGGGATCCTGTGACATAACAACTGTCTAAAATTGCCTCTAGCAACTTATATTATATATAACCTCCAAAAAAATTAGAGCAAATTTCATGGAGGTTATATGTAAAGTGCTGCTCTTTGCCAAAAAAATGTTTTGCTATGTAAAATCTGAATATGTTATACATAAGTTTCAATTGACTTACTGATAAAAGAGGTACATAAAAAAAAAAGCTCCAGGTTTCATCTTTGCCTATGTAGGGGATTTAATCAGAAAATGCCTAAGAGTAGAGATAGTCTTGGAAACATGGGAATGGCAGTGTGAGATGCACATGCGCATTGTTCTCCTGCCCACTGCACAGAGTCACCCTGCTCCAGCATCCTGGTTTCTTTGGGCTGGTCTCTGACGTGGGAAGGCCACAGAGCTCACCTGCCAGGCTATAGCAGATATACTCTATCTGCATTTTCTCATTTGGGTATAGTTTTGTTATTCAGTTTGTAATCAGAAATGTGTTCCTTTTGCAATGGCTGGTACCTTCTGATAAGCTCATCAAGAATTTTAAGGGGAGTGAATGAAACTATCACACATCCCATAACTTCTATGGAGGCAGCACACTTTTTGAAGTGTCCAGAAACACCAGTATATGCAAAGAATACCAGAGACAGGAGAACGTTTCCCTCTGAACTGCAAAGGATCAACTGAGGAGACACAACTGGTCCTGCTAAGGATGTAGTAGGAAAGAATGGGAGGCTTTAGCATGGGCTTCACCCCATTCTTCTCTGGCCAGAAGCCATCAGTAATGAAGCAACGCCTGGCTGAGGGAAGAAATCCTGATTATCATTTGTATTTCTGCACTGTAAGTACTTAGTGTTCTGCTGAGAGAGAAACACAGAGTGAAGATTAACTCTTGTTTGCCATCTTCATGCCTCTCTCATTTCTGCGTAGGACCTCTGCAGCCACTTAAACAGTATGTGCTGCAGAAAGGATGTAGCAAAGACAGCAGCATCTCCCTCACAGGTGTAAGCGGTTTCTCGCCTTTTCCAGAATGTTTGTGTTCTGCTGTCCCTGTGTTCTGCTTTGCCCTTGGAATGAGGGGTGCACCTAAGGAATTTGGGCTCCCAGCATTTACCTGTTTGCTAAAAATGTGTTTGTGATCCACTCAGAGAATCAATTCCTATATAGGACAATAAGGGACGCTGCCAAAAATGCTCTGCAGTTAGCTCAAAAAGAAGGAAACTCTGCAATGGGTATGAAGATCATGGGTTAGATTTAGATCCCCCTCATGGCCCATTAGGGAAGAAAGTCTTTCAAAAACTATTTCAAAAACCATTTCCAAAGCAAAATGAGCACTTCATTGGCTCCCAGGGAAGACAAGTCCCTAGTTCTGGCCTTGCTTGCTGCTTAATTCCTGCTTTGACTTCCTGACATATTCACCATTGGAAAAAGAGATGGAGAAGAGAGGGTAGGGCAAACGAGTCCAGCAACAACCACATTTACATGGAACTCATCCTAGAGTCCATTAAACACATTGTCAACATATTCCCTAGAACATTTCAGTTTAGCACTTACTGTCAGAAAAAAATATGAAGTCCAGAAAAACTTTTGTTGTGTCAGCTGTATTTTTGACCACATGCCTTTTTATATTAAAGTTTTTCTTTTCCAAACTGTGGCTTTTCATTTCTGATTAATTGACATAATCAAAAAAGTCGCTTAGAGCACGCAACGCTGAAAGGCACATGTGTTTATGTTAATCATAAGAGAAAG
Organism: Tinamus guttatus; assembly: GCF_059628265.1. Classification (NCBI taxonomy): domain Eukaryota; kingdom Metazoa; phylum Chordata; class Aves; order Tinamiformes; family Tinamidae; genus Tinamus; species Tinamus guttatus. Next base: position 2,045,474 of record NW_028288564.1, on the reverse strand, counting down.
ACCCATGGCAGGGGGAGGGAGAAAGGCTTTTCATGGTGCTGTCAAGTAGGTGATACTGGGTGATGGCATGGAGCACATTGTTAGTCCTGACAGTCTCGTGTCGTTCTTCATTGACTGCTTGCAGGAAAAGAGGTGAGCAGGAGAGCGCTGCACCATGGCAGGTCCTTGCTGAAGCCACTGGGACTTGAGGCGGGTGCTCAGGCTTGTGCTGGGGTCCTCACCCCAGGCTGGGCACTGAAATGGTGAATTGCACAGTCCATGCAACTCCTGCAGTCATAAGGGCAAAGCTCCATGGTAGGGACGATGCTTGAGCAGCACAGTAACTGACATGTATGGATCATTTAAATTGGTTTACTGCTTTGTAAAATGCTGTACACACTGAGTGATGTGAAAACATAAGAGGCGGCTTTGATATGAGCTATGTTACGTGGGTTTCTCCAGAGAAAATTGGTTTATCTTCCACTGGTCTATAAATTTAATTTGCTTCCTTGACTTCCTGTATTGATACAAATGGAGTAAATCAGAAGATGGCTTGAGCAGACATGTCGAGGTAAGCGTTTTTCATTCCCTTTTCTCAATTAAATGAGCTGCAATTGCATTACGGACGACTCTGCTCCTCCAACTCATAAATATTCTTAATGCATTCTGTCTAGCTAAACCTGTGGTGACGCAAAACATTGGCCCCTGACCCATCCTTTCCATTTTTGACATATGTTTGGAAAGCTACATTTTAACTTGGAGTTATTGCTGGTTGGGATATGGAAATATTGAGAGATCTTGGTGTATCCATTTTCTTTCATAAGCGGGTACAGCCTGTCTAATTGTCAGATAGCCATTAGACATCAACAAATTGTAGCTGGAAGCAAGATTTTATAGTGCAAGCTTTCTTTTAAAAGCCATTCTGGTACTGGTTCAAAATTAATCTTCAGAACATTTTATAGGCCATTTTTTTGCCTTAGAGAAGAATGCAATTGGAAAGAACGGGGGATTTAAGGAGTGCAGATGCTTTTGCAAAACCAGACAGAAAAAAAAGTAAATACTTCACTGAGTGATAGTTCTATACATGTATCTAATATACAGATAAAAATTGATGATTGCAAAGGAAACAAATGTACGAAAGTATTTCTGTGGTTTCAAATTCATACAAACTCTTATTTATTCAAAAACATGCTGCTTCACTAACCTCTTTAGGAGTAAAGTATAATTTGCAGCCTACCCATGAAACAGTCAGTCTCTGCACTTGAACATTATCTCTTTCAGCACTGTCATGCTTTTTTATAAAGTGCTTGACTGAGAGATTACAAAAGGAGGGGTTTCCTTTCTTTACATTAAAAAAAAAATCTTGGACTGTTGAATTGCTCCGTAATGCTGCTTACTAAAAGAATGCAATGGACATATTCAGGCATGTCTAATTAAATCCAAACTTTCATGATGGTGTTTGAAGGCACAACAAAATCAGTTATTCCTTTCTTACCATACATTTTCAGACTGACAGTGAAATAAACTGGTCCTGTCCAGACATCCATCTTTCTCCTAAGTCATATGGTAAGGAAGAAAGTAATGTAAAAAAATAATTATTTGTCAAAACTCAAACAACTACTCCTGTATGTAAAGATTATCATAACATAGGTTTGGAAAGAGGGTCTAGAGGTCATAATTTTATGTTACATTAACAGCAGACGAGTATCCGTACACTAATAATCAGATTTACTTTCCATAGCGAGACATCAGTGATGTTGAAATTATTTTTAGGGGATCATATGCGGCTTAGAGCTGCAAATAGCTTTCCTATCAGTATTGCATCTCTGTGAGGATCCACAGAACTTTTCTTTTTACTTTATTCTGCCCTGCAGGGTTATTTGTTGCACTCAAGACATTCTGAGTTTACCTGGCAAGACCTGTAGGACTTGTGCAGCATGTAAACCTGAATACAGGCTTTACACCCTTAAGGTTAATGTCCTAATCAGTAGGCTACAAAGTGAGATATTTGCATTTCTCAGTTTCTCAGTGTTGAAGGCTTGTCTCATCTTGACTGCTCATTTGGAGAGTCCCAATGGATGTTTCTCTAACCCAGAGCATTGAATAGACACATGATAAGGAACTGCTTCTTGGAAACATGTATGGTTGACTCAGTTCAGGATGCAAGACAATCTCTCCCTGAAAGCATCTCAAGGTATTTGTCACTAAGAGAGTGCACCTCCTTCTATATTCCAAATGATGAGTGTTTAAACCCCAGGGAGGAGGTGGGAATTTTAATTGTTATTTCTTGGATTTCTGTTCAGTGCATGTGATATTTTTGGATTGTCCTTTGGAAGCATGCCTAATTCTTTCCTTTAATTATGCAGGGTGTCATGATGTCTGGCTTTGATCTTCTGAGTTGTGATGCACAAGTTACTAGAGCTAAAAGTTGTATTCTGGATCTTGCCTCTAGCCCACAGTACCAGGGCTCTTAAAAAGTAGAATGTTGACCTTTATATGTAAGTGCCAATGATGCTGAGCTTAAGGAAAGCTACGTGGTGAAGCTTGTGTGCTGAGTTCTAGCTTCAATAAATTCTTATTCACTTTAGCATCACAGCAACTGCATGCAGAGCAACTGAGGAGTATAGGGAAATGAAATGCTGACACCAGAGAAAATGAAGTCAAGCCTGGAGACATGTCCCCAGAGAAGAGCCATGTTTGAAAACTTCTCAATGCATAGTGCTACTGGGAAATGATCTTTGCTGCCTCCCAGCTTTCTGTAACATCAACTCTTGCTGAGAGAAACTTGACACTCCAAAATTCCCTGAGCCCCCTCATTTGTGCTGGGAAACTCCAGGGAACTGTAGGAGCAGAAAGCTGTTGGACAGATTAGTCCTGCTGGTGCAATGGTATGACTTCTTGTATTAACAAATCGCTGCTTTCTTCCGAAGCCTGCCATAGATTAATCCTTAGAGTGTTTATTCTGAATTTCTATTTGTTCTAATAATTCTTAGAATACTTTCTCACCAGGGAGCATGGCTTCAAAATTAGAAAAAATTATAGATGCTATTTAATGCTTTTAGTGCAGATCATGACTGTAATAATAAACAATTGTTTTCTAAATAAAACTACATATAGATGTATTATATCTATTTCAACTGTTTATGTTGAAAGAAAACTATGAACTATACAAGGTCTGACAGATAAATAAGAATGAAGAGAAGTTTCCCAGAAAGCAATACGTTAATCATACATGAAATTCTAGTTTGTCTTAGATTATTTACATGCCCATTTAATACCAGCATAGAGTTATTGCAATTTGCTGCTAATGAATCTAATCTGTTCTGTCTGGGGGTGTGGAGGGCTTTTTATAAAATGAGCGACAAGGATCCAGCAACTCTCAAAGTTAATATTTCTGTATTTGTCCTGAAGCTTTTCTTATTCTTCTTCCTCTACGCCAAAAACAATAAAACACTTAAGCTGACGATATGAGCTGCTTAAGACCACAGTGTGAGTTATGCTGCTGTGAAATGAAGCACGGGCCAGCAGGAGGTCTCCTCAGAAACTCTCCTCCACAAGTGGCACAAGAAAAGCTTACTAGTTTAAAACAGTCAAAGAAAACAGCTGCCTTTTTATAAATTTTATGTGACTCTGTAATCTCCTTGTGTCACTCGCCCTGGAATGACACTGACAGCCTCTGCAGCGCAGCTCCACAACCCTGGCAGTTTTCAGCAGACAGTAAATGCTCCTTGTGGTTTAAAGCAAAACTAATGGTAATATTGAGAAACAGTGAGAATCTGAGTGTTTCCTTAAAATGTTTCCAAAAATCTTCACAGTAGGCTTTATTATATAGCTTTAATATAAAACCTGTCATTCACTGTCAATGACAACTCACCGGTGACAAAGAGCTTGATCCTTTATATCCTTGGCTTGCCACAGAACCCAGATGGATTTTAACCAGGAAAGATAGGAAAACAAAAAAAAAACCAAGTGGTAGCTCCATTTTTGTTAATTCTGAAGTCTTTGTCTTGGGGTTAGTAAAATGGTAGATATGAGCTGGAATTCTTTGTATTCCCCAGGCCTGTGACTTTTTTGTATACTGAATGTCTGCAACTTTCAGTAATCATGAACTATATTAATACAGAGGAATCAAGAAATCTAAGCTTCTTTTTGAGGCTTCTTAACATTCCTTTCCACATCTTAAAGGAGAAATAACTCCAGTTCCTACTAATGTTGATTAGTGTTTTGCACCCATGGCTGTCAATGGACACGTAGCAAAATGTGATTTTGCTATATATTAAGTCCATATTGATACAAATAAGACTCTTTTCCCATCACAGTCAGAATTAGTAGTAAGAAAAAAACTTGTTTAGAAAGATTCCAAACATTCCTCCTCAGTAGTATATTTGAATCCCATTAATACAATCAGTGAGGCACTCAAAGGTATGTCTTGCAAATTCTGGGCACTTTAATTGTTCTGTTCACACAGCTAATCTATATGCAAAATTTAAGTACTATTTGGCTGTAAAAAGTATTATTATTCCTTGTGCCTGTCTATAAAACACAGTTGTCTGATCATAGTAACTTTTACTTAGATTGAATAAATCAACTGATTTCATCTCTATCATACAGTACCTGGATAGTGCTGCAAATAGGAAGATGAACCATACTAAGGACCACACAACTTTCAACAGATTTACTTTAAACACACCTGACATGTAGCAGACGCCTTGATTTGTATCCCACTCTCTGTTGGCTTATTTACAAGATGAATTATTCATCCTAGGTACAGCCAGTGGCTCTACCCGTAACATTTCTGCATATCTACCAGTAAAATGTATTAATAAACTTGCTTAATAAATCAGATTCATTTAGGAACCACGCATGTCAGTTTTTCTGAGGATTCACTAATTAGCAGTGCTGCACGCTCCAGATACGAACCTCCAGAACTTATTAAAAGAGGCCTGGTGTTCAGGAAGATTAATCACCTGGCAATAAAGTTCAGAAGCTGAATGAGAATGTTCAGTGAAGAAATTAAATCCCTCCAGGCAGACTGTAACTCGTATGCCCTGTTTTCACTGCTGGCAGCCATCTACTTGCTTATTTAAGACAGGAAATTACCACTCCTGCTTCATTATAAGTTGCTTGATGGAAAATGAGAGAGTCCCATCCAGCTCTACCCAAAGGTAGAGCAGATTGCTGGCACCAAGATTTGCTTTTTTTCCACTGTGAGGAGCATAAAAACTGTATGTGACATAAAGCACCTGCTAGGTTTGCAAATGCTGTAAAAAAAAAAAATCTTATGTTTCCCTTGGGAATTTTTCTCTCTTTTCTGCATTGCTTTTCGTGGATGTGAGGAGGAAAGGGGTGTGAAGTGGACAGACATGGGTGTGTAGTTGTGTACAACCAATGGGTTCTGACGCCAGAGCAATGAGGATGTCTTGCTACCAAATCACGAAACATGAGTCAAGGCCACATCTATTCTGTCAGTCCTGAAAGTACTCTCAGCTCCTCGTTTTGAGCATGCCTGATTCTAAGTCAAACTAAAATTAAATAAGCACTAGGCAGTTCCCATTTGGTGCCTTAAGTTCCTGGGCACCTGAGGCAGAAAGAGAGGCCTGGGCAATAGTCAGGAATAAAGACAATGGTCTTGACGAGGGATCCAGATCTGTGAGACGTACTGAAAGATGCACCACCTGCATGAGACATAAATAAGCAAGGCTTTCAAAGGAAATAAGTGATTCTTCAACATTAGTATCCACCCTCTCGAACACTCTGCTCAGAAAGGACAGTCTGTGTTGCTGAAGAGCAATAGTCAGCATAGTGGTGATAATTCTGGAGAGAAATCCCTGGAAGATGCTGAGAGCAGAGCGGCAGAGGGTTAGCTGTTGGGTCAGTCATTGCCAAATGCAAACCTGCTCTAATGCGCTTTAATTGGTAATTCCATTTGTAATTTTTCCAATTGCAGGTTTTCCTGAAATCCTCCCTGGTGGATGCTTTCTTTCTAATCAGAGAGCAAAAAAAGATAGAAACCTAAGCCTTCTTAATCCTTCTTTTTCATAATATGCAGTTTATAAGTCCTGTACCATACAAAAAATGTACTATTTTTGCAGGACTGAATATTGAAGTGGAGGGGATCTGAGTGCGACTTCTTTATTGGTCTGACAAGGAAGTTCTGGAAAATGGAGGCTGGAGAACACTGTGATGTTGAGTGATGTTTGGGCTCAATATCACCACATTTTTCCTGGCACTGTGGCTCCCATTACAGGGTGAAGGTCTTGCCCCCAGTGAAATCAGGTCAGTAAGTGAGCAGGGAATTCTTGGGCGGCATACACAGATGGCACGAAGAGGAAAGAGAAACTGCTTACCCTCACACACTTCTCTCTAAAGTCCTACTAATGTCCTGGTCAAAAGTTTTGTTATGTCGAGGTGGTATTGTAATATGTGGGGTTTTTTTTGGTGTTGGTTGGTGGTTTGCAATAGGTCTTGTGGCTTTGCCTGTTTTTTCAGTTCTCAGCGAGGAAGCAGTGCTGAATCAGGAAGAAGTAGATGGGGCCTTCTTCGGACAATTGGTAGAAGCCTTCTGGGTGGCTTGAGCTACTCCAATCCTTGCTGGAAGGGCAACACAACAGACCACAAGCAATTCAGGACATTTTGAAATTTCACTGATGATATCTGACACAGATAATTCGGGAACCAAAGAGGCGAGGTGCTCTGCTGGACCTCATTCTTATAAATATGGAAGAACTACTCAAGGATACAAATGCTGGGAACAGTATTGGCTGCAGTGACCACAAGATTATGGATTACAGGATCCTGCGGGAAGGGAACAAGGCGAGTAGAACGATCCTAACCACAGACCTCAGGACACCAAAGTTTGACCTCTCCAGGGATTTGCTTGTAAGGGTGTTTCAGTTTATATCAGGGGATATAACCTGCCAAGGAGAGAGGTCCAGGAGAGCTGATTGATTGATTTTTGAGGATCACTGTCTTTTTGAGGATCAGCTTCCTAAAGGATTATCTCAACGAGAAGAAAATCAAGCAAAGGCCTGCCTGGATCAACAAGGACTTTCTGATAAAATTTCAACATAAAAAAGAAGCATATAAAAGAGGTGGAAGCAGGGAGGAACTACCTAGGAGGAAAACAGAGACACTCTCTGTAGGGATGGGCTTAGTAACACTAAAGCCTTTCTGTGGATGAATCTGGTGAGGATAGGGAAGGGCAAGAGGAAGGGTTTCTACAGGTATATTGACAGCCAAAAGAAGGCTAGACTGGTTGTGGGGTGGGCAGGGGTCCTGATACCAAAGGACATGGAAAAGGCCAAAGCACTCAATATCTTCTTTGTGTGATAAAACCGGTCTTTAGAAACCTGCAGCCCCTTGTACTAGAGAGAAAGACTGGAGCAAGGAAGACTTATCCTTGGTGAAGGTGGATCAGGTTAGGGAACATGTATACAATGTGGACAAACATTAGTCTATTGGACTTCATGGGATACACCCACAAGTGCTGAGGAGTTTGGCCAATGTCACTATATGGTAACTCATTGTTAATATAAGAAAGTAACTATTGCCTTCAAGAAGGGAAAGAAGAAAGATCTGGGGAACCACAGACTGGTCAGCCTCACCTTAATCCCTTGGGTGGGGATGGAGAAAATACTCCTGGAAAGCATTTCCAAACCTACAAAGGACAAGAAGCAGTCAGCATGCATTTCTGAATGGGCATCATGCTTAATCAGCTCAACCCTTCTGTGATGAGATGATTAGCTCAGTGGCTGAGGGGGGAGGAGTGCACGTTATGAACTTTAGAATTCACTTTTGATACAGTCTCCCAAAACATCCTCATAGGCAAAACAGTGAACTAGGGGCCAGACAAGCAGATCGAAAAGGTGAAATGAAAACTGGCTGAAATGTCAGGCTCAGAGGGTTGTGATCAGGAGCAAGAGGTCCAGATGTAGGCCATTCCCTGGTGGCATAACATCAGCAAGTTTGTAGATGATGCAAAACTCTACTCACCCCTGGTGAGACATCTCAGTGCTGCATCCTGTTCTGGTCTCACTTATGCAAGAAAAACATAGATATGCTGGAGCAAGTCCAGTGAAGGGTTATGAAGTTAATTAAGGGATTGGATTATCTGACATATGAGACGAGAGAGCTGGGACTGTAGAGAGAAGGCTTGGGGAAATCTTATCACTGATTGGGGGCAGTAAAGAAGACAGAGCCAGAATCTTTCCAATGGTGTCTGGTGACAGGGCAAGAAGCAAAGGGCACAAATTGAAATATAAGAAAATATGTTTAAACTTAAGTAAAATCTATTTTACTATGAGTGTGGAACAGTTTGTCCAGAGAGATTGTGGAGTCTCCATTCTTGGAGACATTCAAATCTTGACTGAACACAATCTTAAGCATTACCTGCCTGGATGCCACCCTGTGTCACTTGCTCCAGGTGTCCTTGCTGGAGCAGGGGGGTTGGACTAGATGATCTCTAGAGGTCCCTTCCAACCTCAACCACTCCATGATTCTGTGATTCTTGGCAGATGTTCAATTAGATGATCCCCAGCAACCTCAGCAATTCCACGATCCTGAGCTTTGCACATCACAGCATCTGGCTCCTTCTAGCCAATGTGACAGTCAACTTAATATACTGTTCTGTGCAGATTGATCCTATATGCTTTCCAAGGAAGCAAAGGAGAGGGGCCCTGTTTGAAGAAATAATCTTCTCTGGTTTGATAGAAGTTAATGGTTCAGGGTAGGAGAGTGCCTCTCTTTTTGTGACCATCAGCGGGTGTTATCCAGCAGAAGGTAAGTATATTTTATAATTTTGTTGGGCAGCTGTAGAACTGCCCTTTCCAGAAAGAACTATATCAGTGACTAATGACTTAGGTTGCATTATATGGCAAAATTAAACACACAGTAATATTAGTAAGAATCATTTTTCTTTTCTTTTTCTAATGTTTATGACAAATGCTTCAGTGGCTAACTATAAATAATTAATGACTAATGCATTAAATTAATGGTAGTAATATAAGATGAATTACAGCAACATCAATCAAGCAGCATATATGCTTATAATAAAAAAAATCAGAATATTTCATTCCTCCCTTATATTTTAAAGTTTTATATAGGACTCTTGCAATCTCCTGAAGATTTTCTTTAATAGCTACATAACCTCAAGCTCCTATATAAGCAAGAGCTATTGTGGAAAAAGGCAGGGCATCTGTACTTTGTCTGGCATAATGTAATTTTCTTTTTCTTCTAATGTCAACTGAGTTCACTGCAGAAATCCAGCCCAGCTATTAGCCATTTGGAAGATTAGACTCTGAATCTTATTCACTTAGGAAAGTATGAAACCAGAGTCAGTTGCTGGAAATGTAACAGGTTAAAATTTAGTAACAGTGTTTTCCTCTCCTACTCACCTTTTTTAAAATAATAGCTTATAGGTGAAGAAAACACTAACATTTTCAGAGAGGGTAGCAATGCAGTTATATTTATCATGTCAGTATTCTCTGAGATGTGCAGCTTCCAATAAATTTCATGTGCTGACAACGAGGAGGGTAATGTACCCCTGAAAGAACAGGTATTGCAGAGCTGAAAAGCTTCTCCTCCTAGAAGCATAAAAAATTGTCAAGTTCAAGGTAGTGTAAAGCTGTACTTTTAAATATACATATTGACTTACATAAATTACTGAGCAGAAGAGAAAAAAAAGAAGGGATCACCTGGGCTTTTTCAAAGGAAAAATATGTGGAGTATTATTTAAAAGTTATAACTTTTATTGAAATGCACAATTCATTGGGTGCACAAGGTTAATCGTGGTGCTTTTGGTAAACTTTAGAACACAGAAATTATTCTGAAGAGACGTTAAAAAGATAGATCCCAAAGATGAATAACTATCCTGACCTTCACTTTAAGTGCTCAAATACATTTTTAACACTATATTGCATTACTTGGAAGTGGAAGAGAAATTCTAATACTTTGAAGCTTCAGATTGACACTGCAGGAGTCTCCAGAAAGCTTCAGGTAAATATTGGCTTCATCTCCCTTTATCTTAAAAGGGAATACTTAAAAAAAAAAAAAAAAAAAAAAAAAAGAAAAATTGTGTCTTTCGTAGAGTGAAACCAAACCAAAACTCTTCCCAAACAACCCAAAGGATCAATTTTTGAAAGGAATGGACTAGAACCAACTTGGTGAGCTGGTTTTCAATAAGGAAAGACTTTTTTTTTTTTGATCAGAAACCTCCCCAGCTTGTACTAAAAAGTGGGGAGAGCTGACTATAACTTTGTTACCTCTTCATCCCTGCCTGCCAAAGTAAAGATGTCAATATAAATTACTTGAGTGTTTATATATATACACTATATGCATATATATATATACGTCATATATATATGACTTACTATGCAGCCATGTCTTGCTTCTTTCTGTATCCCTTTTGGTATGTGTCAGACCTTTGTGCTTTTTCAGGCTTATCTCATAAATAATTTGAACTAGTGACTAATTATTCATGCCATTGAAGGCCATAGGTTAGTGTTTCTTAAATTGCTGATCTATAAGATATTGCTGGGCAGTGAGCAACATAACTGAAGCAATAGTAGTAAAAAGCCTTGCATTTTTTCCATACATGGAAGCTTATATGGCAGTAAGCTAGCTAATGAATGGGGACTAAACATAGCAAACTTCCAAAATTAAATCTAATTTCTCTTGTGTTGTGAAATGAAAACTGTGGAAGTAGTAGTGTACAAGCTGGCCTGGGCAATTTGCATAAAGATTAGTTGGTCTTGTAATTAAGAGCTTGAGAAGCGCTGTGCTACGTTATACTTTAGCAATCCAACCCAGCAAATCAATGTAATTTATATTTTCAGTTAATATGATTGTTGTGAGTGCTTACAGTGTATTTTTAAAGGCAAATAATTTACATAGGCTATTACTGTAAAAAGTTGCATGGCTACTAAATCTGTGTGTGAAAATTGAAGCAATGGGACCATATTGGGTAGGCAGGAGGAGTAAAAGGCTGGACCTTTGAGAATTTGGGGAGTTTCACCTTCAAAGGAAGATTTTTTTTTAGGATGAATTATCATCTTAAAAGGAATATTAGTTTGCAAAGATTATTAAAATACCTAATAAATGAGTAGCATCATGTACTGTTAGCTTGGAGATAGGTCTGGGGAAACTGTGTTCAGTCGTTTACTCCACATATTTCTGTTCAATATGAATGAATTTACACTCCTTCAGTTATCAGTTCCCAAACTGAGGCCAAGAGATTGCAAATCTTCCAGTACTTGAGTCTCACTAATGGAGAGCAGAGAGGTAGGTATGTTGTACTGTTCAATATAGATAGATGGACTCCTTACTGTGAATCCTTGGACTTCCACTGACCACAACTTAGCCACCACTCCAACTTTCTGTTGGAGACTTACGTGAATATTTATTAGATGAAATAAGCTTAGATGTTTTTGCCCATGGATGTGGGCATCCATGTGATGTGATTTCAGCAGGTTTAGACATTAGCTTTGCAATTTTCAAACTTAGAGTACACAGACTGAACCTTCTGGACTATAACTAGCTGATTGCAGTAGCTAACTCAGGTGCTCAGTGTATTCAGACAGGATGAAAAGTTGCTCTTAATATGTTTCTTATTTTAAGAACACAGACATTTGTTTCACTTAGATTAGCTTTAGAAGTTTTTGATTCTTGACAAAAAACAAAAAACAAAAAACAAAAAACAAAAAACAAGGACTGAGAAGCATAATAACAAAAGTTTCTTACAGAAAGCTTCGCAATCAGAAAATAACATTGCAGATACAGAACACTTTTTCACATCATCAGCCATATAATTCCCTCCCCAAAATCTGAACTGAAATGGATATAAATCATGAGTTGCTGCAGATATCTTGATGAACAATCAATAACTACCTTACAGAAAGCAAAATATTGAGAGGACAAAAATCTCTGCATTCTGCTGTTGTTATGATTACCATCACAAGCTTGGTTCAGCTGAAGAAATGGAAAGCAAAGCAAAGAATAAACAGAAGACAGGAAAACACCAAAGCACCAGAACCAGAACATGGAACACCAACAGAAATGGCTATGAGGGACTGAGAAAAGAAGAAATGGAGGAAAAAATGGTTCATAATTTACTTTAATTATGAATCATGACATTGCAGTTGTCAGGAATGCAAGAAAAACAGACAAAAAATAAAGGGAATCTCGAAGTCAGAAATATACATACGTCATAGAAGCATATTTAACTTATGCGCTTGTAAATGGAGGATATTTCTCCAAACTGTCTACGACAATCATGAAGCCAAACCAGGTAAACAACCAACCAGACAGAAAAATAACATGCCAGATATAACATACGCACATGTAAATGCATAGATTATATTACTTAGTCTGGAACAAGTATTCCCAAATTAGGTATGAACTAATGCAGGAGGGAAAACATACAGCTCAACTTGAAAATCAACCCAATGTATACTTCAATTAGGTGCATCTGAAAATATGCAGCAAATGTCCCCAAAATCTATCTGGGGACTGTAAGAAGAGTCTTGCTACTTGGGCAAATGAGAATGTAATAAGATCAGCTGAGTTGCAAACTTTAATATGTGCAATCTTTAAAACATGCAAACGTGCTCCCTGGTGTCACAAAAAGAAGAGCAGTATTAAGAAAGGATAGTATTATTAGGTTAGTAGAAGAAAGACTCTAGATAACTGCTGGACGGAGAGCTACAGTGAGCATTCAAGGTGTTTCATTTCTGCACCCAACTCAGACAGGGTTTGTGAAGAGTGCTTACTTGTGGCCAGTCTGCCTCTGCTATTGTTTCGTCTGTTAAATAGGTAAGTGCTACCTCTTTTGTTTTCCTTGTTGGTTTGGCTTATCCTTAACTTTTGCTTGCTGTAGATTTGTACAACAAGGGGTGCTTTTAGTTGTGCTGGGTGCTGGGTGCTCCTGGTATGGCGATAGCAGAGAAGATGTGTTGCAGACCAAACCTGTTCTCCACCCTTTGGTACCTGAGCCTTGTGCAGTGGTGTACTGTCAGATTCACATGTAACTGAATCCTTATGCTCTTTGGTCAAATCCGTACTTTAACTGCTGTGCAATTCCTGATCAGGCCATTTCATATTTTGAACTCATGTATAGCAGAACATCCTCCACCACCAATCTTTAAAAGTGCAGAGAGAGTTGCCTTTCCCTGTCAAAAATATTAAAAGTGGAGAACAGCCAGCTAAAGGAAACGGTATTTCTATTTTTGCCCTTCAGGCCTCAGATGATCACAGAATCACAGAATGGTTGAGGTTGGAAGGGACCTCTACAGATCATCTAGTCCAATCCCCCTGCTCCAGCAGGGACACCCAGAGCACATGGCACAGGGTGGCATCCAGGTGGATTTGGAAGATCTCCAAAGAAGGAGGCTCCACAACCTCTCTGGGCTATTTGTTTAAGAAGACATGTTCTGCCTTGTCACAAAAAATTGCCTTCTTCATCCGAGAGATACAGACTTCACTCTTCATGTTCACCACAATCACACTGTAACACGAACCTCTGTGATAGGTGCGTATATTATACAACCAAGGAACAAAAGCTATAATCACCAAGGCGAATTCAGAATTTAACTACAGAATAAGACCTTCTGGAAGCTTAGAGCTTCTGTTCAAGACCATTAACTCTAATGAAAATGCACATTTTTCATTAGGGTCTAATAGCCTGCTATAAAGTAGGGCAACTGCTGTGCAGTGTTTGTAGAAACAAATTGCTAATCAGTCAATAAGGACCTTTACTGTGCACTCTGCTAGAGCCAGCTTTTAAGCATTTTCAGCTACACTGAATTAGTTTAACTCATTGAATTGTTACTTAGTGAAAAAGAAAATATGTATTATTTATAGAGTATTCAACATGGCAGTGTAGAATGATTTTGCATCTTGAGTCCATTTTGTTATCATTTATACAGGAGATTTATTATCACTTGCACTTGCCATATGACTTTTTTCTTTCCAGGTTTTGGAAAGTCTTATTTATATTGAAAGCTGGTAATGAATTGAATCAATCATTCTCTTAGAAATAGATTTTATAATTCCATTACAAGTGCCCCATGTACTTTAAATCTTAATGACAGGAGCTATTGTTACTGGAACACAAAACCCTGCTGATTAGTGTTGAGCAAATAACTAACACAGAAAGAATTTGCAAGATCACTACATATGTTTGTGTATGCATACATGCATACCTATATATGAAACTGCTTAACTGATTTTGAAAACATACTGATAAGAAATAAACTGTTGTTTACTTTCCACAGGAAACCTGGCTCACCTGATTGGATCCATGATCCACTGATGACAGTGGTACTGGTCATAGAAATTGGGACAGAATTGTACCTTTCAACCTGGAATATGCAATACTTTCCACATTTCTTTTAGCAGGAATAAATAAAGCTGTACCAGTCCTTGAATCAGTGCAGCCGTAACATTTTATGACAAATATGAATATGATATAATGTAAATCTGTATTTCACTTATGAACAAAACATAGGGAAATTCTTTATTTCTGTAACTAATGATAACATTAACCTCAGCTGTGCCTTTCTGAATTGAAATGCATGAAATAATAATTCAAGGCAAGAAAAGTTAAGGAAAAGAAGCACTGAATTTGAGGGAAGCACAAAAGAATTAAATGCTTTGTAACTTGGGAAATAATTCTGGGATCTGGAGAAACTGTGAAAATTTTCTAGAAATATTTCAATATTACCCAGAGGAAGGAATTGTTTTATTTCTAATGATTGACCTTCATATAATCTTACATAAGAGACAAATTACTAATGAGAAATGAGATAGTATAGAGATCACTAAATATGAAAAATATCCTGTTAAAACGAATGCAAGAAATCTTAGACATCTTTATTTTCAAGGAAAACCCTAGGTGAATCTTTCAAGCAGGTTTGATTCCAAGGTAGAAGAAAAGTCTCATGAATACTTGTCAGATACTTATTTTTTAATTAAATTGTTATACTATTATGACTGCATATCAGCCTGATTTTCACCATGATAAGTTCAAGAAACATTTGATTCTCTACATTATGCTGATATTGTATGCATAGTGGATTATATTATTTATTACAAAGGCATGTTATATGTGGCTTTGTATAAAAAAGGGTATAAACCTTTATATAAAACCAATGAAAAAACTAAAGGGTTTTTAAACAAAAAAAAAAACCAAAGACCTTTATATATTTTTTATTATCCTTGTGAGATGTGACTGTGTATTCTGGACTAATTGTTCTGAGCTTAGCATTACAACATGATAAATGACATTATACTGACTGGATGAATACTATCAAATCAGTGTATCTAATATCCTCCTCTCAATCTGACAGAGATAAAGGATCCATGTAAACCCTGTTTCAGTAAAGGTGAGTATCTTATGATAGGCTTTTGGAAAAGCATTTGACTTCTGAACACTGAAAATGAAGCTGATTTTTGAGCATTGTAAGAAGCACTCAAGCTAAAAGGAGATGTGAAACATCCTTTTCATTTGGAGAGGATGGTACCAACAGGCTGCCTAATGCTTCAGGAGTCTTAGCAAGAGAGACTTATCTTAATAGCAAGAATATAGGGTAAAATGCAAGCCTGGTAGGTGACACCTTGTTTTTTAAAGGAATCTGGAAAAGGACCGCGAACACATGGTTTTTATAAACTAATCCCCTTCTGTCTCCCTCACCCTTTCATGCATATTCAAGACTGGCCCCAGCAAAAGAGTAAAGCAACAAATCATATATTACTTTAACTCGTGATGTACCCTATTTAGTGTATTTAGGAAAACAGCTGTTTAAAAAGCTTGTGGCCCCCCACAGATCCATACCCCTTTCAGTCAGATGTGTGTGTCCGAGGCAGCGCCACTGCTCGTTGCATCTGTAAATGAATTTAGTGTGATAAACTGCAGATAATGCACATGAGAGTAGTAGTAACCATATGTCCATTAAACTAAGTATGCTTGTTCCAGTATAAATATTCATGTATCTTTTTATTTTTGTAACTATGATTGCTATATTTTAATCAGTCAGTTTTACCATAATGCTAGGGACTATCCTAGGGACTATCTTTATGCTTCAACTGTTCTTTTTTCCAGGTTTTTTTTCTATGCTTATAATCTTGAGGTAGTTGTATTATGTCTGCAAAATGAGTAATGCATTCTGTCCAACAGAATGAATCAGAGAGAGAATAACATTATGTGAAACATTCAGAGTTCCAGCTTTTGGGAAACAAACAGTTCTGAGTTCAGGTTAACACTTGTCTTATAGTAACAGCCTCTTCCTCAAATGGCTTTGAAAGAGACCTGAGGGACCTGATTGATATGATTGCATCATGTAAATCAGTATTGCAGAGAGATACTTGGCACTACCATGAAACATTTTTTTGCCTCCTGGACATGTACAAGATCTGCGATTCCACCCAACTGCCTGGAATGCTTTTTCTCTCTAGTGTGTTCCATGTGTCATTGCTGCCCTGCCTAACCCCAGCCTTGCTCCTTGGGTACCAGCCCTTTCTTCAGCTCTGGACATAACAGAGGGAGATTTAATTTAGAGGTATGGCTCAATGGCTCGAAACAACCATGCCCCAGCAACAGTCTACATTACCTTGGGCTGTGTGCTCTACAGCTGTATCTGAATTGTCCCTGAACCATACTTATTTGTTTAAAATATCTTATGTATCTCTACATTTCATCATGTTGTTCAAAGCAAGCTTATTGGAAACAATAGGTGATGGTGATGCTTTGTTAGGGTTTTCAATACATGAGGACAGTGTAATGTTCCCAGCACTACAATATGAACAAAGAGCTGTTTCCAGATTAAGGTCTAGACTTCGCTTTAGGAGCGGTCAGCAGTATGGAAGGCAGATGGATGGAAAAAAAATTGCCTGAGAATGCCAATCTATTTGTTTGAGACAGACAACTAAGCTTATGAATATCTGACAGGCTTAAATCCGGTCTTAAGAATTCAAAAGAAAGAGCAACTTTTCTCTACCTCATTTTTCTCGGGTGTCTCACCTAGAGGAGCCCCCAGGCAGGGGTTTCTGCTTTTTTTTTGTAAGCGATTACTCCTTGGGAGTAAGGGAAAGCATGTTTGGCTGTAAGGATACTGCTGTTCTTTGGAAATCTGTTGTGGTCAGTACATCATTCATCATTTTTCTTTAGTTGTCCCGGATGAATTATTGAGATGCTTCTCTCTGCTGGTACTGCTGCTCCTTCCACATGATCTCATATTGACCCTTTTGCTTGGAGGGCAGCAGTTAGACTGTCACAACACAAAAGTTACGCTGGCTTCTCTCAGTGAAAAAAGTCTCTTTGCTCTCCTCTCCCTTGCAGTTTGCTGCTTTAACTGTTTCCACAATGAAAATAAAAATTTTTGTTAAGCCAAGAACTTAAAGAATACAGAGCCACAGAAACCCAAACCTCGTACTGTTCTCTTCCCCTCAGAAGTCTTCTGTGGGACAGGCAATATGGACAACAGATCCACATTCTTTGAACAGCCTCTAGATACTTCTAAAACAGCCTTGGGTTCCTTAATTACAGAAATTATACTTGACAGCTGGTAGAGAATCTCTCAGCTTCTTCAGGGGCCCTGTATTATGAAATTCTGAACCCTGTCAGCTTTGACATATCTAACAGAAACCAGAGCCTTATATCCTAACTAGACCCAACCCACACCTGCAGATTTCAAGGAAAGCACTTCCAAGTGGGAGCAGTTCCAGACGCCTAGAAGGATATTTGTCTGAGCAGATGTGTGAGTTTGTATATGCTTATATATGAAATAACATATAAACTGTGTAACCAGTTAATGAACATGCATTAGACCCTTCTTTTGCATGGAAATAAAAGCTTGTACTGGTAACTTTGTATTCCAGGTGCTGGGCAGCTAGCTCCTGCTGAACACTGGACAGCAACCTGCCAGTGCTTTCTGCTTGCCACACTGCCCAAAGATCTGGAAACCTAAATAGGGTCTTATTCTGGTATTGAGTGAAATTCATGGCTAAGGTAGTCAAGTAACCACAGCTGGCAGGAGATCAGCCCATAATGGATAAGCCAGGAAATTGCAATATTCATTTATATTTTAGTTTGTTAGGGGAAATTTTACTAAGATCTAAGAGCATAGGAGATAGTGGAGACACCTGGGACTTTCTACTTCAGTAAAAATAAATGGTTCAAAGAAGATGAATGTCTTGGCAGATCACTAGCTGGCTCTCCAAAAACCTTGGACCACAGGTTTTTACAGAGGCTACATCCCACCTTTAAAACTTGCCTTATTTGAGAACTTGCTCTTTGGCTTAAAGCCAAGGAGCACATTCATGTTTTCACTATGGCTGTTTCTGTGTTGCACACTGAAGTACATCTCAGGATCCAGCTTCCCCAGATGTCTGAACTTGGAATCTGACAGGAAAGTATCATGGATCCTGTCTACCCTGAGCAATCTGGTTTCATCTCTGTGGAAGCCAGTGCATAGTGGAGGGGAAGAAGTGCATGCCAGTGCCTCACTCTAATAGATAGGCAGGACTTGATAAGGGCACAGATAACAGAACACAGAAGCCTGGAAGCATTCCCAAGCCCATTAGCTCAGACACAACCAATGGAGCCAGAAGATTAAATAATAATAGTAATATGCTTTAATGGCTTATTAAACAGTACACAGCAAAAGATAAAACAAAGAATAAATGAAAAATAGATTTTTTTATGACAAATACTATTTACAAAAAAAAAAAAAGAAAAAGAAAAAAGTAAGAGGTATAAGCATACCTCTTACTATCCAGAGGCTCCCTCCCTAAGCAAAGCAGTCAGCCAAGTGCTGGAGTTTTATTAGAAACACACATACACACTTCCATCCCAAGGGACCCTTCAAACAAATGAAAAAATAGATCATTGCTTCTCTCCTTTCCCAATTTCCAGCTCTGTGAGCAGTAAAGATTGCTAATAAAGCCAATGAGGTTTCTTTGGCTCTTTCAGTATGACCTTGGCACTGAGTGCCAGTAAAATTTTAAGTGATAGCCTTTGCATTTTTATTCCCAGTAAGCAAGTCATCAAAACCACTGTCCTCCACAGAGTTTACTGTTGAAATAATATCTTTACTGTCAGGGAAAAAATCCAGACTATACAGCATGAGAACTCCTTTATTTAACTCAGGAGTATTGAAAAAAAAGAATTAAAAGATTCACTGACACAAAATACTGTAAACATATTAGGAAGTATCTCCTGTCTCCACAGTATGAACAGTGCATTTTTTTCCATGGTGCATTTATATCTGGAGTCTTGCAGATCCAGGTTATCTCTGTTTTCCCTCTTTCACACTCTTGTATTCACCAAAGGTCAGTACACACAGCACCTAACTCTTCTTGCTCAGGCACAATCAGCACTTAAGACAAAGATTTAGTGCTTACCTCATCTTTCAGCACTTACAAAAGTGATTGTAAAGGCAATCCAAAAGCTTCCTGAAGAGCTATAAAGGTGATAATGGCTTCAAGGAGGAGAGGTGCTCTGCTAAATCTCATGCTTAAAAACAAGGGCTGGTTGGAGATGTGAAGTTTTGAACCAAACTTAACTGCAGTGACCACAAGCTCGTAGACAGTAGGATCAGAACCCTAGACCTTAGCAGAGCAGATTTTGGCCTCTTCAGGCATCTGCTTGGAATAATCCCATGGGATAGAGTCCGAGAAGGAAAACGATCCTTATGACCAAGAAGTCAAGTAAAGAGGGCAAGAGACGTGCATGGATGAACAAGTAGCTCTTAGCAAAACTCAGACATAAGATGGAAATACATAGAAAGTGGAAGCAGGGACAAGTAACCTGAGAGGCATATAGGGATGTTGTCCAAATAAGCAGGCATTGGTCTAGGAAGCCCAGGGCTCATCCGGAGTTTTATTTAATGAGAGATGTCAAGAACATGAAGTACTTCTAAAATATATCAGTGACCATATGAAGACCAGAGGAAATGAGGGCCTGCTGCTGAATGGGGTAGAGGTCCTGCTGGCAGTGTAGAAAGTATACAGAAAAGAAGACATAATGAACACCTTCTTTGCCTCAGTCTTTATTGCTAACACCAGCCCTCAGTAACCCCAGACCCTGAAGATTAGGGAAAATGTCTGGAGAAAGGAAGACTTCCGATTGGTCAAGGAGGAGTATGTTAGGTGTCACTTAAGCAAACTGGACATACGCAAATCCATGGACCCTAGTGTAATACACGCAGGAGTGTTGTTCAATGGTGTCATTGCAAGGCTACCTTCAATCGTCTTTGAAAGGTCACGGTGATCAGAAGAGGTACCTGAGGAGTGGGAGAAAGCAAGAGTCACTCCAGGCTTCAAAAGGGACAAGAAAGAGGACCCAGAAATCACAGGTTGGTCAGCCTCACCTTAATATGTAGAAAAGTGTCATGGATGAGTGAGGAGTGATGCACTTCATTCGTAAAGAGAGAAGCAGCAATATGATTTATTGAGGTAAGATGGTGATTAAATAAAGTTCAGTCTCAAATAAAACATTTAACTAGGGTCAATGGCAATGTTCACTCAGTTATTTATTGCATGGAGGATGGGGTCAGATAAAAGTGTCAAGGAGACCTTCCTGCTGAGTCATGAGGTTCAGAATGGACCTTCTTGCTTTCCAAGTTCCTTCTCAGAGGAGTCTGAGAAGGCTCATTGGCTTAGTGTTATACTTGGTCAACACTTTATATCTAAAGGATTATGTCAATCAGAAATGCAATTTAGCAAAGTTAGCAATGTTTTAACGTGCTATTAGTCACTTATCAAGGCTCTGTCACAGGTAAGGAATTTCTCAACCTTGAGGAGGTTCTGCTGTTCAGGAGAGCTCAGTGAGCTTTGGACTGTCCTCTATTTTTGGCGTAAGGAGATTGACTTGTAGTCATGTTTGCATACTAGATGGATTTTGGTTGGTGCATACTCAATTCCCTCCTGTCCATGTGCTGTTTATGGAGAGATCAAGTTGGGGGAGAGCACATTTGTGGGAGAATGAGCACACCATCACAAAAGATGATGGAGCAGCTAATTCTGGACACCATTTCCAAGAACATGAAGGAAAAGAAGATGATCAGTAGTAGTCAGCATGGATTCACAAAGGGGAAAAGTAGTCAGCAGTGTTATTTTCATTCAAGTTAGATCCATTAGATTCTCCTCTTCCAGACTAAAATATACAGATACATATATGTACATGTACACAGACACACACACAGAGCAATTTAAGGCAGATCTAAAATCCATATGGCATTGTACAGTGGTTCTGAGATTTCTCGCCTTCCCTTTTTGCTTCTGAAATGGGTGAGCAGTAGATTGTGACAAACATTAATGAGAGAGGTGTTGCACTGAGTGATCCTTCATCTGCAGCAGGCTGCCTACATCACAGGTAGCGGTGTAGGGACATTTCAAAGTGGAGGCTACATTCAAACTTGCTTTTTCTTATTTTCTCTTCATGATTCTCTGTAGATTAGTACATTTCTACCTTACCCACAGCCTACACAGTCATCATTTTAACTGTGTGCATTGATGACTTACTGCATTAAGCAACACAGTCATTCATGTGATTCAGTGTTTGCCCCAGGTCCATTTTAAAAACTAATTTGAGGTCTGCTGACTTGAACAGTTAATTAAATTCAGGAGGCCATGCAGTTTGCCCAGCAATATTTTAGGAAGGTTTGTTAACACTGGTTGCTGTGGGAACAGGCATGTTTATAGAACATAAACCAGTGATGAAGGCAAAACTAATTCAAGGTCTCTGGTGTATTATAACATGGTACATTGGAGGAACAAATAGATACCAATAATTCAGCCTGCAAAAGATAGCTGGGATTGCAAAGGGAATGGTCAGGTTATTCTCAGTTCTAGGCATGCATACCTCCTCTGTAACAGAACAGAAAAACACTAGGGAAATAAGTTTCATTTCATGGACCCACTCTGAGAAGCCAAGATTTCTTTCTCACTATAATGCTATTTCAATAGTCACTGTTGTACCCTTCCACAGAGAGACATGAGAGAGAAGCCAATATTTTCTTCTCGGAGAATCATCTGCCAATTATGCTTCTTGCACAACTTGCTACTGGAATTACCTGAATGCTGCAGAAACCTGCTGGACTCTCAGTAGCAGAGGGCTCTTTGCACAGGGAGGCCTTCGTGACAGGTGTAACATGCCCTGCCTCTGCAGCCAGAACTTCTGTCTTTAAAGAAGCATTTTGGAAATGTGGAAAATCTTGGAATGTGAAAATCTTTGGAATGTGGAAAATCTTCAGGTGCACTTATTTGGCTTGAATTTTCAAATAGTGTTGGAGAACAGCTTCCTCTTCTTTTTGTGAACACCTTCACTGTAATAGTGAACTGATGCATAAGGTATGTTGAAATCACACACTATTAGTAAATAAATCTAAACTAATCCTGCAGTTATGGTTAAACTTTCACCCTAATTTTTTTGAAGCTTACAGAAAATTTGCACATGGCAAAATTTAAATCCGCGCTAAAAAAAAAATCCACTGTGAGCTTAGAATAGTAGTTCAGAACCCTAAATAGATACTATAAAATAGCCAATAATACCCGACATCAGGTATTCACTGTTAACTGTACCAAAGGAAACACCCATAAAAATAAAACTAAATCTCTCTGCTTTGGAGAAAAAACATATAAAAAAATCCAAATATTTTTGTACAGCTGGACAGTGAATGTGTTATACTGGGTGAAGACTGAGGGGAAGATATCACCAGTCTACAGGATGCAAAAAAGCTGAGCCATCCTAGCTGAACAACTTGATAGAAATCTTGTGTGTTCAGCCTAATAGCTCTGCAAGATATTTTGCCAGACCTGTCTTGGAAGCGATAGATTTATGAAGTCGAGAGTTGCTTAATCTCCTTTCCCAGAAGTCCCCCACATTACAGGGTTCCAAGAAGGCTTCCTCTACCTCATGCTAAATCAGACTTTATTGCGATTCTCCTTTAATTTTTCTGTTACCAAAATTCTTCTGTACTGCCCTTCTGCCAGCACAGGCATCTGCATGGTGAGATTTTTATCTCAGACAATAGCAGAGAGGGAGAACAAAAACTAACTTCTGCCTTTCTGAGACTTAGTTTGCCAGAATATGAAGGCATAAAAAATTACATTTTCAAAATATATAACCAGGTCTGACATGTGGATGTTCCAGTGCCTTAGCTCTGATGACACAGCAGAAATACTAAAATGTCTTTAGTTGGTGATTTTATGTGCCTGATTCTAGATGCCTGACATCAGACATCCATTGAAGATGTCTATGATTCTGCACCATAAGTGAAATATGTTATTTAGCAGCTTATGCATAAAGTGGCACTATCAAGGACAGCAGTCAGGGTCTCTTTATCCTTTACTAGTACCCTAACATTCAACTAAACACCTGACATTTACATATTTTTGAAAGTCCCATTTCATCAACAGAAAAGCAGGCATTCATATCTGGTCTCAAATGTTTTCTTGAAGGCTCTGTATCCAGACCACTTTTCTGTGTTTCCCTTTATTGATATTAGTGTTAAATGGGTGGTTTGGGGATATTGAAACTGCAGAACTGATTCATTACAGTGATTTCCTACCTCAGGCAGCAACAGCCTGAATTTAAGACTAAGCTCCCCTCCTCCAAAGCAGAATCCATATATGAAGGCAGATCAATGTCCACCTCTCCCATTTGCAATAATTCATTTAGTTATGTTAATAGGAACTATCTATTCGATTTGTCAAATTCCATTACCGAACTCGCTGAAGCTGACAGGAATTATCTTGTCTCCTGCCCTAGTGCCTGGCTGCCAAATCAGGGGTGGTGGTGAAGATCAGTTTTGCCATGGCTCATTTACTCCTGCTGTGCTGGTTTATTCTGTTTAGCACTAAGTGGGATGAAGGGAGACAATCTGAAGCTGACTTGCCCTGTACACCCTTTGGCCCACTCATGCTATAGATCCAGGTAGCAGGGCCATGATTAACTCCTCAGTATTGTGAACTCTGGCAAACTGAACTGCTTTTATGTTGCACATTGGCGCTTTGCCTAGTTTGCATGAAATCAGTCCCCGCAGTTGTTAATCAGTCAGGTCCTCACCTGAAGCATATAATTGAACCCGCATGAGATATAGTCGGAAATCTGGGCAGGCACAAAGAAATCAGCTAGAGGGATGGACAAAATAGCGCTACTGTAAAACAATACTTACAATCTTCTTTTTTTTTTTCCTTCTCTTTGCAACACATGTGCTTGTCATATTTGAATTTGGTGTAGATTGCCCCCTCCTGTGCATTTTTTTTCATAATCTAATTAGTTCTTCTTATAGAACTTATCAGAGTCTAGGCTGAGATAATGTTGTACAACCTACAAGATTTTATAAGGCACGATCTGTTTTAGCTCTCTGAAAGACACTGCTCAACAACTAAAGGTTAGAGTTTAACTGTCTGCTGCTTTCCCATGTCACCAAGAAAAAGGTTAGGGTGACCAGCTGCTTGCTTCTAAGGCCTGACATGCATGGGGGGTCCATGACTTAGCAAGGAGTCTGAGACACCTGGTTTTCTGACTGATGCCACACCAAAGGGAGGCAGGTACCACACAAGGAGGCTGGGCAGCTGGGAGTTGCCTTGTGATTAGAGGTCAGTAGACAGTAGGAGAACATGTATGACAAAAGTAAAACATGAAGGATTATGGTCTCCATAAGATCTGGGTCTGTCCTAGCTTTGCTATGTTACTTGCAGATTAGTGATGCTGTGAAAGGCAAAGACCCAGTTAGGCTGCAATTTTACTAGTGCTGCCAGAAAGGAAAAATGCTTTATTAGAAGACAAACTCTGTGCCATTGAGTTTCTTTCCTAACGTGCAGCATCTTGGACAAGGGGGGAGCTCCCTTCTTATCCTGACCTATGGGTACCCATAACTGGGATGCTGCATTGAAGCCCCCAAACCATCCCACTTGCTGTAGATGTCAGATTTCCTCTTCTTTCCCCCCACATCTCTATTTAACTATTCCCTGTGTTCCATGCACTGAAGATCTCATGGAGCAAGTGACTCACTAAGTCCCTCGGTTGCTGAGAGGAAATTAAAAAGAAAAGAAAATAAAACCAGCTCACGTCATCCAGGCGAAACTGAGCCTTGGAGGAAGTTGTCTCCAGGTCTCTGAAAGACTTTTAGCAGAATGCTTATAAAACAAGCCATAAAGCATAGTCTGTGTGTAAGGA
Organism: Tinamus guttatus; assembly: GCF_059628265.1. Taxonomy (NCBI): domain Eukaryota; kingdom Metazoa; phylum Chordata; class Aves; order Tinamiformes; family Tinamidae; genus Tinamus; species Tinamus guttatus. The sequence goes on along the minus strand of NW_028288564.1, from coordinate 2,020,321 downwards.
TAACTGGATCTTGACAGTTTAATCTTCCAGATTAAACTAGTGTCTGTCTGTTACAGCTATGGTGTGCTATGTACAGAAAGATATACATGAAAATTTTAATTTTATTTATTTTAAATACTGCCTAAGAATCAATAGGAAAATACAAGCAAATCTGTGTTATGTGCTTTCTTCTACAAGAAAAAAATCAAGCTGCAGAGTGCCAAAATTGTACATTTATAAGGTATAAGCTTTATAAGCTGATTAAAGTGTTTTAGCTGCTGTTTTCTTCTGACTTGACAAAGCAAACAGTATCCACTTGCAGAAACACATGCATAAGCAGGCAAGATATCTAAGAGCCATATTTGAGGTTACAGACTAAGTAGGATAAAACAGAAAGAAGTAGAAAAGATTCTTTCCTTCAAGAGTTTGCATTCTCACCCTTTACAAAACTGACTTGAAAAGCGAGTGTTACTTTGGGTCAGCATAACCTATGTCTTACTCAGTCTTGCTTTGGTGCCTGTTTCATTGCATGGCAGCAGTCATCAGGCGAGTGTAGCTGGAACGCTAAGCCTGCCTAAAAACATAACGCATGATTCCCCTACCGTCCACACTGTCCCCAGGCAGGTATTCAGCTTTTCTGAGTGATGAGCTCATTAAGATTTCTGCTTCTTAAAAGCCCTTCAGGGAGGCATTTGTCTGCTTGCCATTCTGTATTTAAAGTCTGCAACTGTAAAAATTGTTGCAATGTTCTCATTTAGTTACCAGCATAATATCAATTGCTTGGATATATAACACACATCTTCCAATGGCTGGTTAAAAAATCCACTTTGGAAATCAAACAGAAATAATCACAGGAAATATTTTAACAGTATAAATACTTTTTTTTCCATAACAGTTTATTTACTTTAAAATTTGCTCTTTCAACTATCCATTTATAAAGTTTACTTGCAAGCTTAGAGCATGCGGAGTCCAATGTTTGCTTGTGCAAATCACCCATGAACAGTAGTGGCAAACAGGGATGGGGAGTGGCTGAGAAAATTGGATCCATGAGAATAAGTAAACCAAAATCAAAAAGACAATCTGTAACACAAGAACTTGGGTAACAAACTCTTCTAAGTATCAAATCAAAATGTCTTTTAGCTGGAATATAACTTCTGGACACAATCTGCAATCATTATAAACTAGTGTACAAGGCATGCAGATGCCAAATAGCTCTGTCCCAGCATATTGCATTTTGATACTTAGAACCGCCTGATTTACACAGTCTTCTGTGCCAGATATTTCCAGCTGGAGAATATACACTTTCCTAAGAAACAGAGACAGTAAAACTAGCTAAACACAAACAAAATCTTTTTACAAGGAGCATTCTACCTTCCTATAATTATGTGTCGAGGAATTTTGATATAGCAGGATTTGAAAACATTTTAGAAATGGCTAAGCCTCACTGTATACAGCATCACAGAGTTGGAATGTAGTGGCTGTTTGAAGTGAGCAGTAAATACTCTCTCCTATGACACCAGGTGGATCCACAGGTTTTCACAGAATCACAGAATGGTTGGAAGGGACCTCTAGAGATCATCTAGTCCAACCCCCCTGCTCCAGCAGGGACACCCAGAGCACGTGGCACAGGGTGGCATCCAGGCGGGGTTGGAAGATCTCCAGAGAAAGAGACTCCACAACCTCTCTGGGCAGCCTGTTTCAGGGCTCTGTCACCTTCAGAGGCAAGAAGTTCTTCCTCACATGGAGATGGAACTTCCTGTGTTTTAATTTGTACTTCCTGTGTTTTAATTACCCCTTGTCCTGTCACTGGCCACCACGGAGAAGGGTTTGGCCCCATCTTCTTTACATTCTCCCCTCAGGTATTTATACATGTTGATCACATCTCCTCTCAGCCTTCTCTTCTCCAGACTAAACAGGCCCAGCTCGCTTGGTCTTTCCTCATATGACAGATGCTCCAGTCCCTTAATCATCTTTGTCACTCTACGCTGGACCCTTTCTAGAAGCTCAATGTCTTTCTTGTATTGGGGAGCCCAGAACTGCACCCAATACTCCAAGTGCAGCCTGACCAGAGCTGAGGAAAGGGGCAGGGTCACCTCCCTCGACCTGCTGGCAACGCTCCTCCTGACGCAGGCCAGGATCCCATTGGCTGCCTTCGCCACGAGGGCACACTGCTCTCTCATGGGTAACTTGCTGTCAACCAGGACCCCCAAATCCCTCTCTGTGGAGATGCTTTCCAGCAGGTCAGTCCCTAATCTGTGCTGATGCCTGGGTTATTCCTCCCCAGGTGTGCTGTTTTGAGAGTATAACTTTTCCCTCAAGATGAGTGTAGTACTTAGCATTAAAATAGCCATAGTCAAGTTTCAGAATGTTCATTTGCTGTGTTTAAAGACCTAACCTGTAGGAAGGTACCTCTAGTAAGTTCTAGTAATCTAGTTTCCTGATGAGGAAATGTAAACTGTAGGAGGTGTGAGAGCAGAAAGCTGAGGCCTCATATACCTACCCCAAATAATAACTTCTTTATGCAGCATGACAGTCCACATCTTTAAACACTCAAAACACCATTTTGCAGTTCTGCAGATGTGTTTCAGAGAATCTCCAGCACTAAACTTTCTAGCAGCTTGTCTTGGCTGCTCTGCCTACAGCGAGCTGGTTCCTTCCACTTCATATAACCCGTAGATCTTGTGCAACTTGGCTTTTCTGCTCGTGTTACTCTCTGCCTGATTTTAGTGACTCCTATAGAAGCCTGTTCTTGGAAAGCTGGGTAGACCTCTGTCATTTCTTCTTTATCCTAATATCAGGGCTTCATCTTAACTCCTCTCAGGCTACCTCAAGAGTCTTAAGGGAAGTCAGATATTAGTCTGATTATCAGTCCTCCCACCTTCAGCTTGTCAGCATATAGAGTAAGAATCCACTTGTGGTATTTGTTGAGACTTTGTTATAGCTTTGGGTGTCTCTGTAAAACTGGCCTAGCAAATGGCAAAAACATTGTACCCTTGAATGATATCTGTTTTGATAATGAAATGATAAAGGAATTAAAAAATGTACAAGTAGTTTTAGGTAGAGAAAAGCCCAAGTGCCTGTGGCAAGGATGCTTTTTCCCTCATGAGTAGATTCTACTTTGTTACATGCATGTGCGGACAGACGTCAAACTACTTTTATCATACAGACCTACAAGGGTGCAGGGTGATATATGATGCCTGTGTTATGTCAGGCCTTAATCCAGAAAGCCTCTAGCCTTAGTACAGATTGATTTCAGGGCAGATGCAGAGCAGTAATGTAGCTTCACCTGATGTCACTCAAATGAAATAGACATTCCAATCTTCATTAAAAAGAAGATTGCTAACATGTTTTAATATCCTTCTGTTTGATTGTTAATGCCATTGACTTGCAGAGGATTATTTTGGAACTGTTTTGCAGGAACAAGCTTAACCTTGATTTGCCAGAGGTGTTAGAATTTGGCAGAGCTAGTTTGTGTTAGTATGGCAATGCAGAAGATAAACCCTTCATGATCTGCTTGTGGCAGCAATATAATATGCCAATTCATTCAAGTTACCATGGAAAGGGACCAATATGCATCTGGAAATTTTATTTATTGGAAGCAAGACCTTCACCATCTGAAGTTTTTCATTTCCTTCTGCATTGACCTTGCATTTACAATTTTGACTGCAATCAGATCAGAATTGATGGGGATGATGTACACTTCACTCTACCTCTTGATTTCCCTTCAATGTCCATACAAAATGATTAACTTGCAAAGGATTTCTTCTTCAGTTCAGTTTTGGAGAGTGAAGACAAATTATCACAGAACTTTTTTTCTTAGAAGAATATTCTAAGAACCATATCATTTGGGAAAAAGAGGATATTGCAAGAATCAAAATGTTTTCACTGCATGGTACAGTATATTTACACTGGAATTTCTCATAGTTGTTGTGAAGATATTTTTGACATTTCACATATATTATTTGTTAGTTCATTTTAGAATTTTGTAAGCAAGAGACATTGAACTATGAAATATTTTTTCTTTTATTATTACAAATCAATATACTTAAAAGATTCCACATTTAATTTTTTTTAAATGACTAAAAATATATATGTAAACTTCTATGAGTTCTAATTAAATTATCTCTCTGTATACACACTTACAGGCTTACATTTACAAATACAATTAATTTGCCACTCTCTCTCTGTTACTTTATTCAGTATGTTTGAGAGTATATTGCCAGTCATCTCTATAACTCAAGTTAACATTTACAAAGAGCAGTACACTAAATTCAAGCTTGCTAGGTAATTAACCTGGGAACCATGTGAAAAAAAAAACTCCAGAATAGGAAACAAGGATCTTTTAAGTCTTAGCTTAAAGAGCTTACAGTTTAAAGTCCTTTGGAAAATTACTCAGATACATGTGAAACATCTTATTAATGTTAAAATTATGCACTGTGAAATCAAAGGAATGGTTCTTTTCTAACACAAGATAACTATTAATGTATGATATGGGTAGCATATGTTTGACAGGCTGTTTAGCACATGTGGATGATGTGTCCTTACTCCAGGGTTTCTTTAGTAATTGGCCTCAGAAAAAATTCTGTATCTGAAAGAGAGAACAGTTCCTTATTCTGAAGGTGACAGCAACTGAATTTAAATGTCTTCAAGATCAGTTGTACATAGTAAAATCCTGAGTTTCAGATAATGAAAGGACAAATAAAATTTAAATACTAGCCCAGGCCTTAAAAACAAGCTGGAGAAATGAGCACCTACAAAGTTAATTACCTGCTAATCCTGAAGGATTCACATTTCATTAAAGAGGGGATCATTTTAGGCCTTGAAACAGAACACCGAGTTTATAAGCCTCTAAAATGTTTCCAGATTCCTTATCAAATAGAGGAATGTTGGAAAATGATAAACAGCTTAGTAGAAATGAAATTCTTCTTTAAACAAAAATATTATTGTACTCAATTAGCAATTGCTAACTTAGTGGTAAATACAGTGCAAATATAGTGTCTGACTACAAGGATATATCTTTGCATAGCAATATGACAGTTTTAAAAATGCTTTATTTTAGGAAATTTTTCTTTAATTTTTAAAACCGCATTGCATTCACAAGAAGGTTATATAAAAGCAGCCAGACATTACTCATAGCAAATGAAAGCCAAAGAACATCTAGCTTTTGAATTAATATTGCTAATAGTATTGTACTGGGGAAGTGACTGTCAAAGCAAAGCAGAGATATATTTATTATTTCTATTATTATTTCTATTACAATAATGTGTAGACACTCCAGTCAAATTTAGGCTTCCTTAGACATGGTGCAGACATGTCAAAAAAAGATGTTGACTTAGAGAGCCAAATCAAAACCAGATAGAAAAGGTGAGGAAAAGCAAAAGAGAAGGATTTTTGGTTTTGTAATCACACAGAGAGTGGGTGATGGGTCCTTGCGTTCCTCTGCACTTTCGCGGGCTTGTGCTGCGCTTGGCTGGATGTGACTGCTCCCTGTGCCGTGGCTTACACTAGCACAGCTTCTAGTGTCATCCAAAAGGTGCTGGCTATGCAAAACCTACTTTTCTACCCCTTTTCAGAGACCTTCCATTCCAACTGTGTATTTATGTCATGTTGCAGCTGCATTTAGAGAAGAGATTTTTTCTTACGGTTGAGCTTGATGATCTCGAAGATCTTTTCCAACCATGCTGATTCTATGACATCTTAATGACTGTCATTTACAGGGATTTCACAATCTACTTGGAAGTAGATCATCTATCCATACAAAATAACGTTATATAGGCCAACTCCAGCTGTTGCTGAGGTGAGCAGGGCTAGAGGTCAAGCACATATAATGTATCCATTGCTATCTTCATCTGTTTTGGGAGTGCCTTGATTTAGGAATGAAGGCTAGCTTGTTATTAGTAGCTATCCTTATTCCCGCCTTGCTCAGTGTCTCCAGTCACATACTGCATGCTTAATAAGGCACAACAGTTTGCATGTGTGTGTGTATGTGTGGATTTTTTATTCTAAATAAATATTATTTGCTCTTAATATAGGTGTTTGTTATACTGCAATGTTCTGCATGACTAAAAGCCATCCCAGCTCATTTCAAATATTTTGATAAATTAGATGCTCTGGATGGGTAACATTTAGCACAACAGTTCATTGCATGATTAAGAAGAATCAATTACTAATGTGACTTTTATTTTTAAATATGCAATTACAGTTTGCACCTCTGTAATTGCATGCCCATTATTTGTTGTCAGAAGGACAGTGGTATACACTGACAGCAGAGACAGGATCATTAGCCTTCATTAGAAAACCGAATAATGGAAACATTCAGCATTTTCTTGATATTACCATTCAGTGTCATGTTACCAGATCCCTATTTCCCTGGCATTTTAGCTCATATTTGCAGTTATCATAATTGCTATGAGATTTCTGCGTTTGTGGTGTGTCATTTTTATAATGACAGCACTGTGAAATAAGTCCATTTCCTGACATTTTTTCTATACTTTTAAAAAATCTCTTGAGGATTATTTAGATTGTTGGAGAGTCACATGAATTTACAGGAGATAACATGCTGAGGGAAATGGATGACCAGTGCAACATGGAATTTTTCAGCAGGTAAGGAAATGACATCAGCAGAGCCTGAGAAAAAATGTTTCTTTTTGAAGGCATGAGTTACAAGAATTACCTGTTTTTTGTTTGTGCCTTTCCAGTGATGCATACATCTTTCTCATACTGCATCTGAACAGGCATTGTTTATGAATAAAAATTAGCTACAAAAAGATGGTGTCAAGTATTCCAAGTTTTGATGCAAACATTCATGCAGGGTATGCTAAGCACCAGTTCACTAGACATGGGGCTGAACTATTTTTATATCCCAGATTTTCTTACACTTGTATATCTGTTGTGAAGTAGCTTAGACAGATTTAAGATTCAGAGAACTAATGTTCAACACCAATTTGCACGGAAAATGTGTGAGAAGTCTTGTTCAGCAGTGAGTGAAGGTTTCATCTTTCCTTTTTATTGAAAGCCTATCTGATTTATTTTGTTATTCAAATATTATGTTATGCCACTAAAAAGACATTTCCACTATGTTATTAGCTCCTCTGATCAAATAAAATCCTTCATCAGGTAAAATCCCTTCACCAGAAGTAGAAAAAGAGCCTTCAGACTGATGGGAAATTCAGTGTTGTTTATCAAAGCCAGAACTGAATAACGGTGCTTGCTCCTCAACATGGAGTCATTACATAGATAGCTGCTGCAGTGAATGCACAAACAAATATCAGCCACTGTGCAAATATCATACTAATGTAAGCAGAGGAGGAATTCCAATTAGTCTTCAGCAGTATAACTGCTGCAACATGAATGAGTGACTAGGATTTTAGCTGGTTATGTCCAAATCTTTCTTTTTTTTTCCTCCTGAGATTTTCTCCTGTGTTTCTACATATCATCTGTATGTGTAGCTGATCTGTATTGGCAGTGTTTCACATGTCATGCTGAAAAGGATGTCCCTGTCCTTGTGTCCTACAGTCCAGAGATGCTATGAGGCAACTTTCTAGCCATTTGTGTCGTGTTGTCAGTGTTCCAGACAAAATTTGGAGGAGGATAATCAGACAGATGAACTAGGATTCATAGCTATTTTTCATTCCCGTTAGCATGGAGAAATGAGCCAGAACCTGGTGTTCTGTGGAGCTTTATACAGATTGAATAATTCATTTTAATGGCCTATCTTTAAACTTAAGATATAGCAGTGATCCTATTGAAGCTGGCTGTCTGACATCTTGTAGTGGAATTTATCATTGATCTGCAGTTAGTATATTTGTTTTGGAAGTATATTTGAACTACATATTTAATGATATCCTGCAGAAGAGATAACTGATATAAAGATTTCATCTCTTCAAATATTAGTTTCCTCGTATGCAGGAAACAGGAATGAAGCAGAACTTATTAGTTTGTTGTTTTGATGGAACACGATAATTTCTAACAGTCACAGAGACTAATAAAGTTTACATAGCTCACTGGTATACTAGTCCTCGTCGTTTATATTACTTCTGGTATTCAGTTTATGTCTCTGCTGTATTTCTGTCACCTCAGCTTTATGTGTAAAAATACAAACTGTAGAGGCTAGAAATCTTTTTTATTGCTAGCTAATTACTTTCTCCTTACCTGCTGAGTAACTAGGCTTGCACTACACATCATGTCAATAGTGGCTGATCAGGACTGAAATGGGAAATCCTCTCTGTGGAGGATGACAAATTCAGAGACAATAAATTTTAAAGATGTTGGTTTACATACATATGTATAAACAAACACACACAAAAAAAACAAACCAAAACAAAAAAGAAGGGATTTCTTGTAGAACTGCTTATTATTGTATATATTGCTAAGTCCAGCAAACCCTCACTGTCCTTCTGATTCTGTTAGATAATATGATCTTTTAAAGACAGCTCGTTCCCATGACGATCTATTGATATTGATATAGGTTTTACTCAGAGCACCTGCTGGGATGGCAAGGACTGATTTCCTGCTACACTACACTTGCCAGTAAATGACAAGTACAGAAGCACCGAACAACGAAAGGAAAGAGAGGCAAAACAAAGGCTGGCTGGGCAGCAGGGACCATTTTTTTTACCTTCAGCTTGGCCCATGCTCCTTCTCTGCTTCAGAGAGGGGCACAGGCTTTTGCAGCCATGGCTCTACAGCAGTTACTGGCACCATCAATGTGGACACCTCAATCATTAAACCATCATCAATCAAAGAATATCTATGTCTTACCTAAAAATGCGGAAATTGTAAGAAGCTACCATGCTCCTCAAATGTCATGCCCTCAATAACCGACTGCTCATGGTGTGAGCATCTTTCCCATTTGGTCCTCCTGAAAATCATGCTCAGCACTTTGATGGATGTAAACTGCTAAATAGCATCTTCTACTGCAGAGCAGCGCTCTTACATCAGTTACTATTGCACAGATAATAATTACGTTCCATTAGTAAAGTGGCAGGAAATACACATTTCCTTTTGCCTGCAGTGAAATTTATTAGCAATTTGACAAAATATGCCCCATCCATTTTCAAATACGTACACAAATTTTAGTGCTTTGATCACAAATGTAGAAAACCCTTACTTGTCAGAATTAAAAAGAAGCTAAGGATAGATTTCCTACAGCCATTTTATGTTGAAGAATGACTACTAACAGGATTTCTCATTTACTTCACTTCAGGTGTGCTTAGACTCCCAAAATGATATATATAGGAATTGGGAGCACCAGAAAGAAAATAGACTAGCCCAGAATTGAACCATCCTTCCTGTTTCATTCACAAGATCTCTTTTAGAACTAAATTTGATTTTGTCTACAGTATTGCAACTGGAAGTATATTTCAGAAATTCAATCATATGATGAGGAAACTGCCTCTTATTTCCATCCCAAATAAATTCTTAGATATTGAATATCCATTTGTCTTCGAATTAAAATATTTTTAGCTTATTCCAAAATAGCAATAGGTGTAGGTGATTCCAAAATAGTGTGTTCTTTTTTTTTTTTTTTTTTAAGGGAAGAGGGTGTTACAGTGGTGTGGTTTTGGCCACAGCTAGCCTGCATGTAAAATTGCACGCATGATGTTATGTGGCAGAAAAGTTTGTTAATACTTCTGGAGCAATAATGAGTGCATGCTTTTTTTTTTTTTAACCTTTTTGACTCTGTAGGGTGACAGAATTTCTTCCATTCTGACCTATTAAAAATGTCTTAAATGTCTTAAATGCAGAATTTTCATGAGAGAAACCTATGATGTTTTCACTAACAAAATCTTTTTTTTTTAAAGGTTGTTTTATCACTCATCCCCACTATCACATTGAAAAATGATAGATCTAAATGACTGAATGCCACCCTATGCCACGTGCCTTAGTTGTCCCTACCTGAGCAGGGGGATCGAACTAAGTGATCTCTAGAGGTCCCTTCCAACCTTAACCATTCTGTGATTCTGTGTAACTAGAGCCCTAATGTCCCAAGGAAATATCTAAACTATGTAATGTTGTTTGAACATCCTAATCTCTGTTTCCCTCCATGAATGAGCACTTCAGTGTCCTGGAAAATGAAGAGGGTCCCTTACTTTCCCCATCCTTGAGTGGATACTATTGCCCGTGCATTTTTCTGTAGAGAAGCTTGGAGATAAACGTAATTGAAAAGTATCATCATAGCAGTCAACCATGTGGATCTTCCCTTTGGCTTCAGTGGGCATTCTATCAAGCCTCTAATTAGAGGATAAATGCAGAGCTTCAGTTTTAATTCCGTTTATAGTTCTGATTTCTAAATAATTGTGTTTATGACATATGCAACACGAGGAGGACTTTATGTTCCAGTACAAATGTCTCTTTCACCAGGAAAAAAAGAGCAATCTGGTTTCAGGGCAGAGCCTTGCAAGCACCACTGCCCTGCTGGTCACCCTGGAGGGGACCTGCTCCCACTTGGCCATGCACTGGCTTCCTTCTACCGGGATGTGGCCTTGATGCAAAACTGCAGGTGACGCTGAGTGGTAACAAAATAAATGCCTTTATTTTTAGTAACTGGACAGAACAAACCCGAAACTAGACAGTATTCTCCTGAATTGCATGAGCACGATTCAATACAATACAAATGTGGTTAAAACATATATATTTATATATATAATCTTTCCTATCTGATTTGTCAGGTATAGGCTTAATATAACATTTCTGACACAGACAAAAATATACATTTTTTTTTATACAACAGCCACTGATACTGCCCTGATAAATAGCAGTCTTACAGTAACTTACTGTCTAACTGCACATTATACTTGATCGAATACACTTGAAGGGCAGAAGGAAAAATGAATAACATTTTTTTCCTATGATAGTTATATTTGAAATCCTAAGTTATTGTACTATATGAAAATAAAAGGCTAAATCTGACTTTATTTGATCCACTTACTTAACGTTTACATTCAGTTCAGATTCACAAAAGAATATTTTGTTTATAACACATATATCATCCCACATGGACAAATATAGATGAAATTGTAACTGTTCTTGACATCTCAGCTATTTATTAACCTCAATTTTATGAACACATCTCATGCAAAGGAGATAAAAAAATCCCCTGTCAGATAAGAGTTATTCACAGAAATGTTAAAAATATGAACGTAAAATACATAATCAGGATATGAATATTTCATTTGCAAGTAGTGGACTCAGAAAAAAATAATCTCAATGTCTGAAAATGAACTTTTTTCTTCACTGATTGTAGAAATAATTTAGTCCACAGTACCCCTGTCTACAAAACCGAGGAAGGAACACTGTATGACTTACAACAAAATAAAGTATACTTGAAGACTCACATCTTGTTGGCTTCTTCCTCTTGAAAATAACCTGATTGCATTTTGTTTTCTTCTCTCTTTTTGTAATTATCAATCTATATGGCCTTTGGTTATATATAACAGCTTTATATACTTCTAATGCTGGGTTAGCTGAGCACAGGCAAGAAAAACTATTATCAGCTTTTATA